>NW_021620678.1:1014658-1130742 GCF_004785775.1 Grammomys surdaster
GTGTGTGTGTGTGTGTGTGTGTGTGTGTGTGTGTGTGTGTGTGTGTGTGTATCTGTGTGTTTGTGTGAGTGTGTGCATGTACACACCTTTAGCAGGTGTGTGCAGAAGTGCAGCTGACCCTGTCAGTCTCCATTTCAGTCCTAGCTGGACACCAGCCTCCAAGAGCTGACTGCCTGCCTGTCCTTCCATCTGTCTGTATTTGTCTCGACGAGATCCTCAGAACCTTTAGGGAAACTCAGAGCCCAAGGTACCTGTCTTCCCTGGCCAATTGCCCCTCTTAGCTAGAAGTCCTTCTTTGGGGCTGACCTCTGGGCTTAGCAGCTTTTCCCAGAACAGGGATCCCCCAAACTACGATTTGAGGAGTTTAATGGGAAATGGTGGCCTCTCTTGTCCTTCCTTTTTCCTCCAAGCTCTTCAGGGGCACCTGTGGTGTATCGAGGTTGTGGTGACTGCATTGTAGGACTGCCTACTCTGACTCTTGACCCTTACCATGGATCCAAAGAACTAGGTGGGCTTATCCTTCGAGACAATCCTGGGCTTGCCTGGCTGGCCCTGGCTGGCCCTGGCTGGCCCTGGCTGCTCTGGCTTCTGTGCCCACTGGAGGCTCTTCCTGTTTCCATTTAGATCTCTGGCTGAGCCTCAGAGTTCGGGGCACTAGAGTGGGTCCGAGTCTTCCTGGAATCGGGTTTTGTAGTAGTACCTCCTTTGGTGGGGAGGGGAGGTACTCCTGAGTTAAGCCAGGACTAGAAACCCTCCTTTTCCACATGTCACCCCAAGACAGCTGCTACAGCCATGCCACATAGCAGTGAAGGGCCTGAGCCCAGATGCCCTAATTGGGGTTTACAAGGGCAGATGGCAGTGTAGACTCTTCTAGGCCATCAAAAGCACTGCTACTGGGTTAGGGCAGGGTGGGCTGTCCAGAGCAGTGTGAGCAGAGCCCTGCACCACCACCTGAGGCTGGGATGCTCCTTCTCAGCCAGGACAGATACGCAGCTGGCTAGGGCCCTCTACAGCCCCGCCTCCTCTCCCAAGTTCTCTTGTCTTCTGCTCCTGACTGCTCTTCCCTCCCTCCCTGTCCTTCCAGCTGTTTCTAGTTACCACTGCCCCGTGGCCATGGACTGACCAGACCAGCATTCACAATAAAAGTTTGTTCTAAGCTGACAGTGTCATGTTCCCTGCCCAGCCCTCCAGGTGGGGGTGCTGCCACGGGCATGCCATGGTTCTATCTGCCCTGTGCACCTGACGGAGTCCCTCTTCCACAGGTGATAGTGCTCCACCAGCTAGTTTTGAACCTCACTTTCCTCACTACAGATCCCGGCTTCCAGGGATTCATTGAGTGTGTGAGGGAACCAGGTGCTCTGGACAGGCTGAAGGCAGTGTGGTGCTGCTGTGGGTGGGCTTGCTCGGCTGGACATTCACTGCTGCTGTCTCAGAGGACAAGGACACTGAAGCTCAAGGAAGGGCTATGTACTGTGGCATTAGTTCCTGCTCGCCCTGCAGACTTGCCCAGCTGGGAGCAGTCCTCTCCCTCCAGCTGTTTACCTGTGCTTTGTGGCTCTGGCTCACTTAGGCTGCTGCCTTTGTAATAATGGGGCCTTAGCATGGTGGTGCATGGCACGGTGGCAGCTCTGACTTCCTACAGCAATGGGCCAAAGTAGAACTTAACTGTGCCCTCAGCATTAGTGGTCACTAGAACTATTGTGTTCAGCAGCCATAACTACCAGTTTGGACTCTGCCCCTCAGGGAAGGTAGATCTGCATATGGCCAAGGGAGCTGACTGAATTCAGTGTTGAACTGTCATTAACAGGGACTACAAAGATCCCTGCAGAACTCAGCCCTCTTGGTTCTCCAGCTAGAGAAAATACCAGCCTGTTTGTTGTCAATAAAGAATAAAGATACTAATCTGTCAGTCTCATAAGTGTAAGGCCCAGCCTTTTGTATGTGCAAATTGTGTGTACAACTTTCCTAGAACTGAGGCTTCGGAGTGGGGTGGAGGTGGCCAGGTCCTCACATCACATGCAGCACAGTTCCAGCTCATCGGTGTCTGGCACTGCGGTGATAGAACAGCAATGTGCCATGGTGCCGCGGTGTGTTTGGCTGGGTTTGGGGAGAGCTAGGGAGATAATGGTGTGAAGCTCAGACTCTGAGGCTCAGGATTTGAACACGGGCAGGCGGCAGAGGCACTGAGCCCTGGTAGTATGTGACAAGTTACAGGGCAATTTGCTGGGGCTCCTCCTGCCCATGATGCCTGTTTTATGTTTTATGCCCTTGGTCTGAGTACAGATCTAGTGCCCCTGGGCTCTGGACCAAGCTCTGGGCCAACTTGTACTCTAGCCAGTGCCCTCTCCTCCCTGCTGACCAGTTCCTGCTTTTATTTTCTCAGCCATGGCAAGGGCCAGCTCTAAGCAAGATGCCATGGTCAGTAGGATTCGCCTCCGGGTTGGTAAAGCATCACCTGAGCTGAATCTAGGCAACGATCTGGCTGTCATCTTGGCAGATCCTGGCTCTTCAGGAGACACCTCTATCAGCCTGAGGCCCTCTGCCTGAGTTTAAGCAGACAGGGAAGCCCCCATCCTCTTCTCCCTCCCCCCCCCATCCTCCTCCATAGAAGTGTTCTTGACAGCTCCTAAAGCCATCTCATTTCCTCCTGGCAGCCCTCAAATCCAGAAAACACTGTAGTGGACCTTAGCTGGGGTTCCAAGTTTGTCCAGTGGTTTTAACCAAAGGCCTGGGTTTCTGGGCATTAGGACTAAGTCTTTAGTGTGGTCTGGCTAAGAATTCAGGCCCTGTATCCCCCAAGAGCAGCTGAGTTGCTTTTTTGTTTGTTTGTTTGTTTTGTTTTGTTTTTCTGAGACAGCGTTTCTCTGCATAGCCCTGGCTGTCCTGGAACTCACTCTGTAGACCAGGCTGGCTTCAAACTCAAAAATCCTCTGCCTCCCAAGTGCTGGGATTAAAGGTGTTCGCCACCACTGCCCGCCCGGCGGAGTTGCTCTTTGACAACCAGAAAAAAAGCACAATCCATTTGATCCTGGGCATCCTTTATTTTTTGCATAGGCATAAATTAGAGTCTGGAGAGGTTTGTTTTGTTTTGTTTTGTTTTGTTTTGAAAGAATCAACAGTGCAGCATTTGTGACAGGAGAGCACAAAACAAGCCCCGAGGGCAGGGCTGAACAGGTTGCCATTTCGCCTGAACACTTAACCAGGCCTCTGCTTGCCCTGCCTAGCAGCTCCTCCTGGCCCCTTCCATAGACAGGCAGGACCAAGCCCCTCTCAGAGGCAAGAACTGGAAACTGGGTAACAGCTGGTGCCCCTCAGAATGGGGCTAGAAATCAAGCCTGTAGCTTTTTCAGTTAAAAAAAAAAAACAAAACAAAAAAAAAACAGACCTTGAGAATTCTATATATAATACAGCAGGATTGTTCAATCTAGAAGCCTCTTCCTCCTCCCTACACAAGGTAACTTCTGCCAGCCTCCCTCCCTCTCAGCCCCCATCCAACTGCCACAATACAGGCCAGAAAGGAAGCAATCTAAGCAAAAGCCGAGAGCTTAAGGAGTTGCTTTAGAGTGGACAGGGCCACTCTAAGTGCGGTGGGCTAGTGTAGCCCCTCTACCTGATATCTTGAGCCACACTGTGGCTATTGGCACTGGATCAGGAGAACCCCTGAAGTCCTCTCCCCTCTCCTCTAGACTACCCTGCTAGAAAGGCCCCAAAGACAGGGCTAGGTCCTCCCCGGGGGATGGGAAGCTTGCTGTGGAGCACAGGCAGGATGCAGCAGGAATGGAAAACAGACCCTCACCCCACATCAGGAGAAAAAGCAATGGTCCCCAGCACTGGGAATCTCTTAGGTTGGCACAGACAGACAGTAGTCCTCAGAGGCACACAGGAGCTGGTTTTGTCCCATTTGCTAGAAACTCCAGGGCTCCTATGGGCCATGGTACCTTCTATGCTGGAAGAGCACAGCAGCCTCTGAGTCATTTACCAGGCACCTGCCAGGGACAGTCCCAGCTGCAATAGTACTAAGGACTGTCCTAAAAGGCCACAAGACTCCCAGCTTATCCCTGGGACTCTGGCTTGGCATACCCATGGCTTTGGCACCTACCAGGAGTTCACTGGTGCCAGTCCCTCCACCTCACTTCCTGACTCACAGTCCCCCAAAGTATGCTACATATATACACCCTGGTAGGCGCCTAGCTCTGGGGGAAGATTAAGAGAGGCATGGGCCTGTTGGCAACCTCCAGCTGCTTGGCTTATGCAGGGAGTCTACACATGCTGCCTCTTCGTTCTTACTCCTGGAAGTCAGCGCTAACAAGCATGTGCGGGCAGTGGTGGGGTGCTGTGCACCTATTCTCAGAGCAAGGGTAGATGCTGGGAACGGTGAGCTTCCCATGGGGCTAGCAACAGGCAAAAAGATCTCAAAAAACTAGTGGGCAGGCTCTCCATGCACCCGGAAGCGGTAGATACACGTGTACTCAGGGTGGCCCCAGTTGGTCAGGATCCGTAGCTCCACAACTTGGTATGCGGCCATCTTAGAGGCCTAGGTAGAAAAGAGGGGTTCAGTGTCACAGAGTCCTTTGACACCTCAGCAACAGAAGGGGTGGGGAGCCACTCCAGCAGCCAGATGTCTCCTGCCCTGGGACTCATAACAAAAACAAAAAACTGAATTTCTAAAGTTTCTCTTTCCTGGAACAGAATTTCTAGGCCAAAGGCCCTGGGGGGACTTTGGGGTTCCTAAGTGTCACTACCCACATGAGCCAGCCCTTGGGCCATATATGAACAGTCTTGAGGACCCAGGACCAGCACAGTTCATCTGAGACAGGTGAATTCATCCCGTCATGGTTAGCATTATCAGTGCTTGTGGACACTTGGGCTTTTTCCTCAAGCGTCTAGCCTGATCTCTATGCTTAAAGCTATAGTGTTACAGGACTGAGGAACTGGGTCAGTTAGGAGCACTGGCTACTCCTCCATGTAATCCAGGCTCAATTCCCAGCATTCATAAGGCAACTTGCAATTGTCTGTGACTGTGGTTCTAAGGCATCCAAAGCCCTCTTCTGGCCTCTTGGGTACCAGTACACAGATGGTGCACAGATATATATACCAGCAAAATACTCATACACACAAAATCAAGTTTAAAAGAATTAAAATGAACTGTCCTATATTCCTAGCTCCAGAATCTGCCTCTAACAGGCCTAGGAGATCTGACGCCCATGTGCCCTACCTGGGGCCCCAGATCTCTGCACACCCATCATCTTGAGCACCCTTCACAGTCACTTCCTTGTCACAACCCTTCCTTAATAAAACTCACTTCAGTGGAGCCCCTGATCAGAAAGCTCTGGACGCTGCCATCTGTGTCCCTGACAGGAGAGGGTCATCTCTATCCTACACCCTGAAGTAAGGCAGGGTGGGAAGACACACCCATCCCTGAATCCTCTGCCTAGCATTGCAGATACTGGATACTGGAAGATGTCTGCTGTTGACTGGGAGTGTGAGGTACCACCCCACAAGCACACACCCTGTACCTGGAAGTAGAAGGTCTGGATGGGCTCCCCATCCTGGTCGTAGGCAAACGTGCCAAGAAGCGTCCCTTCCTGCTGCAGGTCTTCATCGAAGCCCTACAGAAAAGCACACAGGGAGGAGTCAGAGAGGGCCACCTCACTCTCACTGCCGTGCTGAAGGGCCAGGTCTCTCCAGGCTCTCTCTAATGCACTAACCCCTCACTGCCAGAGCCACCTAGTGTAATTCTCAGCAAAGACCCCACACACCCCAATAAAGATCAGGTACTCACAAAGATGGCAAAGTCCTTGGGTGCACTGGAGATAGTGCTGTTGGGTGACAAGGCCTTGGGCACGTGCTCTAAGGTGACAGCTGTGGGGCGAATACGAGCAGAGAGGCGGACCACTGCGAAGCCCTGGGGCCCCTGAAAGGCCCAGCAGTTGCCTGGGTGCACATCTGGCTGGAGGGGGTGGGAGGCATGTCAGAACAGGGCCTCTAATCCAGCTGTGGCTGACTGAGACAGGGCATTCCCCACTGTGTTCAGAGTGCCCACCTGCAGAATGACTCGAGGTGACTGGGAGTGGTACCACAGGGGGATGCCAAAGAGGCTGAGAAGAGCCGTCTTCGTCTCGTAAGTCTCAGAACAGCGGGTGCTGATAACACTGGCTCCTGTCGCAGGAAAGAACAATTTTAAAACTCACAGTGGGGAGGCCCAATAAGTTCGGGTGGTGGTTCCAGGGTTGAAGAGGCGGCCAGAGAAGAGACTGCTACTGCCTGTCTCCAAGAACATGGGGACAAGTCCCTCAGGTCCACCCCTTAGCTCTAACCCAGTCTCACAGAACCATTCCCATCCAGGGGTCCGCTCAGTGGCTCACGGCTTCCCTCAGCCATCCCAGGCCTTGGATGAAAGTCTAGTTTGTGCTGGTCTCAAGCGCTGTATGCTTAGCACTGTGCTGCCTGGCAGACCTGGGGCCTAGCTGGCTTCACCAGGCTAAGGTGAAGCGGTGAAGGCGGCACATACCTCCTGATTCCAGGGCATAATCCACCATTCCAATCCGGTCCTCACTGTAGCGCTGCAGGGCTTGCTTGACAATCCGGTGCACTTGCTAAAACATGCCCCAGGGAGTCAGTGGGATGTGAATGGGGCAGAACAGGTACTGCATGCATATCCATAGACTGGCCCTGCTGGACTAGAACCAGTGGTACCCAAGCAGGTTTTGTACACTGCCACCACCCACACTGGGCCCAGAATAAACACTCGAAACTCCAGCCAGGAGGATCTGTCATGTCCAAATACACATGAAGAGCTGGCCGTGTAAGACTTCCAGGGGAAAAAGCAATGTGTTGGAAGAGTAGTCATCCCTTACCTCCTCTGTCACCCCAATTACGCCTTCTTTCTGCAGTGTCTGTCCCAGAGAAGCTGCAGCCTCCCTGGCTGACTTGCCCTGCACCTCAGCCATATTGGCAAGGATCTTGTTCTCCAGCTCCTGCAGCTGAGCATGCAGCTCGTCTCTCTGCAGGAGCCCGCTTCGGGCACCCCTATCTCGAAGAAGGAACTGACTGATCCAGTCAGGGAACTGGGATTCCACCTACGGACAAAGGCAATGTCACTCAGAAGCTTGCAAGAATGGCAGGGGCTGCTATGACAGGGTGGGTGGGCTGTCACTGGAGGAGGAAGCAGAGCTGAAAGGGAAGGATGAAGACCCTGGAAGAGATGTTAGAGGTTAGGAACTACTCTCTCCAGGGAACAGTGAGGGCGATTAGAAAGTATTTCCCTCAGAGCCCAGGCCTGCATCCCTGCATCGGATCAGCTATGCATGTGCCTCCAGACCTACAGGTCAAAGACACTGCTCCAGCTGACAGACACCCCTCCCAGTGGGCGGTCTCAGAGGGGAGGGTACTTCCCACTCACATCAGCCCTGGCAGCCTGGATCTTCTGTGGCAGCAAGCCCACTTCATCTGCCACAGAGTTCTGCTTCAGAGTCAGGGCAGCCAGCTCCTGCCGCAGGCTGGCCAGTTGGGCTTCCAGCCGTCCCAGCTCCTTCATGGAGCTCTCCTGGAAGGCCTCCTGGGTCATGCTAGTTCCAGATGGAAGGAAGCAGGTAAGGCCATGCTGAGGAAGGACGAGGAACCCCTGACTGACTCCAGTCAGAAGGTGTAAGCCCATCACTGTGTGTGAAGGAGCAGGGCTGCCTTGCAGTCTGGGAGTAGAACACAGCCCAGGAGCTTGGGCTTGCCTGTCTCACAGCTAATTCTGGCCTGATTTTCTGGAGGCCTGGACAGCACAGTTCACAATGTCACAGCCTGCCACGCCTTCACAACTCGGTCATAAGAGCAGAAGGCATACAGAAAAGACCAGCTCACAAGCTCCAGTTTCACTGCCATGCCTGTCCCCGCCTCCCCCAGGCCTTAACAACCTGCCTTGTACCTTAGAGGCCACAGGCGGGATCCTAAGCTAAGTCGCAACCAACCAGGCAGAATCCTGACGGGTGGCAGAGCAAGCCGCCGCCAGATGGCTGCCGTTACCTTTGCCATTCTGTCTTCAGCTGCTGGACACGGGCTTCAGACTCCTGGGGGCAGCAAGAAGGGACAAGGACAAGACAGGATGAGTTCAGAGACGTCTGAGGGACTGTTCTATATGGGAGTGTTACCCACTCCCTGGAGCGTACCCACCCACGGCCCTGAAAGGGTCTCCCAGCTCTTTCAGCAAAGATCA
The DNA here is from genome assembly GCF_004785775.1 of Grammomys surdaster. NCBI lineage: Eukaryota > Metazoa > Chordata > Mammalia > Rodentia > Muridae > Grammomys > Grammomys surdaster. The sequence continues at coordinate 1,022,865 of NW_021620678.1, forward strand.
AAGCAGGTGAAGTCCTGTGAGTCTCGGCCCTTCTCAGACGCCTTCCCTTCTCAGACTGTGCACAAACACACCCAGCGCAAATACCATCCTTGCCCCCCACACACATCCCCGGTCACTGTGATGCATCTACATCTGTGGCAAGTTCAGGCCCCAGAGAAGGCAACATCCCAGCGTATCCAAAGCAGAATCAAGGACAGATGTAAGTTTGGGTGAGATCCCAGTGCAGGGTTGCATGCCTAGCCCACTGACCTGAGAGGCCTGGACAATCTTCTTGAAGAGGTCTTCGGAGTCTTGGTGATGCTCTGCCCTCAGAGTAGCCAGCTCTTCCTACCAGATATGAGGGTTGATTTTTGGGGGGAGGGGTCATATGTTTGCTTTTGAGGCAGCATTTCTCCATGTAGTCCTGACTGTCCCAGAACTCCCTCTGTAGACCAGGCTGACCTCGAACTCAAAGATCTGCCTGCCTCTGCCTCCTGAGTGCTGGGATTAAAGGTATGCACCACCACAGGGAGAGAGTTTGACAGTTGCCCTTGGAGGAACACTTGTGATTAGACATGGCCTAACTGGGTTCCTTCTAGGGTTTCTTCAACTCCCAAGTTTCAGCTCCTGGCCCTATGTTACAAGGCTCTGAAATACAAGGAGTAGCACCTGTGCCTAACACTTCACTTGTGTCAGGCACTGTGCCAGCGACTCCCACCACAGAAGATGGAGCAGCTTCATCTTGACAGGGTGCCTGGCCAATGGCCCTAAGAGACACACTACTGTCTCCTCGCAGCCCTGTAGGGCCTCCTACGCCTGCATATGACTATCAGGGTTTTCTATGGTGTCCCCTTTATGAAATATGCAGTCCCACCCCCAGGCAACGATGTCCCTACCTGGATACGAGCCACTGTGTCCCTGCGCAAGTCCTCCTTCAGGGCAGCCTCACGGCGGCTCACCAACCCTTCTAGGAGAGACAGGGCATCTTCATGGCTCAGGCTATTGCTTCCTCCATGGCCAGCAGCCCCCTGCCGCAACTCCAAGCGTTCCAGCCGTATGGCCTCCTTCTGCCAGTTTGAGGAAAACTCAGAAGCAAGAGCTTCCAGGCGCCGCTCCAGAGAGTGAACCCGGGAGAGAATACGCTGCTCAGCCTGGTGGGGCCAGAGGTAAAGAACAGAGGGCCCAGGGGAGATACCACAAGGCTTCCTGAGTATGGCCACTGAGACAGACGGCAGAGAGAAAAAAGTCCCAGGGGCTCCTGACTGCACAGCTGGGACATGGCAGCTGGGCAGTGGTACAGGCCTTTAATCCCAGCACTTGGAAGGCAGAGCAAGTGGATCTTTGTGAGTTCAAGGCCAGCCTGTTTTACAGAGTGACTTCCAGGATAGCCAGTGCTAGTGAAACTCTCTCTAGGAAAAAACAAACAGGGCAAAAACAGCTGGGACATGGTTAGTAGGTGCAGCATTTGCCAGGAGATACTGAGCGTGCACTGCAGGAGGGCCCCCCCGCTTCCAGGCCCCCCTCAACATGTTGTCACCATCAGATCCCAATGTGGAGGGAAAGGTAGCTGGGAGAGGGAGTCTAAGCACAGGGACTGGCAAGGAAAATTTTGTGAATTTGAAGAATGGTCAGAGGGGCCCAGCTAGGCAGCCCCCACCTCATGCTCTGTATAAGGTGGGGGAGGCAGCTTTTGGCTTTCAAGTGCTTTTGCTCTTCTATAGATAACTATACCAAAAGGGGAATGGTTTGAAGGCTTTGTATTTTCTTCCTTTAAATGAATGCCCTAGAGAAGATGTAGTAACAGCCATCAGACCCAAGGGTGGCACCTTGGATATGTCACAAATATGACATAGTAGTATGTCATGAATATGAGGACTACTGTTGGCCAGACAACAAAATCTTTGCCAAGGGAAATTACAAAACACAATCTACCAACTGTCCCTTAAAGGGCAAAGGACTTTGGGGCAGAGGTCTCAGGTTTTCAGACATTCTCTTTTAAATATATGCTTGCACAAAACCAAGGCAGCGAGCACAGAATCCACTCCTAGCCTGCCCTGCCCCGCCCCTGCCATCACCTCTCCCAAGCAGCTGTCTTCACTGAGTCTTCCCACAAGCAGGTCCTGTCTCTGCTCTGCTGGCCTTGCTTCCCAGAATATGTCATCATTTTAAGAAATAAGAGCATACTGTGCTGGAACATATTGTTTTGTTTTGTTTTTGTTTTTTCGAGACAGGGTTTCTCTGTGTAGTCCTGGCTATCCTGGAACGAACTCTGTAGACCAGGCTGGCCTCGAACTCAGAAATCTGCCTGCATCGGCCTCCCAAGTGCTGGGATTAAAGGCGTGCGCCACCACCGCCCGGCGCTGGAACATATTTAAAATGTGGCAAGCTTAATTCAGCTGATACAGGCGACGTTCACTTCACTAGAGGACTAACAGTTTGGAGGGTGGGGGAAGGGGCTGTTTGTTTGAGGAAGGGTCTCACTCTTAGTCCTGACTGTCCTGCAGTTTACTATGTAGCCCAAGCTGACTGCGAAGACATGTGAAGCTCTTGCCTTAGCCTCCTAAGTGCCAGGACTACAGGTGTGAGCCACCATGCCCTGCAAAAACCAAGAGGTTTGTGTGTGTGCCATGTTCTTGTGTGTGGTGTAAGCATGTGTGCACAGAGAATATCTGTGTATTGTATGGAAGCATCACCTGTCAATTAAAAAGTCTATGGCCTATGGCTTATGCAGGGAATAGAAGGTAGGACATCTGGAAGGCAGAAAGAATTCTGGAACAGGCCAGGCATAGGAGACTGGCCCAGGGCAGATGTGAGGAGACAAGATGTGAGGTACCCAAGCACAGGTAAGCAGCCACATGGCAGAACGTAGGTTAAAATAATTGGGTTATTTTACTTATGATCTAGTAAGAGAAGAGCCTAGCTATATGGCCAGGGTATTTGTAAATATATTTTGAGTCTGAGTCTTATTTCTAGGAGCATGGGACTAGGAAAAAGAACCAGATCTTAACTTCAACACGTGTGTGCACACATGTATGTATGTGTGCACATGTGTGTGCAGGTGCACTTGCTTGTGCGTGCACAAGGGGAGGCCAGAAGTTGACAATAGATGTCTCCCTCTATGGCTCTCCACCTTATTTTTTAAGCCCTCTCATTGAACCTGGAGCTCAGTATTTTGGCTAGACTGACTAGACAGCAAACCCTGGAGATCCACCTGACTCCACCCCTCCACCCCAGCACCAGGTGACAGGCCTGTGCTAGTCAGACTGGTGATATGAACTCAGGTCTCACAATCACACAAGCATGTTGTGCACGCTGAGCCAGCACCACAGCCCTGGGACAGAGTTTCAGGTGACCTGTATTCTATTACACTCTGGATATACATGTCACCTTTAACTGTGCAGGCCCCTAAAGAGCACACCCTAGACCTGCCCTAATTTAAGGCACTGACCACTGTCTCTCACCCCCATGACTGCAGCCTCTGCAGAGTGACCTGGCAGGCTGCCTAGAACACAGCTGAGTTGCTATGGGAGCAAGCCCAGGCTAGCTTGACAGGTGAACAAAGATCAGGTAGGGGCAGTTGTCCCTGTGAGGGCCTGGGCCTGTTGGCCTACTAAGCAACTAGCACAGACTGTCCTGGGAGAGTCCTCCAGACTCACAGCTACTACATACTTGAAGTTTTAAGCCACAGTATAAGTTGGGGGAGGGGTGGGAGGTACCAGGTCAGGATGTTACACACAGAAACCTTGGCAGTATGGAGAAATCACATTGGAAAGCAACAAGACCGTTTGGCAGCCCCTTCCTTCTGCTTTCTGAAGATGTACATAACTTTTGAGTTGTTGAGTCCCGTTTAGAGGAAAGTTAGTCCCCCCCATGACCACAAACAGCCCAGGAAGGGTGTTGTAGTTTTCTGGTTTTGTGTGAGTTTTGTGTGACTTCTCCTACTTGCAAAGCCAGGCTGGAGAAGTGTCCTCTTCACCCTCAGACTCACCTGGAATTGCGGGGAGGCATCTCTGGATTCCCACACCTCCGGCTGCCTCCTGCTCTCCTTTGCTGCCCACCAGGAGGCCACCGCGGGTTGCAATGTCTGCAGCCCTACGGGGTAAAAATGCCAAGCACCTAGGAACATGGAGAGAGTACTGAGAATCTTCTTGGTCACAGCCTGTGTCATGCATTGTGAGTCTTGCTCTACCAGAGGTGGAAGTGACAGCCCATGGCCTCACAGCACCTTCATGCTCACACCTTACTCCGGGTGTCCTCATTCATCCCACAGACAGTTAGACTTAGGTGAAAACAACTTCCTTTACTAGTTACAGATTCTCAGGGGTGGAGCCCAGGCCTGGATGGACACACTCATGGTTCAGTGAACAGTCCCCTAGGAGCTTTGACAACAACTACAACAACATTGACAACAACAACACTGACTGCCTTGTCCAGAAGGGTTAGCTGGCTCGAGTAGCATTTGTGAGTGGGCTTAGCAGCTCCCTGGCTTCATGGCTGAGCATCACAGACAACACAGCACCCGCTTCAAGGTGTGGGATCCAGGATTGGGGCCCAAGACTGCAGCCACAGAGAAACAGTGCCTAATTCCATGTTTGCCTCTTACTATCAGCCATGAGCAGGGAGGGGAAGGCAGCATACACAAGCCACTAGGCCTGAGGTCCCAAGTGGACATGACCTCACTGAGCAGGTCTGGCCCCTCTCGCCTCCCATCTCCACATGCTCTGGCTTCGACATCGTCTCTATCAACCATGAGGAATTGGTACAGCTCAGACTGAGCTGTGCTTAACACCAGGGAAAGGGCTGGCAGGATAAACACTGCACGGTCGTGAATAATAAGGTAAAGTTATTTTAAGGGTGATGCCCAGTTTCCACTGAGTATGAACAAGTTGTTCTTGTAACAGGAAACAAAAAGGAAATCAACATTTGGAAAAATGTCCTGCCCTTTTTATTAATAAAAGAAGCCGGGTGATGGTGGCACACACCGTTAATCCCAGCAGTCAGGAGGCAGAGGCAGGCAGACCTGTGTGTTTGAGGCCACCCTGGTGTTCAGAGTGAGTTCCAGGGTGGAACAGCCAGCGTTACAGAGAACCCATCTCAAAAAAAAAAAAAAAGGAGAAGTACAAGACCATAAAACTAAACCAACTCTCTGGAAAACACACACACACACACACACACACACACACACACACACACACTAACAAAGCATTGCTCTGCAGGTGTTGAAAGCGAGCCTAGGTCTACACAGCCAAGTCACACGAAACCGGAAACTCAGTTAAACTATCTAATGAGAAGCGGAACACACAAGACAAAGACAAGAAGGTCCAGCGGCAGGCACAACAGGGAGAGCTGTGGGTAAGCAGCTCTTACGGTCTCAACCAGTGCCTTTCTGGCTGTTTCTAGCTTAAAGGCAGCCAAAGGTTTCACTTGATCTTGTAAGAACAGTCCAGTCACACAGACTCTGTCCTGATTTGGAATAGAGGGAAAATAGCTGCTCCTAATAATAGCTCAGAGTTCTTGCTCGCTACCCAGAAAGTAGCTATCCGGGGGTGTGTTCCTCCCAGAAGCTCCCTGTACTATATAGCAAGAGTAAGGTCAGAGGTGAGGCATGTCCCCTCAGCCCTGGGACATTGTCAGACAGGGCTGCCTGCATCAGTAGAGGACTTGGGGTGGGACTAGGGGAGTAGGAAAGTCAGGCTCAGGGCTCTGCATGGCTTGCTGGATCACCATTAGCTGCAACTCTGCCACACCCTAACCCTGCCTCTGCCTTCCCTCTCTTCACCCCTGCTTACCATAGGTCAGACCAGTCAGGAGTAGCAAGAGTAGAAGGAACCACAGAAAATTCTTCAGGTTCGGCGAGAAGTGCCTGGACCTCAGGAAGACAGACGAGAGACAGATGTCAGTGGGATCTGGGCCTCCATTCTGCACTTAGTCCCTTGGGACTTTTCTAGAATTCTGAACTAGAGTTAAAATATGTACCCTTGGGCTTCCTATGGGACCAAGATCAGACAGGACACTAGAATGGTACCCGTAGGTCCTAAGAGTTACAGGGACATTTTGGTTCCATGAACTGTAAAACATTTGTGTGTGTGTGTGTGTGTATGTGTGTGTGTGTGTGTGTGTGTGTGTGTGTGTATGCAGATGAGCACAGGTTCTTTCAAAGTCCCTGAAACTGAAGTAACATTATGTTGTGAGCCACCATGTGGGTGCTAGGAATTGAACTCAGGTCCCGTGGAAGTGCTCTTGTGCTGAGCTAACCCTCCAGCCACATCCCCTCACCTCACATATATATTTTTCAAACGGTTTTGATAGGTAGCCCAGGCTGACCTGGACTCCCCATGTAGCTCAGGCTATCTAGCCATGGTCCCTGACATGGACTTGGCAGAGATGCCCTGACCCCCTCCTGGTCTAGCTTTTGTTCTCTGCCCAGGGGACACAGTCTTTAACGTCTGTCCTGCTGGTTTGGGAACTTGGGGAATGACCCCACAGCATCCTCAGACATGACCTGATCATGGGAAGGAACTTCTGGAATGTAGCCTGTCATGGGTCTAAGAGAGAGGCAGGACTTCTGAGAACCCCTCTTTTGGGTTAGTGCCTCAGTTTGCCAGTGGAAACAAAGCCACCCCTTCTCTGAGGACGTAAAGGATCCAGGTGTCCTTAGGAAGGGTCTAGGTAAAGCAAGCACCTGTGTTCCAGAGTACTGCCTGAAGGTAATCAACTAGGAGGGAAATCCCACCTAAGCCAGAAGCTACACAGCCTGGGGAACCTTCAAGGAGTAGTGGACCACATTCAAGCTTAGAGTCTGTTCAGCCCTGTGGTATCACATCCTTCTGATTCTTCAAGGCTGGCATCTCACTCACCTGGTTAGGACGAAGACATCCAGGAGGGAGGCAGCAGTTGTCAGGCGGTACCAGGTGGTGCCAACCCACCAGTAGAGAAGACCAAACAGGCGGCCTGAAAAGTGGCCATTGAGCTTAAGACTTGGTTGTGTTTAGCACACTGCCCTTCCCCCATCTGTGTGCTCTCTTGCCCAATCCTTGCCAAGCCCCCTTTGTCCCACTCCACAGTGACCCCTCTCCAAGCCCACGGTCTTCCTATAACTCAGCCTGTTCCAAGGTGGCTCCTGCTCTCACCTGCTAGAGGGTTCCCACAGCCCTTGGCTCCCAGTCATGATTCCCCTGCAAGCCTTTCCCAACTCTGTAGCCTGGGTGCCCCATCACAGACACAGAGTGTGGAAGTTGTCTAGCACACAGCCAGCACTCACCTGGAAAAGTGACCAGAGTCCAGACAAAGGAGCCGGCCCGAGATGCTGCACTCCTTAACCCTGACCCTGAACTGTGCTGGTCTGAGTCTGTGTAGGCTGCAGGAAAGGGGAGGAAAACAAACGTAGCTCCTTAAGAGCACTGATTCCTTAGAGCCGCAGCCGTGGAACCTGATTTCTCCTTGAGCTGAAGCCACTCATCCTCTGCCCAGAGTGTCAGACTGGCCCAGCACACAGTAGTGTGGTCCAGGAATGTTTGTGAAGTGAAGAGATGCGAGGTTTCCAAAGTCTTTTTCCTGGTGCTGGGGATTGAACCTAGGACCTGTGCTTGCTTTAGCACTGCGCCTCCTGCACTAAGTCCCCAGGCCTCGACATTTTATTTGCCCTTTGCACCCTTACCCTGCCAACAATCTCTAGGCAGTTGCTCCAACATGTATCAGAAATTTCTGAGTATTAACCATGTTTGGGCCCCAGATAAAACTGTCTACAGCACAGTGGTGTGGGTTCTGGGTCACTCACAGACCACTGGAGGAGGCTCCTACAGACACACAGTCCTAGGTGAGGGACAGCTTGGGCCAGGAGGGAGAGCTTTGGTGCAGAGACACCCAGTAAGGTGCTCACATGTGCGAATACACACACACACACACACACACACACACACACCCTCCCAAGGCCCCATATTTGCTAGGCAAGTTCTCTACCAATGAAAGAAACTCTATTCCCAGCTCTCAGGGAAGCTGTGAAGTGCCCAAGGCCTGTGACATGTGAAGTCATCTCACACTGTCAGGATGCCCCTTGCCCTCTGTCTCCTGTCTACCCTGGCATGGGGTAACAAAGCAGCACCTACCTGCAAGGTCATCCTCTGAAGAATAGCCTGAGGAAGAGCCGAAAAAGTCCTCTGCGGCCTTGCTCTCCGTGGTGAGCCCATTGGCTTTGCTGCTCTCAGATCCACCCGTTCCTCTCCTCCTCCTCCCCCGAAGGTCCCCACCTGGCAGGAGATAGGGGCTCTGCTGAGCGCTCACAGCCACCATCCTCGTGGGCCTGGAGCTGAGGGGTGCTTCAGGGATCGTCCTCCAAGGGACCTTGGGAACACTGAGAGGAGAGGAATTGGAGAGCAGGTCTCAGCAGCGAGAGCTGGGGTACTCACTCCAGTAGGGCTCACTGTGTAGGTGGTCATCCAGGAGGGCACTCCTGGCGAGGGACACAGCCCGGGGGCTGCCTATGTAGGACTCTCGAACCAAGGACTCGCTGTAGTAGGAGGTGTGGGAGTCAGAGGAGGGGCCCAGCTGTGGAGCTGGGGACAGGCGCTTCACGTTGCTGGATTTCCTCTTCAAAGTCCTGTGGGTCAGCCATGAGGGGAGAGATAGGGGTTCGGGGGGTGAGCCCAGCCAGGAAGGGGAAGCCAACAACCCTTGCGACCCTGTTTTGTGTGGGAAGGCCTTGTTGCCAGGCGCCCAACAACCCAACTACTTCCAGCACAGATATTTCTCTGCTCCCAGTATCCATCTCTGGATCTCACCAGAGATGAGCAAGTCCATCAGTTAGAGACAGAGACACCATCCAACACAGGTTCCTAACTTCAAAGCCAAACGTTTTCCCATGCTTCCTAGGGGGGCTTGGAGTTTCCATAACCTACTGGAAATTTGGACAAACCTGACAGGGCCTCGGGGGCTCATGGCTGCAGGGAGGCAGGATGACAAGGCATGTTGCCCCAAGCCACTGGCCAGCGACTGAGGCTCTCCACTTGTCGAGATATGAAATGTGGGCCTGGGGAAGGTGGCTGCACTGCCACACCTGTCCATAGTCAACTGGCTGACATGAGCCCGGCTTACAACTCTGTCGTTTCCTGCCTGACTTTTGTGTGAAGCTGCTTCTCCCCACTTCCTGTTCACTAAATCGGAGGCTGGGTGGCCCCTGCACTCACAGTGGGTAGAGAAGGCAGCATCCTGGCTCCGAGCATCCTTACAGGAGTAAAGACAGACAGAACCAACCCCCTTGGCTCATCCACAACAAAAGCAGCAAAATGGAGGGTTGCCTGCTCTGCTCCTACCTGAGAGGACTGTCTTTAAACACGCTACTCTGGCTTCCTGCCACGGAGCTCGCTCCGCTGCTGCTGCTGCCACCATCGTTGTCATCCTGGGAGTAGCGTGTAAGGCGCTGGCTTCGTCTTGACATGATGGGGTGGGTGGGGATGGTTCTCCTGAAGGCAGACAGGGCAACATATAAGGTGTGTGGAGAACAGATGCCCTGTGCACTTAGGCAGAGCAGCTCTGTGCTCGAGGGCATCTCCCCTCAGCCCTGCCTACCACCTGCCTTGGGATTTACTTAGGACTAGGGAGCTTCTTCCATGGCTCTTTTCACAAGGTTTCCTAATTTATAGGTTGCTTGTCTTAATCACCCTTGGCACTGAGTTCTGTGGGAGCCAGAATCAAGCCTTGCTCGACCTCTGAGGTGCAGCAGGGCCTGACACTTGACAGGCACGGCTTCCTGGGGTGTGCCCTACAGTCCTCAACCCCCAGCCAGTGCTTTTTTCTCTCCAGCTGTCCAGTCTCATGTGCATCACTATGGGGCATACCTTCCTTCCTTTCCTTTTTTATGGGTTTGTTTTTATGTGCATTGGTGTTTCTCCTGCATATATGTCTGTGTGAGGGTGTTAGAGCCCCTGGAACTAGAGTTACAGACAGTTGTGAGCCACCATGTGGGTGCTGGGAATTGAACCTGGGTCCTCTGGAAGAGCAGCCAGTGTTCTTAACCTCTGAGCCATCTCTCCAGATCCTATCTTTATAGTCACAACCTCTGGTTCACAGACCCAGCTACATCCCGACTGCAGAAACCCGTCCCACTATATTCTGCAGCCCCTCAGCACACTGTGCTGTGACATCTTGATGTGACAATGACAATGATAAATGACTACTGGCTGCCTAATTCCTTTCTACTCATTAATGACCCTGGCACAAGCAAGACGGCCATCATCACCCATCTACGGGAAGGAACCTGGGACGCTAGTCTCTCTGCTTAGTACTGACAGGCTGCATGGCCTGGACATTTGCAGTCCATCAGAAGGTTTGCCAGTCATTTGGGGAGTGTTCTATTTAGCACACACTTGGAACATAGCTGTGAACTTCGTGGTTGCATGGCAGTTACACAACGAATATTTGTTAACGAAGTAAGGCAGAAGGTGGAGCTGTTATGTGGTGCTGCAGTCAGTCTGGCCTATAGGACAGTCAGAGTCACCACATGGGGTGGGGCGAAACTGATAAGAAGGCCAAGGTGAAAAGACCTGGCCAAAGACAGCCTTCCACTACCTGAGTGAAGATAAACAAATCTTTCAGCGCTGGGACCCAATTTCAAATCTCAGAATATCAACACTGGAGTATCACCAAGTCTGGGCTAGCGTTATTACAACACTTTAGTTCCCAAGCCCATCCAAAAAGAGTCCCTGGTATTTATGGCTTTGTATTGCTTCTGACATTCCTGGTGGATACTGACCTCCCATAGTAGGAGACACACCCAAATCCCAACCACAGAAACCAGAAGGTCAGGTTCATCCAGCTAGAAAGACAAGTAGCCTCCTGTCTGGGCTAACTGGCATCTTCCCAGGTGGGATGCCCATCTGGCATCTTTCACTCTCTTTAACTGGTGCTGGTAAAGGGACCAAGTGGTAGTAGCCAAAGCAGGAAGTTGCCTTGGTCCTGGGTTGTATTCCAGTCCTTATAAGGTAGTTCCACCCATGACTGCCACCCCCACCTGACAGCTCCAGATGCCCACACCCACCACCTCTTAACCCCTGCCCCGCTGTAGCACATGAAGCCTTTGGGGGCGGGAGGAGGGGGAGGATGCAACATGTTTATACAGTACCCATGCTGCTGTTGCAAGAATCTAAACGTTCTGAGAAAGTGAAGAGGCGGGGCACTGAACACTGCCCGTGTGCCACCTCCCAGCGCTCCCGGAGCGGTGTGGACCTTATCTTTAACTTTCTTACTTCATCCTGTTGTCAAAAAATAGTTTACCACAGCGGCCAGCCAGGTTACACAAGATCACAAAGGTCTACCGTGGGGAGCCGCGGGGATAGACACTCCTCCATCCAGCCATTAGTTAGAAAACCCTCAAATAAAACATCCTTTCCTACTTCAGAGCCTTGGCCCCTGAAAGACATGGTCCCTGTCCTGGGGAATCTTATACGTGACATTTCCATTCCATTTCCCCTGGGACACAAAAAAGTGCTCCAGGCGCTCACCCTCTGTCCTGGCTCTAAGTCACACCCGGCGCGCGAAGGCTTTGTTTTGTTTTGGTTGGGTTAGGTTGTTTTGGAACTGAGCTAAATGGGCCCTCCCCCGCCCCCCATAACTGTGACAGGCGGCGGTGGCGCAGGCTGGGAACTTCCAGTGCCAGGACTCGGCCTGTGGCACTGCCCTGGTCCGGTTTGGGGCGGCTGGGTCTTGGCTGCCCTCCTCCCGGGAGGCTGCTGGGGAAGTCCCGCCTGGGGACAGCGCCCTCCCCGTGACCGCGATGCGTCAGGGCGCCGGCCCGCGAGTGTCCCGGGGCGTGCGTCGCGCGGGGGCTGGAGTGGCCCGGCCTGGCCGAACAGGGAGGCGCAGGTCCGCGCTTCGGCCGGACGGCGACCCAGGTCAGGCGGGCGCGGGGCCGTGGGAGGCGGGCCCAACCCGTTCCTTACCTTGCGTGGCTCTTCCCGCGTCAGAGTCCCCCGGGCGGCGCCGCGCGCTGGGCCCGGCCGGACCCGGGGCTGGGGCTGAAACGCGCGCGGAGCGGAGACGCGGGACGGCGCGGGGTCGGTGAGCGGACAATGCGGCCGGCGGAGGCCCGCGCTGCGCGAGTGGGGCAGGGCGGTGCGCGCGTGGCCGAGTGTGTATGTGTGCGCCTGTCAGTCAACGCTGACAGCCCACAAGTCATTGGCCGGACCCAGCAGGCCCGCCCCACCCTCCGTCGCCGCCCATTGGTTGGTTTGAACACAAAGGCTCCGGCTCGGCCCGCCCTCCGCGTGGGCCCTGTAGCTCGCGCGTGGGAGGCGGGGGCGAGTACGACCTCCAGGCTATGGGACCTGAGCGTTCCCTCGCGCACCCGTGCCCACGCGCGCGCGGCGCCGGGGCTCTAAAGGCTTTAGGTGCTGATGCTCCAGGGTGTCATGGAATTGGCCCCGGGGAAGGGTCCTTAAGCTGGCCCCGCGCTGAAGGATAGTGCGCGGATGGTGTGGACGCTTGCCAGCTCCAGCCGTGTCTGCCCATTTTAAAGACAGGGGAAACAGGTCTGTGGAAGTTTTCTGTTTCTTATATAGAACCCACCTAGAGGGGAAGTTGAATCTAGAAGATTAATACCGTTTTAATTTTATGAATTCCAAGATGGGCAAGATACTACCCATCTTCCCAAAACACAGCTTTTTGTTGTTGTTTTAGTTTTTCTAAGACAGGATTTTACTGTCACCGAGATCCACCTACCTCTCTGCCTCCTGGGTTCTGAAATTAGAGAGCACCGCCATGTCCGGTTAGAAACCCCAAGTTTCACAACAGCTTTTATGTTAAGGAAGGCTCCATCCACACCCGGTGGCAAGAGATGATAGGGCTGGCGACAGATTCTCCTACTTTCCTCCCCCAGGAATGAGTTCCTGATTCCACAGACCTGTCCCCTTCCACCCCCTCCCCGCAAAGATGAAGGAGTGCGGCTGAGGATAAAACACTTCCGTTCAATCTCTTCTAAGGAAGATGGGATCCAGTGTCCTTCACTTTAAAATGCCAAGGGAAAAAAAAAACTGGGACAAGAAAATGATAAAAATAACAAAAACTGGTATTGGAAGGCAATAGGAAACCGAGAGGAAACACAAAAACCCTCATGTTTGATTGGTTTCACCGACAGATAAAACCCAACCCCCTTTCTAGACCTCCACTGTCCCATCTGGAAATGGGCGCTGCCTACCCTTACAGTATCTATGGACAATTACTTCTGAACAACTTACACTTGCTGGGAACTGATGCCTGCGTGAAGTTAGCTGCACAGGGAAGACACTGATTACAAGCCGCACCTAAGCAGGGCAGGGACTCCCGGTTGGGTCTTGGCTCCCTCCTTGCAGTCTCTACCTCCAGTACAGAGCCTGCTTCCCTCCACCCCCAGGTGCTGGTTTGAGTCTCATGCCCTTGGGCTGGTTGCAGGCAACCATTCCCATGCATGCTAGGCCTCCACACCAATGGGTGCTAATCCTGGGTTCTATGATTGGATCCGAAATGGAAGGGCTTTTCAGACTTTGGAGTGAGATGATCCTGGATTATCAGGGGCCTTGTGACAAGAATTCATTCGGGAAAAGGCAGGGATAGGGGAAAGGGAGGTAGTATGACCTCTGAGATAGAGATCAAGGCCCAGAGAGAGGGGGAGTGCCCACAATCATCAGAAACTAGAAAGGACAAGGAAAGGACTGTCCCTAGAGAAAGGGAGGCCGTGGGGCTCTGCCACACCTTCATTATGGATAGGCTAGTGACCGATCACAGATTTCAAGCCTACAGAACTGTGTGGGAAAAATACTATTCTTTTTTGACCCTGGCCACGAGAGTGGGGACACACTTTGACTTTATGGTCCTCCTTTTTTTTTCCTTTGCCTTGGATAGTGCCTTCCCCATCTTATGTCCACGGTGGAGTATATGCACGGACAGCACGCACGAGGGCTCTAGAACAATAATAAAGTTAAGTTTCTACCCATGTGGGTATAAATGTGATACTTTATTATCATGTGTAGTGCTTTTCTTGATTTACAAGAAATCGACATGAACTTGATGTCCTAGTTTGGTTCTGCTGAGAGATAAAGCACAGGCCGAAGCACGGAGGAGAAAAGGGCTTCTTTGCCTCACACGTCCTTATCGTAATCCATCGCTGAAGAAAGTCAGGCAGGAACCATGAAGAGACGCTACCAACTGCTGTGCTGTTCCCTATGAGTTTGTGTTCTTATACTACCCAGGAGTGCCTGGCTAGGGGCAGTACCACCCACAATGTGCCCTCCCACATCAATTACCAATCAAGAAAATGTCCCCAGAGACTTGCCTACAGGCCAATCTGATGGAGGCAATCCCTCAGTTGAGGTTCCCTCTTCCCAGATATGTTTAGGTTTTCGTCAAGTCAACTTGATGAAGTTGCCTGCAGCAGATATACCAAGAGTCAGAGCGCAGTGGGGTGAGCCAAAGATTAAACCACCCTTCCCAACACACAGGACCATGGGATGATTCCTGGCTACTGGCTTTCTTCTTGTCCAGGTGAGAAGAGGAAGGGCCATTACAGTGGAGGCAGGTGGACCTGGGCCAAGTGTCCTGCTTGCTCACTCTGTGACAGGGCAAGTCACTTAACCAACCTCTCTGAACTCTTTTCTCTTTTTATAAAGCATGAATAACAGCAATCATTTTGCTTGCCACACCACGTGATTCTGGCCTTGAAGAAGTTAATGAGGCCTTCTGGACTCTGTTGCCTCCCCCGTGAGGTCAGGCGAGGAAAGGAGGAGCATTGTGGGGACAGCACACGGCCCTCGGTTTGTCCTTGACCTACAGCCAAGCTTGGGGGGCTTCCCTTGCTGTGCCCCACATGGTGGTGGGATGAGCTATGTCTGCCTGCTCCGTAGCAAGGACAAGTGCTCAATACTTCTGTGGGAGGTCCCCTCCCCTCTGTGCAACCAAGGCCACCTCTACTGCTCCAGGCTAGTGTCAGCATCAGCCGCCAGGTCAGGTGTTGGCGTCTGTCATTTAACCATCACACGCCAACCTGGCAGGGTGGGGACTTTCATGTCATGTTTCCTGGCTACAGGAACACGTTTGGCAGCTAACAGGGTGAGGACTCCTGAGAAACCTGGTGCCCCCAAGTCCTGGAGGCTGTTTCTCTGCTTCCTTGGGATCTGATGTGGGGTGTTGCTGCACCCCACCCAGCCCTGCCATGGGGCTCCAGGCATCCACAGGCTCTTTGATCCAACCATTCTAAGGGTTTGTTAGCAGGTGCCAGCCCAGTAAAGCTGTTTTATGGAAGGAGTCTGCTCCAAGGAGAAAGACACAGGATACACGTTACAACAGGGGAGGGACGAAGGTCTCTGACTGAGGGGGACACTCCCAGGCACACAGCCGTTGACCTAGACTCTTTGGAATGACTGTGTCTCCATCATCTCTGACCCCACGCCTATTACAGTGCCAAGCTTCTAGTAAATGCTAACTAAACACAGCTTCTAGGACTTCAATGACCTCACTCCATAGCTCAGCCTTCAGGGAGCCTTAATGCAGAGCCCCTGTGGGCCTCAGTTTCACACCCAGAGCCTTGCTTGTGGCCTCTCCTAAGGCCAAACCTGTGCTTGGGCTGGGCTGGGGCCTGGCTTGCCCTTTCCCCTTTTCTTTGCTGATGAGGTCCTGCCAATCATTCAGAACAGGTTCCTAGGTGTCTTCCCTGACACTTCCCAACTCAAGTTCCTGAGCAGAGCAGCACTTCCATGCCTGCTCGCACATTCTGCGCCTCCCTTTATCCCTACACCCTTGCTCTCCATTCTGGGATAGGCCCCAGAAGAATAGCCTGGATGGGTCGAGCATCCAGAAGGAAGGCAGAGCAGGCTTAGCATCTTTGACGGTGGCTGTATAGGTCAGACACTTTGCTCCATGTCTATGGGAAGTCGTCCCTCTGACATAAACAGCAGCTGCATCAGCTGCCACAGTGACATTACTGGGCCAGTGGTTCAGAAAGTTGGCCTGAGACTCAGACCCTCCCGAAGAACAATGTGAGCATGTTATTTAACTTTCGTCAGCCTCAATGTCCCCATCTGAACAATGGGTGTGTAAATGATGTGTGGATGAGCTTAGTATAGCGTGTGGTCCCCTGGAAGGCTATCAGTGATGGGGTTTGTGTTTGTTTTTAATGAGCACTTGTTTAGCCAGCAGGAGCACTGACAACAGCCCTGCTCTGGCAATGTCAGGCAGGGCAGGCCACTAGGCTGTAGGGATGAGCTACTGACCAGTTTCAGCATATCACAACAAGACATAAGTCCCAGCTGGGTCACAGGCCACAATGAGCCCCATAACCAGGCCCTTAGTATGACCTCAGTAGCATTTTTTTAAAGCTCTCCCTCCAGGACTAGGAAGATGGGTTAACCACCAAAGCACTTGCTTTGCAAGAAAGAGGACCCATGTTCAGATCCCCAGTTCCCAGATAAATCTGCTTAGAGTCCAGCACTGGGGAGGCAGAGAGGAGGCTCCTTAGGATTTGCTGGTCAGCCAGTGGAGCTGAACCTGTGAGCTCCAAGTTCAATGAGAGACTCTCAGAAAACAAGGCGGAGCAGGACATAGTGGTGTATACCTTTAATCTCAGCACTCAGCAGCAAAGGTAGAAGAAGGATCTCTGTGAGTTTGAGGCCAGCCAGATCTACATAGTGAGTTCCAGGCCAGCCAGGGCTATGTAGTGAGACCTCGTCTTTAAAAACAAAAAAACAAAAAAGTGAAAAGTGGTACAGGAAGACATGGGATCAGCCTCAAGTCTCCACAGGTATGTCCACCAGTGTGCTCATGGTGTACACGTGCACACACACACACGAGCACACACACACACACACACACACACACGGACACACACACAGACACACACACATGCACACACACACGGACACACAGACACACACACGGACACACACACACACATACACGCACGGGCACACACACACAGACACACACACATGGACACACACACGGACACACATGCAAATGCACACGTACACATGCGATCTTCAAAAAATACTAAAAGTACGGTTTGCAACTATTTTAATAGAAAGGCAAACATATTCCAAACTTGATTACGTCTGTTTCTTCATGAGGATGATGATGATGGCGATGAGGAGGAAGAGGAGAAGTAGTACTTGTCCTTTCCACTGACCTTAAAACTTCATGGATTCTGGCCCAATGGCCTACCCACACTTGAAAGGTCAAAGGAACTGCTGGGAAACCGTCCTAAGTGTGAGAGGAGGGAAGGGAAGAGGGACAAGACGGGACAGCTCGGCTATAGGCAGCTGTGGAAGGGGCAAGCCCACTAAGATAGCTTGCAGAATTGCCCTCAATCCTATCCTGGCCCTGCTGCCTAGACCTCCACCTTGTCCCTTTGGTGGCCTGGGAGACCCCAGCATATAGCAATCCTCTGCCCCCGAAAACTTTTATCTTCACCCTCCAGACTTTAAGCTACTTGGCCTTAGTTTTCCTACCTGCAAAATGGGAATAGCACCCCTCTCCCTTCCTCTTCCTGACAGGGGGCAGTGTGAAGGTCCTTCAAGCCTGAGGAGAAGGACCTACTGAGGCGCTGACATAGCGGTGTTCTTACGTTTGCCCAGCCTAGGATGAACACCGAGAGCCACCCCCCCCACCCCAGCATCCAACATGGGAGGAGCATTCTATAGTAAGCCCCTGGAGTGCTCCCCAGAAAGCACACAGGGCCGGAAGTCTCCTCTCTATGATGAGGGCATCCCAATCTGGGACCCCAGGAAGTCTGTGTTCATCACACCCTCACATGGTCCCTGTTTCCCAGGACTGTATTTCCTGCCAGCCCCAGTCCTCCAGGTGTGGGGGTTGGGGAGCTGTCATTGTGGCACAGGATACAGTGGGGCAGGGCTGCAAAAACCAGTGTGGCTGTATGTTCTGCTCAGCGCGGCCAGTCCCTCCTCTCTGCTAGCATGCCCAGGGCACACTGGAGACAGTACAACCTGCAGTTACCATACAAGTCCTCCAGGTGGCCAGAGACTCCAGGCTTTGTGGCTCAGTGGGCGGGAGCTGCTGCCTGGAGGAGAGCTGGGGCGGCGGGGAGTGGGGTGGGGTGTTATTACGCATGCGTCCCTCTGACTTACCCGCTTTCCCCACTGATTGCTGAGATCCAGCCACGCAGACCGTTGCCTTATCACCTGACTCCTGTCTGTCTACAACACTCCGGAGTCTCTTCCGTTTTCTGTCCCCTTCCCACTCCGCCCCACTCCTCTTCTGGGCTGTCTTCTCAACAGCTTTGTTCTGGGGCCGCGGTGGCTGTGCTTATTCATCAAGCGGGCTCTGCCCTGCTGTCGAGACATGCTCACAGACCATGGGCTTCCTTCTGCATCCCTCCCCAGACTCAAACCATTCCGTGGTGAGATTGAAGGAGGGCACCCAGTGTTGTTTTCTGACGACTCTCTAGCTTGTTCCTTGGAGACAGGGTCTCTCCCTGACACGGGAGCTTGTGTCTTTCAGCTGGCAGCCAGCAAGCCCCAGGGATGTTCCCCTACTGTGTGGGGTTACCGGCCCACACTCCAACTGCGTCCAGCTCGTACGAGGCTGCTGGGATGCAGACGCGGTCCTCATGGCTATACAGTGAGCACTCTTAAGCACCCAGCCATCTCTTTAGCCCCAGGGATCATTATGACATCATTTTCTCCAATACTCTGCAGCTCCCAGACACCCCCTTTCTGTCTCCTCCAGCCTTCATGCTCTAAAGTGATCTTCACTGAGTATAGACTTCATCAAGCCCACCCTACACACACACACACACACACACACACACACACACACACACACCCCTGCTAAGGTCACCTCTACCCCATTTACTCTCATAGTCTCCCCCTCTTTCTGGTGTCTGGTAAGTCTGGCTCTAGCTAACATCCAGGCAGCTGGATCTGGGTAAGATTCCCATCACATTATAAGAAGAACAGCTTTCTGTGCCCAACCCCGTCTGTTCAAACTGCCTCCTGTCAGCTGGGAACTTTGGTAAGTGAGGCAGAGGGTGCACACATGACCAGCCCTCAATACAAACCCAGGGCTCTGAGTCCACTGACTCCCCTGCCAGTCAGCAGCTGGCTTGTCACAGCTAGTTTCTGAGGAGCTGGGTGACCACCTAGAGAAGATGCCTGGAAGCTATGCCTGGGTCTCTTTGTGCCTTGGGCCTGTGCTGTGTTCTCACCATAAGGTATCATCTGTAGCATCCGTTTAGACTGAGCCCTGAGAGCTGCCGTAGGTTGTGGAGCTTACGTGCTCAAAGTTTCCTTTTTCTAAACTGAGACCACTTCCTCCCTCTTGTGCCTGCTTGACAAACCCTGGGTGGTAGTGCCTCCCTTGGCTTCAGCAGGCCTGCAGCCCTCTGCAGCTGTGTTTTGGCAAGTGATTGGCAGGTCTCTGCTGTTGGCAGGAGCGAGCGTCCAGAAGCAAAGCCGGAGCCACAAACTTTCGCAGACCTGGACAGAACCATTTAGAAGTTGTAAGTTAGAACTTAGAAGTTGTTAGTTTAGAAGGTAGAAGTAAGAAGGATCCCGGAGGTCTCAGGAATGTCTCTTCCCTCCGTCGTGAGGTCGTTCGGCAAGGATCAGGGTACTCCGGGCCTCTCTAGGAGGGTGAGAAAGACAGCTGATTAGTAGAGTGACAGCCAAAATGGTCTAGAAGAAAATACCAGAGAGGGGAGAGGGGCCTGTGTGGGTGTATGTAAGACAGAGGTGGCGATGGCAATGGAGGTCTCTAAGGACATAGCAGGGTGGCTGAGCACACCCAGTTAGTGTTCTGGGAAGGGCCCAGGCTTGCTCAGAACATGCCAGTCCAATGTGAGGCTCATGAGCTATAAAGGTACTGGTGTTTCCCTTACCATCTCTCAGTCCTCAAACTCCAGTTCCAGGGGTTCCCAGGCCATCCTGTGACCTGTGTGACTACGAGGCATGCACATGGTGCACATACACACATGTAGGCAAAACTCTCACACACACAAAGTACATAGGACTAGTTTCCTTTTTCTCTTTCTTTCTTTCTTTCTTTTTTTTTTTTTTTTTGAGACAGAATTTTTTGTGTAGCTTGGGCTGTCCTGGAACTCTGTAGACCAGGCTGGCCTTGAACTCACAGAGATCTGCCTGTCTCTGTTAGGATTAAAGGCATGCATCACCACCCAGTTCCTAATTTCTTTTTAAATTGTCTTGAGAACTGAGGGAGCTCTCCACCCTGGTGTCTCCACTGACACAAAACTCAACATTGGCAGTCGTTGGGAGCGGTTGGAGGCTCCTGTTTGTGAAGTAGGCCCTGGCCCATGCCTGGCCGACAACACACTGCCTGACAAGGGCTGAGGGTACCAGCTGAGTGAAGACACTGGCTGGGCATGTGGGCCGAGAGCCAGGAAGGGGCTGGACAACTCTTGCAGTTAGCTTGCTAAAGTCTTCTAGTCCTTGGGAAGTATCTTTGTTCTAAACATCTAGCAGCAGGCTAAGTTAACAATGACCATGAGGAGCCGGGCGGTGGTGGTGCACACCTTCAATCCCAGCACTTGGGAGGCAGAGACAGGTAGATTTCTGAGTTCGAGGCCAGCCTGTGGCTACAGAGTGAGTTCCAGGACAGCCAGGGGTATACAGAGAAACCCTGTCTTGAAACACTCCCTCCCCCCCACAAAAAAAAAAAACCCAACAATGACCATGAGGCTGTGTTAATGGAAGTCACCTGACCTCTGCCTTAAACCTCTCCCGTCCTCCCCAGAGGACCAACAAGGACTTTCCCTGGGTGCAATGGTTTTCTCAGCCCTGTTATGCAGGCGTCCTAAGTGTGGGGTCATAACATGGAGAATCCCATAAACTGGTGTGTTAATCACATGGGCCCTTGTCAAGCCTCTCCTGTCTTAGAGGATGACTTTGTAGAGTTAGTGTGAAGGTTAAATGTGGGGACTCTGTGTGTGTGTGTGTGTGTGTGTGTGTGTGTGTTTCTTTTCCTGAGGCAGAGTCTCCATGTAGCTCTGGCTTGCCTGGAATCTGCTATATAGATCAGGCTATCCTAAAACTCACAAACACCTGCCTCTGCCTCCCAAATGCTGAGATTAAAAGTTTGTACCATCACAACTTGCCTTACTTCAAATACTTTAAAAAAAACATTAAAATAGAGTGAACATGCTGGCAAATCTTTGCAGCACATTTTAAATGGCTTTGGGATGCGTGTTACTGGGGTCCCTGCAGGTCTGAAATCAGCCTCTGTCTCTAAAGTACCAGGACTTTCATTGTGTGAGCTATAGACATCCAGCCTATCACAGAGCTCGTCAAGGAGGCCCTCCCTGCTCTCTCAGGTGCTCTCCTCACATAGAGAACCAATGGGGTTCTGCATGCTTACCTCCAGACATGCACAGGAACACACAGATGCTAGAGGTACCAGGGAGTGAGGGAGTGAGTGTGAGTGTGTGTGCGTGCACACACAGGCACACACACACACACACCATCCTCAACTGGTCCTGGCCACTCCTCATCTGTATTCTGGGGAGCGGGAAGCTGTCATTGGTGCCTCTCTTGAAGGCATCATACAGTGCTAGTCCAGATGTCTAGATTGGAAAGTAGGAAGGCAGGAAACGAAAGATCCAGTGAGGTTCCTGGAGAAAAGGTGAGAGAGCCAGGGGAAGAGGCTCCCCTTGGCTACTTGGGTATTGGGAGAGGGCTCTGAGGATGTTCATGAGACCTTGGCCTAAGTTATTCAGATATGAGGAGGCAGCAGCCTGCAGCCTATCCTGTCATCACTTCCCCATGAGTAACAGCAGGGTGCACCTAGATACCAGCTAGGCTGCTGAGATGTCCAGGCAGCTCTGAGCACCACTGGCTCCTTGCTCAGCCCTGGGAGGCCCAGAGAAAACATTCCCTGAGAGCTAAGCAATGTCCCCCACTTCAGCTCCTTCCCTCCAGCTGTTGCTCATGTTGGGGCTCCCTGGACAAATCTGCCTGAAACAAGGACTTACTGGGGGGGGAGGGGGTTTACACACCTTTGATCTCAGCACACAGGAGGCAGAGGCAGGTGGATCTCTGAGAGTTCAAGGCCAGCCTGGTCTACAGGGGGGAGTTCCAGGACGGTCATGCCTACACAGAGAAACCCTGTTTCAAAACAAACAAAAATACCCCAAACAAAAACTAACCAGTATGGTTACTTTCTAGGAGGATTAGAGATTTAGGGGGCCACTCTGGAGGTGACCCCCTAGCCATAAGATGGAGAAGAACCCTGCTTTTTAGGAGGACTGGGAATTGGGAGCGGAGGAGATGGCCCTGCCTGATGTCCCTATCTAAGGCACTCACACCCACATGGCCTGTGGGGTTTGTGGAAGCAGCATTTACCCAGACAGCCCAGGATAGCCCTATTGCAGGCAAAGCCAAGTCAAGAACTCAAGGAGCCCGACAATAGACCCTTGTATTACCGGAAGCTTCCTAAGCATCACTTTGTCACTCAATGACTTCTTGGGACTGACCCTGCAGGAAGAAGCCGATGTGTTGGATTTGGCAGCCCTTGTAATGACCCTCAGGAAGAAGACAGCATGCGATGCCTGCATGGTAGAAGGGGGTAGCTGGTGCTAGGCCAGCCATGTCACTGGATCCCCATGAGTATGCCTCAGAAGGTGCTGAACTGGCACTGTGGCCTCTGAGCTTGAAGTGAAGGCTCAGGCCCTAGCTGACCTATTCCTCCAGGGAGGTCAGGGGACAATCTACTAGGCTGCCTGTGCCTCGGAACCTATGCAGGGAGATCGTGGAGGAAATGCTTGATAAAGGTTTGTGGATGAAGAGCAGAAGTCTGTTTCTGGCTGAATCAAACCCACTTTTTTCTCTTCTGGCCTGATGAGCCTGAAGAGGTGGCCAGTGGTTGGCTTGCCACTCGGCAGGCACAGATAGCCATGTTATACCCATCTATGGCCACAAGAGGTCGCCCTGCACCGCCAGCAGCAGAAAGCTGTTGCTAGACTCACAGAAAGGGCAAGATGGTTGGGACAGAGCTGAGGAATTTACCCACAGAGGTCTGGGCTCCTAATGTGGGCCTGCTCTTACTTGACATCATAAGCTTCTTTTCTGTCACAGCGGGCCCAGCTGGGTCCAGCTCACCTGGATGATGTGAACATGGAACTGGGTGGTACTGGTCTCCCAGGACATGGGCTTAGTGTGGCTCATGCCCTGCAGTTCTGGGGCTCCAAGCCCTAGATTGAGGGTTGGTGCCAGGAACATTGGCCCTAGGGAGAGTGAGGGGACCAAGCTATGCTGGGTCTTGCCAGCCAGGGTGGAGAGCTGCTGTTATCAAGAGCAATGGGGAACTCTGGGTCTGGGGATCACATATGATCTCCTGCCAATCACATATGAGTCTCACCCCGACCGTCATGGCTCCGCCCATTCCTTACCCGTAGCATCTTTGACAGAAAAGCTGGGACCCTCCTCACTTCCCCAGGACCTTCCAAACATCTTGATCCTAATTAAATGATTATACAGCCCCTGGGGCCAGTGCTTCTTTGGAGGTCTCTCTTCCTCCATGTTCCCTGGCCTCCCAGCCATGGAGTTTACTGTTCACGTTAGCTGGGTTTATAGTTAAGGCTCTGGCTGCTCCATGATGGGAGTGGGCTTCACCAAGTATTCCAGGACCCAGCAGCACATGTGGCTCTTAGCGAGGTGGGGTGGAGGAAGGAGAAAAGGCGTATGGGAGACCACAGGGGGGCTCTATTCTGAACACCGGGTTTACTCAGATAAGAGGCAGAGAGATGGTTTTTGGTCCGGCACAGGATCATCCCAGCCTGCTTGCTGGGCTGGCTCTGTTGCTAGGGATCCTGGTCAGCCTCACAGATGCTGACCCATCAGACATGTGATGGACATAGAAGGTTGTGCATCTCTTCCTGAGAAGGAACAAAACCTGTGTGTTTAACATTCCAGGTTCCTCTAGGGTTGATCTGTGAGTCAAGGACCTCCATGCTTCCTACAGCTAACTGTATTGAACCACAGCCTTAAGCTTGGTAAGGGATCCACACAGAACAGAAGGTTCCTCTGCTTCTACAACTACTCCACGTCCATGAGGCCCAGCAATGTGGACATCCTTAAACATTCATGGTCACCTCTTCCTGGGTCCCACAGTCTTCCTGAGGCAGGAGGATGATCCCTATTCTGCAAATGAGGTCACAGAAGTGCAGGGAGCTTGCTCCAGCTGGCAGCAGCCGCCTGAGCAGTTTCAAGCTGGGCCCTGGGGTCACAGGCTGACTACCTGAATCCTGCTCTGCCCTGTAACCACTAGGCCTGACTCCTCACCTGTTAGAGAAACGTAGGCAGCATCGTCCTAGAATGGACAGAAGAGCCAAACCAGACCCAGTGTACAGAATGCTCAGCACAGAGCCCAGCACATCCATGCTCCCAAGAGTCTAGAAGTCTTATTAATAATAATACAAACCTTCTGCCTCCATGGCTTGCTCTCACCCCACCCCCACCATCTTTCTAAGGATTGAAGACAGCAGCTGGCAGTGGGAGGTGGTTGCTTTAAATACAGGATGAGGAGAACAAAGGAAAAATAGAACAGGGGGGTGGTTTGTGGCCTACGCCAACTATCCTCCTACAAACTTGGGGGAGAGACCTAGGGTCCCAAGTCACCAACCAGCCACCACCAGCCTCTGTGTGTCCCCAGGGCTCTTGAGGAAGTGGGCCTTGCTGTGCATCAGGCTTGCCTGCTGGGGTAGGACAATCCTGCTTTGGACCAGAATGCCACCACGGGAGGAGACACTTCCTGCCTGGCTATAAGATTTGCCTCTGAGAAGCAGGAAGCTGGTTAAGCTCTTGGGGTTTCTCTGCCTACTTCCAAGACAACATGAAATATTTACTAGAAGATTCTCTGTAGGCCCCATGAACTTCAAAGGCTATACCCCTCCAGCTGTCCACTCTCCTTGGTTGCCATGGAGCCTGTGACCAAGTCCTTGCCCTCTGCCTCTTAGGCCAGTTCCTTGGTGTCCTCCACTCTCCTGAGAGCCTTACTTCTGTGGTACCCACAGGGCACTAGGATGCCATTCTCTGAGATAGCTGGCACCAGGCACTGATCCTCCAGCCAGGGTACTGGCACTCAGCTTCAAACTGTGTGTGACAATGCTGTCCATTTCCCCTTGAAGACTCAGAATCATGCTGGGGGTGGGGGGCGTGCAGGAGGAGGGGACCAAGGTGTTCCCTGTACCACAGATGGCAGTGGAGAGCCACAGTGCAGGTGGATGTGGCTTCTCCGAGGGCAGAGGTAGCTAAGCAATAGGTGAGCCAGGGTCACGCCTGGAATGTGGAGCCCCTCAGGAGGACAGAGGTAAAGGAGCCCTGAGAACGAGCAGGTGTCAGGAGGACCCTCAGCCTGGCAGCCTAGGCCTGGTCCTCCATGGAACTGCTTCCTGGCTAGATCTTGAGCTAACTAGTCACTCTCTGTGCCTTAGTTCCTCTCCTTGTAGATGAGGGCAATTCTTGACTCAAAGGTTTGCTGAGGATTACATGCTGTCACAAGGGAGGAAGGCCAGGGGCTGTCAAACGCAGGACTTTCCCCCAGAAAATGCTAAGGCCCAGTTGGGTGCAACCGCTACAGGGAGCCTCCCAGCATTCCTCCATCCTCTCCTAGGCAGTGACTGTGCTTCCCTGAGCCCCACACTCCGTTCCTGCCCAGTGACATCCTCAGTGTTCCCCCTGGCCAGCAAGGACTGTGCTCTTTGTGGTCATGCCATCTCTTCAGCTGTCAGCCACCCTGAGGGGAAGTCCTGGCTGACCATGGCTGGCATGGACCTCAGAATGCAGACCTCCTGGGGTCAAGAAAAGGGACCCCTCCATATAGTCTCAGTGAGCTGGCCAAAACAAACCTTTAAGAAATCGACATAGGATATGTGATGATGACACATACCTTTAATCCCAGCACTTGGGAGGCAAAACAGAAACATCGATGAAGTGGTTGCCAGGGCTGGGTGTAGTGGCACACATACAGCACTTGGGAGGTAGAGGCAGGAGGATGACTTCAAAACCAGACTGGGCTACAGGAGACAAACAAAAACAAATAATAGGGCCAGCAGGGTGGCTCAGTGGGTAAAGGCACTTGCCACTGAGCTTGACCTGAGTCCTTGGGACTCCCATGGTCAACGGACAGAACTGACTTCTGCACATTGTTCTCTGAGTGACACACTCAGACAGTGCCACAACCCTAACCCTTCCCATATACACATGCGTGTACATACCCATGCTCTCTTCTCCACAGACACAGAGGCGCGTGTGTGTGCGCACACACACACACACACACACACACACACACACACACACACATAATGAATGGTTGAAAGAAGCTGAGGAAAATCTGGCAGTGATGAAGATAAAGATGACAATACTAAATCCATGAGTCCTAAGACTGCTGGTGTTGAAAGGTGAAACTGGGACGTTGGACAGGGATCGCGACATTGTTGTTCTTGCCATTTACAAGGGTTAGGGAGATGGCTCTGAGTTAAAAGCATTTGCTGCTCTTGCAGAGGACCCAAGCTTGCTTTGTAGCATCCACCGTGATTCTGGCTGCAGGGGAGATGATGCCCTTTCTGGACTTTGCTGTGCACCTGTGCTGGCACATGCACATGTCCACATGCAGATGCACACGTGTGCACATAATTAAAAGTAAAGTAAATCTTTAAAAGGACCCCCGTGACCTAGCTGTACAGCGTCCTGGGGCAAATGTCTCTTATCTGGGAGAACAATGGGTGTGTGCACACACACCGAGTAAGCTGCTGTGTGAAGAGTCTTTGAGAAAGCTGGATGACACACCCGGGCGGTCCAGACACGTGTGAGCAGAGGTAGTCCCCTTCTGGAAAAGCCGGCGGTGGGCACGACTGGATCACCTTACACAGTTATGACTATAAAGGTTTAGATCCTGACTGCTGATGGAATCTGTTCCTCTTCGTACACTGCATCCACTTAACCTGACACAGTCCTTGGAGGACTGGATTAGCTGTTGATGCTGTACAGAGTGTTTGGAGGAAGGCAAACACAAACCCGATTGCAATGATCACTCCAGCCGTGGAGAAACGGATCTTTTAATGGTCTACCTCTGCTCCGTTCAGTATAGTAATTGTTCTTGTGCTGGCGCAGACTGAGGTACCTGACTGAGAAGCGAACATGACCTTGACTATGGCATCCTGGGAGGCCTTTTCTCTTTTTAGAAAGAAGCATTTACTGGCTACACTGTGAAGGTAGAGGGCTGGGCACTAACTATAGGAGCACCCTGTAGTGTGTGTGTGTGTGTGTGTGTGTGTGTGTGTGTCCTCAATGGATCTCCACCTTATTAGATTTTTCCTTATTTATTCTGAGTGTGTGCATGCCACAGAGTCTGTATGGAGGTCTGAGGACAACACAAGAGAGGAGGCAATTGTCTCTTACCAGCACTTGGGTCCTACAGATTGGGCTCCAGTCATCAGGTTTGACAGCAGGCAACTCCACCCACTCAGCCATTGAGCCTGCCTCCACTTTACTATTTGGGACAGGGTCCTTCATTGGCCTGAAACTTGCTAATATAACTAAACTGGGTGGCCAGAGAGACCCAGGGATCCTCCTGTCTCAGCCTCGTCACCTGGGGGGGGGTCACAGGTGCATGCTGCCACACCTGGATTTTTCCACGGACTCTGGGGATCAGACTCAGGTCCTCATGGCTGTGTGGCAATCTTTCCTGAGCCATCTCCCGGTTGCTTGCTCTGAATGTTTTAAGAGGAGGTTTTGCAACTTGGGACCTTGGCTTTTCAGTTGCCCCAGACTATAGTTTTGGGAGTCATGTGTGGCACGTCAGCTGAGCCATGGAGGTAATTATAATAAATACTCCCTATATTCGCAGAAATAGTTATGATAGCTTCTATGCTCACCTTGTACTGAACAAAAACTAAGGCTGTATCCGGGTTTCTTTTTGCTGTCATAATAAAATATCCTCGGAAAAGTTTTAGGGAGAAAGGGTTTATTTTAGATCTGACTTTTGGGTTATCGTCACTGTGGGGAGGTCTCCGTGAGCTTGAAGCAGCCCTTCATATCTCTGTCAGTCAAGAGCAGGCAGTGTTTCCACTCTTCCACATTCAGGACCCCTTTCCTAGCAATGGTGCCGCCCACAGTGGGCGGAGCTTCCCACATCCATTAACTTAGTTAAGGTAACTTCCCACAGACATGCCACAGGTCGTCCCCATGTAGACAACCCCCCACTGAGACTCTCTTCCCAGGTGATTCTAGGTTATGTCCACAGCTAACACTAACCATCAGAGGTGTCATTAAGTTGTAAACTATGATTTTATGTGGGGGAAACGGAGAGGGGCACTTAGTTTCTAGCTATAACAATATTTTTTTCTAACTTCACCCTCAAACTCTAATTATGTTTCACATACTGTTAAGGGGGAGGATGAGGGGGAACGGAGAGGGAGGAAGAGGAAGCACCTACCTACCTACCTACCTGCCTGACAGTGGCCACACAACCACACTCCCTGGGAGCAGGAGGGGGCCACTGCAGTGACAGCAATGACAGCAATGACCATGGTGACATGGGCTTGTGGCCCTGTGATACTTTGTGGGTTGGGCACTACATTAGCCTCATCCTTCCCAAGTGAGTCAGCGTGAGCTGGCAGGGGAAGTGTCTCAGTAGTGGCCCAGTGCAAATCACTGGGGTGTCAACTGTGCAAATGCTCCAGCAACCTCTGAGGGCAAGGGTTACACCCACTCTACAGACAAAGCTGCTGAGGTCTAGAGCGTAACAGAGAGACCAGATACGGGGCCCTTGGCCCAGAATCCCAGCCACCATTGCACCTTGGCTGCTGGCTAAGCCAGCCTCATTTGCCAGCACCCACTTGCGGCACATTAAGGGATGAACAGATGCAAGGCAGGCGTTGATCAGCCGCAGCTATTCCAGGCTGGTGCCCCCTCACCGCCTCCTGAAGCACGCCCACCTGGCTGCCCCTCCCAGTCCCATGCACAGGGCTGTCCATCTCTCTGGCAGCCACTCCAATAGGGCCAAGGAGCTGCCTCCCACCCAGTTCAGGAGAGCTAATTCCTATTGCTCACATCTGCCCAGATGGCTGTGGTGACACTTGTCCAGGTCTGTGCCCTGTGCATATGCACACACACAAGCACACTCACCCCTCCCCAGGGGCACTGGCCCTTGTTGTATCATTGTCTAGAGGATCTGATAACTGGGCACGCAGGCAGAGTAGGGCAGAATGGAGACCTTGTTCCAGTAAAGTTCAATACACCACAGACTAAGTTTAGTTTTTGGTCATTTTAATTGTAAAAACCAAGACGTTTATATAAATAAGACCGCTGTGTAAAATATGATTCACCCTTCTACTAAAACCCTTCTTCCCACACTCAAAAAGAATCTAGAAAAGCCAGCAAGGTAAGAAGTACAAATCGCATGCGGTCCCTGATGAAGTCCCTGGCAGGCCAGGTTTCCCTGCTAACGGGGCCTCACGGTGAGATCACTCCTGGCCCAGGTGTCTCACCGGGAGCTCAGCAACGCTTTGAGAAGTCGCTCTACACCATGGCCCTAGCCCTCCGCCATGCAGCGGCTCTGGTGGAGGTGGTCTGAAAGGTTCATGTGGCCCGGGCTGGGAGAAGGGGACAGGAAGACTGTGTGACCCTCATGCCACAGCCAGGGCTGTGGACTGCTGGTCCAGTAAGATGTGGTGGTTTGTTCAGCCCCGGGTCAGGCTGGGGAAGGGGAGGGGGAGCTCCTTCTCCAATGACAAGGAGAGACTTGCCCTGTGTCTCATGAGAGGAGCCTTGTCTTCGGCTGACTCCAAATGGCCACTAACAAGGGCAGTAGATACTTCCCAGCATTCCTCGGGGCAGAAGGGCTTTAGGGCTGCTGGGATGGAAGGTGGGGCCAGTTCATTTCAAGGAGAAGAATTATACGCCTCACCCCCTCACCTGCCGCACCCCACCCTCATGAAGAGCACTGAGGGAGAGGACAGAGAGCCTAGGAGTGGAGGTCAACAAGTTCACACTCTGATTGTGGCTCAGGAAACTGGTACACAAGGACAAAAGAAAGGACTCTACTCTCCTCGAAAGAACCAGGCTCTGTCTAGGGGAGCCTGGGGAGCCAGCCCCCCAGCCCAGAGGCCAGGCGGGAGAGCTGCAAGGATGGGGGTCAGGAGCATTTCCACACACACACAGCCAGGGTCCCCCCGAAGTACAGGTACAGGAGGTTCTTCACCTCGTGGGTGATCTCAAACCCAAAGCCCTCGCCAATCACCACATGCCAGGAGGAGCCGAACTTCTTGTCCATTGTCTCCTTGATCATCTTTGCAGCACTCTGGAAGAGAGAGGATGCCAGTCAGGGGCAGTGACAGGCACACACCAGCTCCTACACCAGGAAGAAGCGTGGCCCTGAGCTCTAGGCACAAACAGGCTGCTGCCTGACCTTAGTCTGCCTGCAAGATCACCACAGATGTTTCTACACAGTTCCCTCCTGCAGGGGAACAGCACCTGGACACCTGTCAGGAAGGAACTGGTGAAGGCTGGAAGAGATGGTGGCTTGAGAAAGGCTGGCTGAGGGCTGGCTGTGTCACTCTGGGATCCAGACCAGCACCAGCACCCTCAGCTGTGAGCCAGAGCAAAGGGGCCCAAGGCTGCCATGGAGACCAGAGGAAATAAGAGAGTGGGGGGCTCTGTGCAGGATGTCCTGAGAACGGCTTGCTCCCAGCAGGGGTGGCAGGCCTCAGAAGGACCCCAGTCCACAGTGGCACTCCACATCCCCTGCAGGCTCTTTCCGAACGCTTCCTTCAGCATGAGGAGGTTTGGAGACACTGAGCATTGTGTCTCCACACCTCAATAGCTCAGGAGACAGGCACCCCCACCCAACCCCCAGCCTGCCACTACCCTCTCTCACAGCGGCCTGAGTGGCACTACTGTGCTGAGACCCGTGGCCACAGTCCCAGGACCTAGAGCAATATCTGTTGTGGAGCTGGGACTCTTTCTGAATGGATGGATGAATTCATGGATGAATGCCTGGCAAGCCTCTGCTCATGGCTGGGATGGAGAAGCCCTAGCCAACAGCCCACTCGAAGAGTCTGGGGCAGAGATGGTATGGAGAGCCTGTTGGTTTCCCTCCCTCAGGGGCTGGGTGTAGCCCTTGGTACCCTGGCTAGAACCGCCCTCTTCTCTCACTGGCCTTCCAGAATAGGGACCACCTCCAAACAAGGCTCCAGCTTTGTCCCAGCAGGACTGTGGAGCTGGCTACAGGAGCCACCCTATCACACATGGGGTCACCAGAGGCACAAGGGGCCGCCTGCACTGACGCCAATACCTCGTTGTTGTTGGAGAATTTCTCACAGGCTGTGACACAAAGCTCCATGGTCTCCACTCGCATCTCCTCTGGCATGTCCGAGTGCTAGAGACAGGGCAGGGTGACAAACAGAGAGAGGCTTAGCCGTGACCTGGCCTTCCTGGCCAGCCTCTCAGTTTTAAGTTTAAGGCATGGACACTAGGCAGCTTCCCTGGCCCAGCCTTGGGCAAGTGATTTGTTCCTGGCTGGGGCTTACAGCTGGGGCGGAACAGGCATGATGGCAACGCGCTACAGGCTCTGGGGCCTATGCCTCTCTGCCAGGGACATGTGTGGGAGGGAGCTCCACCAGAGGAAGTGGGCTCTCATTCAGAGCCAGCAGGGATGACCTAGCCACTCCTGGGCCCGCTTCCCTCTGCTCCTTGGCTCTTCTTTCTCAGGCAGTTTGCCAGGTTCCTCTTCCTTCCAGATGGAAGCCTGGGCCTGTCTTTATCCTCTCCTCTTCAGCCAAGCCTTTCCTCTCCACACAGCCGTACCTTACAGGGGGAGGGGATTGTCACCCCCTCCTTGGGCTCTGGTCTCCCATGTCCCACTGCCCAGGTGAACTTCACTCAGTTGTCTAAAATTTCTGGACAATTTCTTGATTTTCTTCCCCTAACATCCAGGTCCCACCGTCAGTGAGCACCTCGGCCAGGGCCAGCCTCACACCTCCACTACAGGACTTGGCTACTGCACCTCTGTCACTGGGCAATGGCGGTCTTAACGCTTTCTTCTGAATCCACTCTCCTAAGATCAGCGAGTGATTTTCTAACAACATGACACCCTACATCTGTCCCCTCACCGCTCCTTGGACCTCAGGACAGAAACCACATTCCTCACTGAGTTTCTCAAGTGGCTGCCAGCCAGGCCCGCACAGGCTGACCCCACCATAGCTCTGACCCTCACACCTGCCACTCCTCGGGGCCTCAAATCAGCAGTGTTGGTGACGACAAACTTGTCCCACTCAGCCCCCTATGCTGGCTGCTTCTTTGAGGGACAGATGCTTCCTCAAGTCCTTGCCAGGCCACCTAACTAGATGAGTGCCCTTGATCTGACATCTTCCAGGCACTGGCCTCTGTACCAGCTCAGTTTTTCTTTATAGCACCTATTGCCTGCCATCGTTCAGACCAGACCATCATCTGCCTTGCTGCCTACCATCTCCACAGCGCCTAGAGCACGTTCGACATACAGCAGGTAGCCTGAACATAACTGGTGATTGAATGAATGGATGAAAGAATGAATCACTGTGACTGTTAATGTTTGGGGTGAAGCCAGCAGAGCCCTGTTCTCCTCACTGCACGCTCCACCCACCTGCAGGCAGTGGGGCCTGGTGGTCACTTCCCTCCCTTCTCAGGCTTACCCTGACCAGGGGGAAGGTCTGCAGCCGTTTATAGTCAGCCTCCTCTTTCTTCCCTTCAGTCTCTCCCATGATCCTCCCAGCGTGCCCTCAGGAGGAGAGGAGGGCTTTAGGAGGTGCTGGGCCCAGCAGTCACAGCGCCCGACAGGCTGGGGAAGCAGGCCTTGCCAAGTTGGCGGGAGCAGAAAATGTCTTTCCCCAAGGGGTGCTGCAGAAAACAGGAAAAGCAGGAGGGAAGAGTTGGCTTCAAAACCACACATCACAAATTAGAAATGTCTCAGTGACAATCTGACACCTCCCCATCTCAACGCCTCTGCCTCCTCTCCCAAATGGCCAGCATATCTGCAGACGGAGGGTGAGTCAACCCGAGATGCTGCAAGAACACACTGTCATTGTCAAGACAGATACTCACTGTGGGCCAGGCCCAGGATGGAGCTGAGAGCTAACAATTAGCAAGGACAGTTTCTGAGTACCAATGACAGCATGTCTGGTTCAAAGGAAGCCAAATGCACAGGTGACTACTGACAATTGGGACCTGTCACAAAGTGAGGGGTCCTTTCTGCAGGACCCTGCTCTACAGAATAGAACAGTGCTGTGTGGTGGCCTTCTTGGCACACCAGGTGCCTTGCTGGTCCTTGCCTATTTTCCCCAGAGCTATTTGGTCCTGTCTAGTCTAGCTGGTCCAGGAGCTGGCAGACCCAGGTGCTGGTACCAGTTCAGCCAATGACCAGCAACACAGCCTGGAGCAAGGGAGTTCTCATCAGTGACTGGGGCCACACCCATGACAGGGAACTCAAAGAGCAGGCACCTGGGTTTCAGTCACTGGCTGTTCCCTTCCTTTGGCCTCCAGGGGACTCAATGATAGTTCTAGACCTTCCCTCACCACCCCATTCCAAGACAGGATTTCTAGACCCTTTCTAGACTCAAGCCCCTCCCCAGTACACCTGGGCATCTAATGACCCGAAGAGCTCCAGGCCTGGAGAAGCCAGGATGCTGCTTCATCATCCTAGGATGAAATCAAAGGGCTTCCTCTCTCACAGGTACTGATGTGCATGGGTGCAAACCACTGCGATGATGAACTGTTCTCAGCAGCTCACGGAGGACAAACGAGGCCACCCACCATAGCAGGAGAGCCGCCACCTCTGGCCTGAGGTCACTCAGCTCAGGAGGAGCACTGGCTACAGCCTTGCCCTGGGTCAGCTCCCTCACTTCATGTACACACATGGGTCCTTGCTGCACACTTGGCCATGAGTGTGGCTCAGATGACCTGGCAGTGATTTCAATGCTCCACCTCCTTCCCAGAGCCTGTGGTTCTGGGGTGACTGATTTGGTCGAGCACTGCGATTCCTGGGGACTCTCTCCAGGCTGCACTCTACTCTTAATTCACACCTCTCTGATGCTGCCCCATTGGTGGATACCCTCAGCAAGGCTCAAAGCTTGGCATGGACTCCACCACTCCACAACACGGTGTTTTCTGACTTCCCAGGGGACAGATGGCTCCCCTTATCTTCCAACTCTGGGCATTTGTACAACTTGGGTTTTAGCAGGTTTTGTTTGTCTCTACATACGAGCTGGCTGTTTACCAAGCACAGTCTCACCGAGCACTTTTTGGTCAGGTTTCTTGTTCCACAAAACCCAGTGGGCTGCTTGTCTCTGCTCACCAGCATTAAAGACTGCCTGCCATCTTGCTCTCCCAGCTTTAGTGACGCCACCTCCCTGGCTCCTGAGCCACTCTCATCTGGCAGGGGGTGCCAGGCTCTCCACTTTGTTTACCTCTGCAAATCCCAAGTGGGAACGACTTAAAGTGTGGGAGCAGCTGCTCAGCATCTTCCACTTATGTGCTTCAACTCAAGTTGATTCATCCTCAGAACTAAGAAAGGCTGCCAGGCAGGAGATGGGGCGGGGCATAGGGAGACACAACACCCATAGTGAACACCACCTTAAAGACCATCATGTCTGTAGCCTCAAAGAGAATCTATGGAGGCTCACAGGACTTCAGGGGTGCTACCAGAGCCCACTCTTCACCAGGATAGTTCTAAGGAGCACCAGCATGGAGTGGAATGCCAAGTCAGAACATTTATGTCTAGGGACTACAGGTCTAGCAAAGCACTCGCTTAGCAGGGGAAAGGCCCTGAGTTCGATCCCTAACGCTGCAAAATAGATATATAAGCCACAAACCGATGGGACATTGAGGTCTAGACGCCGGTTCTGTAAGAGAATGGAGTTCTGCCACCTCCTTGGCTTTGGAGGCCTGAACAAGGGGCTGCAGCAAGGCCTAGGTTTCTTCTTGGAGATGGCTCTCTCCTCTCGGCAGGCTGACACAAGCCTCCTGTGAATGGCGTGAAGCACCCACTGTTCTGTGGGGCTGGCTGTTCGGCCCTCTAGGGCTACCCGTCTTCCAGCCAGAACTCAGCCAACATTATTCAACCAAACATGCTATGGCCCATGACTCACGACCACACAGCTCCTCCTAATGACTGCAGATGCTCTGGCAATCCAAACGGGTAAGACTTACAGACCGTTAGAGATGACGAGCTTCCACAAAGAAAGGGAAGAGAGCTTCTTATGACCCTGTATCATTCTGGTGCAGCTCCAGTTCAGCCACGATTAGCACACCCTGCTGAACGGATGTTACCAAAATAGCACAGCTTGGGTTTTAATAACCTTATCAATCTCCCGTGTGAATGAGCGCATGCCTGAGAGAAGCTACATCAGACCAGACCACACTTTAATAATGTAAGTGCCACAGTCAGGGGACCAAAAGTTCAACGGCATGCCATCAGGCCCGTGGTGGCACGTGCTTCCCTCAGGACTCCTTTAGTGTTCTAAGCAACCTCACCCAGGAGGTGACACAGGGCTGCCCATGGTCTTGTCACAGCCAGTGCACCTGTTTGGAAGGCCCTGTTCTCTGTGACACTGACCTTAAATCACCATTTGTTACTGTGTTTCTGAGTATTTGAGGAGGATCTTTAAGAGGACATGGGCTCTGGAAAGTAAAGCCAAAAGTATCTGCCAACTGTGTGTGCATGCATGTTGTGTGTTCACGTGCATATGTGCTAACACTTAATGCTTGGAACATTCTTGGTCTTTAGGTTTATAGCCCACTACATAACCAAGAGACTACGGGAGCTTTTAGAGCGTGTCAGGTAGTTTTGGAAACAGTGTTTCCAAAGGCAGGTTCAGTGGGTGGGTCTGAACTCACATCTGCTCTGACACTGCAGATGCTCATCTGGATATGGGGACTGAGCAGGCCCTACCTCACAGGAAGGAGCAGCAGCTGTTGCTGGGGTGGCAGGAAGGGGACCTTTGCCATCTTTCTTCCCAGGAGCCAGTGATATTAAGCATTTGGCCCAGCACACTGTGACTTGCCCCATTCCCACTGCGGGCCAGCCACTGCTTTAGCACTGGAGGAGAAGGGTCGTGAGGCCACCAGGGAAGCCTGGCTGGACCGGTGAAGGCAGTGGCATGCCTACATTCCACTTCATCTTCACACAGGCTGTTTCATCTTGACACCATCAGAGCTCCCCAGGGAACTGGCCTCCAACTCTCAGGCCCCTAAGGGAGGAGAGAATACGCCATCCAGAGCTCACAGAGCTTTGGTAGCTAGCCGGAAAGAGCACAGCCAACATGTGTGGGGCCAGGATCCGAGTCTAGATCAGCCTCCTGACTTCACTTAGTGAAACAACTCCAGTCTTGGCATCTTCCAGGTCAGCCCCCTCTCTGTGCCTGCCCCCACCTCTATCCATAGCAGGTGTGTTCTGAGGCCCCCCCCCCCCAGTCAGCAGAGTAAGGAATGAGAGGCAAGAAGGTAGTTGGGTTCAGTATGACTAAGTAGCTGGTGTTGGTTCAAACTTCTAGAGTTTGACCTAGAGTAGTTTATTTTAGGCATATTTAACAACAGCACAGTTAGGTGAAAATTTTCTTGGTGGTAATTAACTCAATCCCACACACACAATAAAGCTTGAGGCATGCCTGCAGCGACTCTTTGTAATGTACATTTCCATAAAGATGTACATTTTCCATAAAGATGGCTCTGTAGATTGTCACACTCATGATTAGGGTCTTAGGGAAAAGCCAGTGTGATTTCAGTCACACAGCACAACAGTCCCCAGGCTATTAGCCATGTCTGTTTCCAGCCTTCTGGGCAGGATATCAGGTTATGCATTCCTTCCTCTGAAGAAGTAGCCTGTGTGTTTAATATTCCAGGCTCCCTGTGTGCTTATGTGACCACAAGGACCTCTGTGGCTCCCGGATCTCCCCCTTTTTAATGTTTTAAGGACTGAATTTGGCTGCACAAGGTTGAACGCCTTGCCTGCATGGCTGGTCTATCATAGGCAAGCATAAGAAGATTAATTATAAGACTAGTTAAGGGAGGACCAAGGAAAGGGGAAAGCCATTTCAACCATGCCAGCCAATCAAAGGTCACTTCTGAGATGTTGTTTTTCTCCTTATGCAAAACATTAATTTAACCATTGACAGTATGAGGAGAATCTGGCACATTAAAGCAATACATGATTTAAGCAAATTGTGGTCACTAAGATTATGCTTGAGCAACAGCTAGTCTACAGTAGCTCTTTGTAAAACTGTGGCTTCTCCGGGCCTCCCACATGCCCACACCGGGGACGTCCACCCAGCACATGCACCTGGCACCTCGGTCATCACATCACTGCCTTTTCTGACATGTCTGCCCCCTGCCTCTACAAACACATGAGAACAAAGCTGATAAAGTGAGAAGGGTCCCGGGACACCGACAGTCAGGTCAGGTGATGATCGGATCCTCAAAGGCCTGGGTTACCAGGTCAGGCCAGAGTGAGGAGCAAAGCCAGGGCTGCCAGGCTGCCACTCTCCAATCTGACTGTAAGAACATCAGATTTCTCTCATCTAGCCGGGTGTGGTGGCACAGGCCTGTAATCTCAGCACTCAGAGGCCAGCCTGGCCTATATTGTGGGTTTCAGACCAAACAAGGAGTTAGACCAAGACCTTATCTTCCCCCAACCCTTCCCTGCTTGGTTTTTCCAAGACAGGCTTTCTCTGAGTATCCCTGACTGTTCTGGTACTTGTTTTATAGACCAGGCTGCCCTCAAACTTACAGAGATCCACCTGCCTCTGCCTCCAGAGTGCTGGGATTAAAGGTGCATGCCACCAACACCTGGCTTGAGACCTTGTCTTAAAAAACTTTTCTTAAAAGTTAAAAGAAGGAAAGATGGAAGGAAGGCAGGCAGGCAGACATAGGCGGGCAGGCATAGACGGGCGGGCATAGACGGGCAGGCATAGGCAGCCATGGGCAGCCATAGGCAGCCATAGGCAGGCAGGCACAGGGAGGCAGGCACAGGGAGGCAGGCTCAGGAGGCAGCCATAGGCAGGCAGCCATAGGGAGGCCAGCCCGCCATCATCTGCTGTAAACCAGAGACAGGTTGACAGTAAGGAGGGGGTAACTTCAATCCTTAAAAAAAGTTATCTTTCTACACATACAAAAGCTGTCTCACTTGCTTTTAAAAGGTCTTTACTTTTTATCAATCATACTGAGGCCCAGGGATAACTTGGTTCTGCTTTGATCATGGGGAGGGAAGAGGAAGAGAAGGGAAGCGGATGAGAGGTGGGATTAGGAGAAACATCTGTTGACTCGTTGAGCTAGGCGATTCAACGTTTTCTTTGTCCAACACCTCGTGCTAAACGACAGTGAATCACACCATACACCCCCACGGATATACCCAAATTTGGATGTGTCCCCAAACATTTCTGTAGGAGACAAGTGTAATAAAAAGTCATACCCATGGCAGCCGTGGACTCCGCACGAGAGCAGCTGCTTACGGCACAGGTTACGCAGGCTCCCGCCCCACTTCTTCCACACTCAGCAGAACAGATTTGAACGCAAGGAATTAAAGGTGACGTTATTACAGGATCGAACTGCATGAAGCACTGATTCATTTCCTAGGAAACCGCTGACAATTGCTAATCAGCAGTCACATCGTACAAGTGATCACAATCTTACCACGTGTCCGAGTCCAGACAATACCCCACAGCTTCAGGATGCGGGCGCGTTTACTGTCCCAGAATGAGTATTCCAGTGGTGGGCACATGGCAGAAGTCCAAAAGATATCCAAAATGTAATTAGAGTATATTTAAACTGCCTCCTGGGAGGGGAGAGGGCCATTCAAAGCCATCCAATAATACTAAGTAGGCGCTTCAGCTGGGATGGCTCAGCTTGGCTTGCTGCACAACCATGAGGATTTTCGTTCAGGTTCCCAGCATCCACTCCAACAGCTGGGTGCAGGGCTGGAAGGATGGCTCTATGCTAAAAGTGCTTGCTATGTAAGTCAGACACCTGACTTCAACCCAGAACCCATGTGAAAGGAGAGACCCAGCTCCAGAAAGTTCTCCTTTGATCTCTATGTGCACACTGGGGAAGTATGTGCATGCTTGCACCCCCTCTTTCTCTCATATGAGTGCACACACCCAGAGGTGTTTGGGTGCTGTGCTATGTGCCTGTAATCCTAGAGCTGGGTACGCAGGGACAGGAGGACCCTGGGGCTTGTTGGCCAGCCAGTAGAGTCAATTAGTGAGTTACAGGTCTGAAGGGAGACCCTGTCTAACAAAGCCAAAGGTGGCGAGTGACTGAGGATACCAGCCATGTGTCTCTGACCTCCATATGATATGCATGTACAAACATGTGCGCAGACGCTCCCACATATGGACCATGTATGCGCACACACAAGTTTTAAAGACATATATTTACTTAACACTGATGTTCAGCCAGAGTCCAGGAGAGGGATTCTACACACAGGCTCTCAAAAATTCATCACCCCCCAAAAGCTGTCAGACGGGCACTATTTACTGTCCCCATGCTACTACTGATGAGCACACAGCCTGAGCAAAGCAAAATGCCTTTCCATCCAGCTGAGACACGGAGGGCCAGAGCCCACTCAAAGTGTACACGACTTCAAGACTACGCTTTCAACAACTTCACTATAAGTAAGCAAGAGGCAGCACTTCCATCATAGAGTTTCCAGCATACACGAAAACTGACCTAGGAGTTGTGGTCCGTGGCAGAAAGGCTCCCTGACATGTGGGCATGGGAAGAGTCTCCAGACAAGAGGAGCAATGCAGTGGTTGAAAGTTCAAGGCTTCCCAGGACCAGGAGACAGAACACAATTGAGAAGGGAGAAGAAAAAAAAAAGCCAGGGTTGGGTTGTGGAAGTATAGAGGGCCCTAAAACCCAGGCATAAAAGCATAGATTTTCTTTTTGCTCTCACATAACACAGGGTGGCCTTGAACTCCTGATACTGTTGCTATGACCAAGCACTTGGGCTGTAAGCATGCACAACC
Organism: Grammomys surdaster; assembly: GCF_004785775.1. Lineage (NCBI taxonomy): Eukaryota > Metazoa > Chordata > Mammalia > Rodentia > Muridae > Grammomys > Grammomys surdaster. The sequence continues at coordinate 1,062,820 of NW_021620678.1, forward strand.
TTTCCTGGAGCTTTCAGGGTGGCTGGCAGCACAGAGGCTGGGGAGTTGGATTGACAGGGATGGCAGACAGGAAGCTACAGCGACAGCCCAGATAACAGACCTAAGAGACCAAAATGGTCTCAGGAATGGGAAGGGTGTGATGCCCCATGGAGGCACAATCAAGGTAACCTGACAACTTCCTCAGTGGAATGAACCTACCAGAGCATGGAAGAAACCAGGCAGAACAGATGGGCAGGGAGAGGCAGGCCAGCTTGATGCTAGCAGCTGGCAAAATACAAATGGAGACATTTAGTCAGGAGTAAAAGATGGCAGAATCATGGATGGTTGGAAAAGGGAAGCTGTGAATCCAATCCTCACATTCTCCTACCAACCTGCTCTTTGTTTCCTTACTCCCCCACCCCAAGACTCCCTAGCTACAAAGTATAGGGGAAGAGCAGAGCCAGAGGGCAGGCCTGAGGTTCATCTGCAGATGGGAAACTGAGGGTGCCTCACAGGAAAGTACTGGGCTCCTCCCAGGAGGGAAAGCGTGAGGTAGTAACAGACAAAAAGAAGAAATTGGAGGAAATGGATTAGTTTATAAAGTGTTTGCTACACCAGCATGAAGACTTGAGATTTCTTCCCAGCACCCATGTAAAAGGCTGGGTGTGGCGGCTACGCCTGTGAGCCCAGCATTGGGGAGGCAGCTGGAAGGATCCATCCTTGGAGCTCATGGGCCATGCAGCCCGATGGGGAGCTCCTGGTATCAATGAGAGAGATCCTGTCTCAATAAGGTGGAAAGTGATTCACCAAATGTTGACTTCCGGCCTCCACACGAAACTGCACACACAGGAACGCACATACGCACAGAAAAAAGCAAGTTAGCAAGTACAGAATCTACACTGGACTGGGGCCTTTGTACTTCAATTGCCAAAGGAGATGAGCTTCAGACTATTGGTTTTACAGATGCACTGACCGGTGTCCAGAGAGATCTCAAGTCATTCTTACAAATGGGAATCCAACTTAGGTCTGCCAAGTTCTTTGCATTACATAAAAGGTTAGGAGAACACATCCTAAGGGGCGCTTACAGTTGAGTCCAAGAACATCATCCTAGGACGTCAGAGTCCAAAAGGCCTTTGCGACCATTCAAACCCAATTTCGACTTTATAGATGGGAAGACTGAGTTGAGTACCCCCCGTCGGGCAATAGGAGTCATCTTAGATTCCCAGAGTGTCGCCAAATCTCCAAACCAAGTGGTCTGGGACCAGGCGATTTAGACCACCAGCCAGCAGCAAGATGGTGCGGGGACAAAGTGCTGCGGGAGTCAGAACAGGGAGGATGCGAGGGCATGGGACTAAACAGGACCCAAGATGAGTGAGGAGGAGCGGCCTGCAGAGTGGTGGTGGTACGCAATGTCCCTGCCGAGCTCCGCGGTCCCTTAAGTGGGACAAGGGGAGGTACTGGGCCGGGAACCGCGGGCTGGGGACCTAGGTGGGGCCTCGCGTTGGGCCAGGCCTTGTCCGCCCCGCGCGTCCTCCCGCTCTCCCTCAGGGCCAGCCCTCCCCGCCGCGCTGCCCGCCGCACTCTGCGGCCTCACCTGCTCCCGCGGGGGCCGGAGCCGAGGCCGCGGCCAGCGCACCCTCGCCAGGGTTGTCAAGGAGCGAGCAAGAGTGTCTTAGCAACCATCACGGAAGTCCCCTCCCGTCACCGGACGTTGACAGCAATTTCACTTATTATTGGTGTAGAGAAGTGCCAATTAATTCCCTAGGAGGCCGGAGCTTACGCGAGGGGCGTGGCTTAAAGATCGAGGAGGTGGGGCTTCGCTCATAGTCGTCTTAAAGCCTGCCGGAGCAGCTGCCGACAGACAGAAGTAGTTTTTGTAGAGGAACAAACTTCGTAAAGCTCTAATGCCCTGGGAGTTTTCGACATCGAAAATGACAGATGCAGTTTGCTGGTGTCGTGACGCTGATCTGCTATTTTACAAGGACCGCAAGAGTCTGATAACAACCATAATTTATGTAGTGTTTTAGTCCTTTAAAATGACTGTCTCATTGATTCTCAACACAGTACTTACTGACAACAGCAACCGTGATCCTGTCTGAACCAATGTATAAAACTAGAGAGACGGAAGGAAAGAATCAAGGAATAACCTCGGAGAAGGAACGCAGATCTTTCCCTTGTGCAAACCCTCCAGAGTCGCCTTGCCCTAGGGACTGGGAGACACCTGTATCATCAGATGCAGCTGTGTGGAACCTGCTTCTGATTCTTGGAAAGAAATGACCAGAGAATGTTAGAGCAGCTTACTGAGGGGAAGGTAAAGAGGAAGAGTGGATCAGAGAGTCAGTGGAATACCCCATAATTTAAACATTTACTCTATGCTTAACATGTACTCAATTGATGAAGCTCCACTAGCTGGTAATTCTGAGGAAAGCACAGCCCAGCAGGTAGAGAGCCACGAGAAGAAATGGAAAGAGAATCATCTATTCCACATGCTTCTATAGCAGACACTGCCGGAGTACTGGCTCTTTTAAGTGTGACACCGAGGTGGGCAGAGCCCAAGATGACCAGAAGGCTAATGTAAGTGGGACAGCAAGTTGCCTGGGAAACAGCGCAACAGTGGATCGGAGGTAGCTCCAGGAGGCCTGGGTGCAGGGTCAATGTAGTGTAAAGGTGAAGGGAGAGAAGGAAGCAGGGCAGTAGGAGAGGTTTGAGACCCATGCCCCCTGGTGGGAGGTGAGAATAGAGCACAGTAGTTGCTGGAAAGCTTCAGGGATGGTGATAACAAGGTGTGATCTGGGACACTGAATTAATCCTAGCCCTGTGCAGACCAAGGACACACCCTGGGCTTGGTGTGAGACTTGGCAGCATGAATTCAGCTTAGCACATGCCAGCTCCTAGCTTGCCTCCCTGGAAAGTTCTGGACTGTCTGTCTTACTCAGCCTCCAAATTCCCTTAATTCTCTTTTCCAACTTTCTCCAGGAGACGGAGGGCAGCCTTTGAGGGGGATGATGCTCTCGCTTCTGTCGCTTACACAAACGACTCCTCGAAGGGGTCCTTGTTTGCCATCTTCTCTTTCTCGCCTCCCATTCATTCTTCCGCCCACGGCAATCTGGCTTCCACTCCCACGATGTCTCTGAAATTCCCTCTCTCATGGTTACCAGTGACCTTCTGAGAAGCAGCAGCGATTGATAGACCTTCTTAGTCTGTATTTCACAGGAATCCAGCTTCCCTGCTGGCAGCACCAACTGCACAAACCTTTACATAGTTCTCCATCACAGAAGGAGTACCTACAGGTCTCTTTTGCAGTGCAGACTCCGGGATCTCCTGCAAGGGAATGGGGGAGTGCGGGGGGGTTTTACAGGCTGCCTTATGCCCATTAACAGGAAGAGCCACTGGGTCACAGGGCACCTCACTCTCTTGTGTCCCTCAGATTTCTAATTCATTTTTGGCTCCCATCTTTGGCTCTTGCTTTGCTCCTTAACGTGAATGTCTTTTTCTGGCAAGTGGTTCTGATTTGGATATGAAATGTCACCCACGGGCTTGTGGTTTGCACATTTGCTCTCCAGCTGGTAACACTGTTGGGGCAGGTTGTAGAACCTTTGGGACATCAGACCTAGCTGGGAGGCAGCTGGGGAGCAGGCCTTGAAGGTTACAGCCATGCCTTGTCCTGCCCTGCTTCCTGCCTTCCTCTTGGCTACCAGAGCCACCAAGACACAGGTGCCATGTCCTGGTAGACATGCTTCCCCTCCCTATTATAATGGAAATACTTCTGGATTATGAACCAGAAGAAACTTTTTTTTTTTTTTTTTTTGGACAGGGCTTTTCTGTGTATCCCTGACTGTTCCGAATCTTAGACCAGGCTGGTCTGGAGCTCAATGATCCATCTGCCTCCTAAGTGCTGGGATTAAAGGATCTGCCACAATGCCTGGCTACATTATCTTTGCTTAAATTGCTTCTGTCAGATACCTTGTCAGACTGACAAGAACAATAATACCTCCTCTCTGTTTGCTTGCTTTCTCATCCAGTGGGGTTCTAGTACTTACTGGAACTGTAGGTAGGAGGTGGGTACCCTGGAAATGACCCCTTCTTCCAGGAAGCAGTGCTCTTGATGTGTGCCTTGTTGAGAAATGCTGTTTTACAACTGTAAAAACTGGAAGAAAAAAAAAAAAAAGGGGAGGGGCTCTTAGGCCCACAGCTCCCTTTACCCTTGTCCTTTTACATCAGCAGTTCTCAACCTGTGGGTCGTGACCCCTTTGGAGGTTGTACCACCCTTTTACAGGGATCGCCTAAGTCCATAGGAAAACAAAATTTGTAACAGTAGCAAAATTCCAGATATGAAGTAGCAATGAAAACAATGTTATACTTGGGGGGTCTCAACAGCAGGAGGAACTTGAAGTGTCAGCATTAGGAAGGTTGAGGACCACTGAGCTAGATCCTGATTGCTCTTATCTTGTATTCCCCAGGATAGGCCTCTGTCTCGAAGGCAGCCCAGATGTCCAGCAGAATCCTGGCTGCCTCTACCAGAGTGGCCCACAAGCTTTTCCTTGTAGCGTGTCTCCAGCTTGGTCTTCCCACATTCCCCATCTGAGTAAATGACTGCACTCGCTACTTAGTTGCCTCTATCAGACCCCAAGCTGTCATCTTCAGACTTTCTCCACCCTAGCCTACCCCAGCCAGTGACTGGACTGCTAGTCCTCAGTCCTGTCTTCTCACAGGGCTGTCCCAGCACGGCACTAAGGCTGGAGCAATTGTTGTAGAAACTACTTCCGCCCCAGGCTTCCATCTGTAGCCCTGCCCTTCTCTAGTCTTCCATTCCAGTCAGCTTGCTCCTTCCCAAACCAACGTAAGGCCCTTGTTTAGTAGCTCCTTCCTGTTAGCCCACAGTGCACCAAGAGATCATGTGAATGTCCCAGGTTGGAGGTCAGGGCTCACCTTCCTCCTGCTTCAAGCCCCTAGCTGTACGAAGCAGGAGAAACCCAACCCTCCAGGCTCTTCCTCTGCTGAAGGCTGCTTCTCACTGAGCTCTCTCCTCCCGGGCCCCTGTGTTCTCCCCTGGCTCTTTATTCTCTTGCTCTGGTCACATGAGCCTATACATTCTTGTGATGAGGATCCTAGGTAAACATAAGTCCCTTGAGTTCTCACCTCTCTCTGTGTGTTACTGAAACCTCCTGTCTGTCCCATGGCTAGATTCCCTCTCCTGTGAGCTCCAGGCCGAGATCCTAAACAGGGACCAGGTGTTCTAAGGACCCTTGATGCTTGACCCAGAGGCACAGTGGTAGGGAGGTGTCTCGGCTCTCAGGCCTGCCACTGGATTGAGGAATACATCACACACAGGTGTGCTTAGTTGTGGAGGAGGAGGAGGAACAAAAATCAGGTGTCCCTTCCTGTCCCCTCTTCTAGAACAGAGCTGGCTTTAAACCAATCTGATAAACAAGAAGTTCTATTTTCTTATACCCTCCGCACTGAAATGTAACCATTCTGAGTCTGCATTTCATTTTTTATAAAAGTCAAATCTCATTGTTTATAGCCCAGGCTACCCTCTTAACTGCTGCTCCTTCTGCTCAGCCTCCCAAGTGGTAAGATGACAGCCATGTGCCAACAGGCCCAGCCATGAGACCTTGCTTCAGACCAACTGTTGAATGTATTGAGTCTATTAATAATGTTTTTGTTTTCCATTTTATTTTCTTCTTCCAAAAATGATTTATTTATTTAAATTAATTTGTTAATTTTCATGTGTATAGGTATTTTGCCTGCACACATATTAGTGTACCACATCCGTGTCCAGTGCTTGTAAACTCCAGAATCAAATCCCCTGGAGCTGGAGTTAACAGATGGTGGGAATCAAACCAAGGCCCCAAGAGCAGCCAGTGCTTTTAACCACTGAGCCCCCCTCCAGCTCCATTTCTACGTTAGTATTTTCTACTGTCTTATCTTTATGCCACCCTGTTCCCGTTTTCCGCTAGCTCTTCCTTTTCCAACTCCTGGGGATGGAGATTTTACTATCCGTCCTTCCTCCTTCCCAACCTTTGTGTTTAACAAACAAGCTTCCCTCTTACCAGGGCCTCAGCTACAGGTTGGTTTTACATCAATCTGACACAGTAGATTCATCTCAACATCTGAGACAGAGGGAACCTCGGTGGTGAAAACATCAAGCCTGAAGGGCATGTTCTTAATTGATGATTGACAGGGAAGGGTTCAGCCCATTGTGGAGCCATCCCTGGGCTGGTGGTCCTGGATTCTATAAGAAAACAGGCTGAGCAAGCCATGGGGAGCAAGCCAGTAAGCAGCACTCCTCCATGGCCTCTGCATCAGCTCCTGCCTCTAGGTTTCTGTCCTGTTTGAGTTCCTGCTTTGGCTTCCCTCAATGGACTGTGACCCAAGATACAGTAGCAAAATAAACCCTTCTTCCCCCATGTGGCTGTATCCTTTCAGCACAGTGATAGGGCTGTTAACGAAGACACATGTGTTAGTGTTGTCTGTTTTCATTATCATTCAGTTCAACTAAACAAGTTGCCTGATCAAAGATGACTTCTTCACTGGGTGTGGTGGCTCACACCTGGAATCTCAGCATTTGGGAGGCTGAGGCAGAAGAATCTAGTGTGCAAGGTCAGCCTTGGCTCCATAGTGAGGGCTTGTCTCAACAACAGCAACACAAATACATCTGTGTGTTACTTAAAAGTGTATTGTATCAAGCCGCTGGTTGCTGGATGCCTTTGATTCTAGTACTTAGGAGGCAAAGGTGGCTACAAAGTAAGACCCTGATTCAATAAAATAAAATAAAGTGTATCACATGATTCACAAGCATTAGTAATGAATCCCTCTTTTTGTTACTAACATCTACTTTCATTCTCAGTATGATTTTCTGGAATTTTTGAGACTGGCTTTTGTTCATGCACAGGATGAGTTATATATTACTCTTCTACCGATTCTATAACAAACGATGCCAAGGTCGGTGACTTAAGAGCACAGCCTGACCATCTGCTGGTTCTGGAGGTCGGAAATGAGTCTCACTGGGTTAAAAAATTAAGGCATCCCTAGTGCTGTGTTCCTTCCAGGTCTCAGGGGAGGCTGTGGCCTTTCCTTTTCCAACCAGTTGTAAAAAAAATAATATAGGAGGCTGGAGAGATGGTTCAGTGGTTAAGAGCACTGACTGCTCTTCCCCAGGTCCTGAGTTCAATTCCCAGCAACCACATGGTGGCTCACAACCCTCTGTAATGGGATCCGATGCCGTCTTCTGGTGTGTCTGAAGACAGCGACGGTGTACTCACATGCATGAGATAAATAAATAACAGAGAACGGCCCTGGAGGCATGGAACAGTGATGAAGAGCGCTTGCTGCTCTTCCAGGGGAACCAAATTCAGTTCCCAGCACCCACGTGCTGGCTCACAACTGCCTACAACTTCAGCTCCAGGGGCTCCTGTACATCTCCCCACACCCCCAATCACCGCAAATAAAAAAATAAAACTAAATCTTAAAAAAAAAATGAAGAATCCCTTATTGCCCTTCAACAGTGTCCCCCGACAACAAAATCCTGCAAATGTAAAGGACAGAGTCACTAGCATAGAGGTAGTGGCTCCCCTTATTTTATTTGTTCCTGTGAGTATGTGTGTGCAGATGTGTGAATTTGTGGGTCCTGGCTGGTTTTGTGTCAACCGGACATAAGCTAGAGTCATCAGAGAGGAAGGAGCCTCCGTTGAGGAAATGCCTCCATGAGATCCAGCTGTAAGGCATGTTCTCAATTAGTGACTGATGGGAGAGGGCCCAGCCCATTGTGGATGGGGCCATCCCTGGGCGGCTGGTGATCCTGGGTTCTGTAAGGAAGCCGGCGGAGCAAGCCTTCCCTGTTTGAGTTCCTGAAGTGGCTGGTATTTTAATTTAACGAATGAGAGACTGAGACTTTGTGGGACTATTTCCCATGCACTGTACTTCAAGAGTGCAACTTGTGCGGACCCCTGAAAGCCCTTCTGGAGCACCTCATCTTGAACCTTCACTTTTTTTTTTTTAAAGATTTATTTATTTATAATGTCTACAGTGTTCTGCCTGCTTGTACACCTGCAGGCCAGCAGAGGGCACCAGATCTCATTACAGATGGCTGTGGGCCACCATGTGGTTGCTGGGAATTGAACTCAGGACCATTGAAAGCACAATCGGTGCTCTTAACCACTGGGCCACCTCTCCAGTCACTGAACCTTCACTTCTAACAAGATGCTCTCACCTATTTGTCCTCTTGTACATACAAACCTGCTGCTTGCCTGAGGCATCTCTTTTAAGTGTCCAGGTGCCCCTGGAGGAAAGCTGTAGCCCCGAGGCCAGGCTCATCCCTTTGAAATACTCTTCTCTCTGGGACCTTTGTTCCCCAACTCTAGCCCGGTGCCTTACTGGGTGGTGTGTGTGTGTGTGGGTGTTTGATGTCTCTGGGTTTTCTCAGTGAGACAGTCAATCTGCAGAAGAAGCCCCCGCTTCAGCTTTTGTTTCTTCGAGACATATTTTGATGTTCCTGAGGGGACTAAAGGCTCCTTAAGTCCTACACACACACACTCCCTCATGCATCGTCCCTGTGTTCAGATGAATGTCTCCCAAAGGCCCCAGTATTTAAAGTGTGGTCCCCAGCTTGGCACTATTGGAAGGACTTGAAACTTTTGATTGGTGGGAACTTAGTAGGAGGCCCTTAGGGCATGGATGACATGTCCCTCAAAGTCCTCCTTCTCCCTCTCTTCCTCCTCTTCCTTCTCCTCTTCCTCCTTCCTAACCATGAGGTGAGTGGTTTTATTTCTCACAAACTCTTGCTGTAGTATGTTGCTCTGGGTTCAAAACACACCCTCTTTTGAAGAGAAGTGGAGGAGGGGTGGGGGTGGGGTTAGTGAAAGGGGAAGGTGGGGGGAGGAACCAGGAGGAGAGAAAGGAGGGAAACTGGTTAGGATGCAATAAATGAATGAATAGACAGACAGACAGACAGACAGAAGACAAAACAAACAGTGGAGCCTATCCATGGACTAAAATTTGCATGAGGTAAAAGGAAACACTTTCTCTCTTAAGTGGATCAGCTCAGGTGGTTAATTTCAGTGGCCAAGGCTAAAGCAGTGTGTTCCTTCTGGAATCCGGGCTGCATAAATACCTGGGTGCTATCACTTCCTGATCCTGGCAAAGCCTTTTCCTGGGTCTCAGTTCTCTCCTGTTACTTCCCTTGCTGAGCTGTTCAGCTACTATGGGCCAACTACTGAGAACGGTGAGAGCCTGGCTCGTAGTAAGCACTCGGTAGATTTCAGTCACTATTATCCAGAAACTGTGTTCAGTAAGCACCTAGTCTGCACTAAGTAGGGTGTATACATAGCAGTGGAAAAAGGAAAATCTGGTTCCTTGGCCATGGAGGTGATGTACATTCTGTAGGACACTCTCGATGGCCCACAATAAAAACAAACAAGGGGTTTTTACAAAGAGAGGCACATGCTGTAACCACCAGAATGTGGCCCCCAAGCAGGTACACATTTAGGTCCATGCTGAAGGGCTTGGTCCCCAGATCTGGAATACAGGGAAAAGATAGGACAAATGATGGATGACCAGGCAGCCAATTAGCCCAGGATAGCCAGTAAGATGGTTTGAATAGGAATGGCTTCCATAGACTCATGTGTGTGAATGCTTAGTTCTCAGGGAGTGGCACTATTAGGAAGTGTGGCCTTGTTTGAGGAAGTGTGTCACTGTGGAAGCCAACTTTGTGGTCTTATAAGCTCAAGTCTGACCAGTGTGGCCCAGTCTCCTCCTGCTGCCTGTGAGTCAAGACATGGAATTCTCAGCTCCGTCTCTACTATCATGCCTGCCTTGTCTCTAGCTGCATGCTGCCATGCTTCCCAACAGGATGAAAAATGACTGATGCTCTGAAACTGTAAGCCAACCCCGACTAAAAGTTTTTCGTTATAAGAGCTGCTCTGGCCATGGTGTCTCTTCACAGTAGTAAAACCCCAACTGAGATTTCTGTGAGTGCTATACAACAAGCTAGATTTAAGTAGCAAGTGAAAGTCAGTCTGCGGGGAATGAGGAGAAGGAGCAGTCTGGTCCCAGGGAGATGCATGTGCATATTCTCTCCATCTGATACATGTCAGGGAACAGCATGACGGCCAACATGTCCAGAGTGTGGTAGGCAGAGGGGGAGAGTGGCTGAGTGAGGGCTGGGATGACGGATGATGTCTTTACTGCACACGAAATACACCAGGGAGGCTGGGCTTGATGGCACGTGCTTTGAATCACAACAGGCCAAAATGAAATGGTAAAACCAAGTCTTAAAAAGAAACATGCTGGGTGCTGGGTGGCACACACCTTTAATCCCAACACTCAGGAGGCAGAGGCAGAGGCAGCAGATCTGTGAGTTTGAGGCTAGCCTGGTCTACATAGTGAGTTCCAGGACAGCCAGGGCTATGTACTATGTAGAGATCCTGTTTAAAATAAAACAACACCCCCCCTACGCAGACACACACACATACATCACACCACACACTCACACACACACACAGAGAGAGAGAGAGAGAGAGAGAGAGAGAGAGAGAGAGAGAGAGAGAGAGAGAGAGAGAAAGAGCTAACATATCACTGGCAGTGGCAGCCTGTGCATGGTATCCTGGAGACTGAGCTGAGACAGACACTTCTAAACCCTCTATCCCTCCAGCTCTGCCTTCCTCCCCTCTCCTGCAGTGTTTTCTATCCTACATGGGAGCACAGAGGTCAAGTTCCTGGTCCCAGGCTTCTGAGAAGAGGCCCACTCCAGCTCTGGGGTTGACAGTGGGCCCTGCCCTGGAATTTGCTGAATTGGCTGACCTAGTCCTTTTGCCTGGATAGACAGCTGAGACCAGTGCTCATTCAACACCTGCTGTGTACCTGGGTCCCACAGATGAAGAACTAGAACTGAGGCCAGCTCCAAACTCCTCCAGAGCCTGCAGGCCTGCTACTACCCTTGGTTTACTCCGGGAGAGGAACCCAGGCCTTTTTACCTGCTGGGCAGGCAGCCCACATGGAAGTGAGCTACCAGCCTGAACAACTGCTTTCCCAGGGAGTTTTGTAACAAAAAGAACAAGAAGACACGTGGGATGGTCACGAGAGAGTCTCTGCTCAAGGTGACTGACAGGTGGTCTGTAGTGGGAGACACTGTTGAGAGGTGATTGACTCAGAGGAGTGGGAGACACTGTTGAGAGGTGATTGGCTCAGAGCGCACTGACTCCAACAGTAACTACACTTATGAGAGGTGTGGACTCTAAAGAGAGGCCTGTTTGAAGGAACTGGTCATTGGGACATGCTTTTTTGAATGATGTATTGGCCCCGCCTCCCCCCGCCCCGCCTCCCAGAAACAATGGAGCCAACTTGAAATCTCAGTAACTATAAGCCCAAACAAGACCGGTTTGAGGGAGGTGGCACATGGTCACCTGCAGGTCCACAGGAATGACAGAGTGAGGAGGAGGAGTTGGAGATTCAGAAGACATGTTCTTGAAAAGGTCAAATGGAAGGATCCAGCCTCTGAGAGAAGCAGACGTAGTTCATCTGGAGTGGCAGGAAGGAGCTGAGAACGAGGCTGGCACATCGTGATGTCAGGCTTGGAGAAGATACTAAGACTGGCCCATCCTTCTAATGCTTAGGTGACATAAGAGGGAAGGTCACCCTTGAGTGTGTAGGGCTGGGGCAGAGGATTCGAGACTCAGGCCAGAGAAGCTAGGACGTTGCTGTTTGGGAGAGCAAGACCTTGAGCGGAGGCAGGAGGGAATGGCTGCTCCTTGGCCATTTCTAGCTGTGAATTTGCTTGTTAATGCTCATGGAGCCCGAGGCTTACCTGCTGTGTTCTGTTCCCCTGTGTAAGTGTGGAGCAGGTGGAAGGGAATTTCCCTGGGTGGTGGGACATTGCCAGCTCAGTTGGGACAAAGACAGAAGAGGATGTTTGCAAGGAAAGAGGTACAAGATGTGATGAATAAGGTGTGTTGGCCAGCAGCTCAGTTTTCCAGGTGGATCTGTCTGCAGCTCCCTGGGGTCATATTTTAAAACAAACCTGAGAGTGCACAGATTCTCTGGGGCCCCAGCAGACTCAGCTGTGGCTCTCCTGTGTAATGTACATCTTCTTCAGGGCTAAATTCACTCTTGGGAGTTTGGAAAGCTCTGTCCTGTTGGTATGCACAACCCCCAACCCCGCCCCTCAGCCCTGATATTCTGGAGGTCACCACTTGAGGTCAAGTCCAGCAGTGACAGTGTTGGTAAGGGCCCTCTGAGATGCTGTAGATCCTAGTGCTTGTTCGAGTCCAGTCTAGAGGTTGGAGAGGGGAGCCTAGGCAAAACTTGGGGAGGGAAGGAAAAGCCAGAAGCAGAAAGGCTGTGCATGATGTCATAGTCTTTCTCTTCCTATACTACTTCCCAAGCCCCCAACGGACGCAGCTCTCTGGAGGTCTGGGCATGTGACTCAGGAAGATTGGGTCCTAAGCAACACCAGGGACCCGGATCCTGGAACTGGGGCACAGTTGGGGAAGGGGTGTTGGGAATGAGGCCAAAGCCGAGTTAGAACTGGGGCACTTTCCACGTGGGACTTGCTTCTGTGCAGCCTTCCTCGAGAATCCTGGGAACTTATATGTCTGAGCTGAGCTCAGTAGAACTGATCAGGGCAGGTGGGGGCATATATGGATGGGTGAGGCTTTGGGCCAGGCTAGGGGAAGATGTCGCTCTGGAGGCAGGCAGGGTGCCTCCCTTCCTTCCCACGTTAGAGAAGAACCTCCTCCGAGTAAACCACGTGTTTATTTTGAACATTCAAATTTACAAAAACAAGAAATGGTAACAAAAGCCATGGCACAGACCACACACGCACTCACACACACACACACACAAAGCATCTCATGTCAGTTATATACAAAATAGGGCACGGTGGGGCAGGAGGGCAGTGGAGGGGCCTCAGTTCCTAGTGTCCAAGGACACAATTTCACATGCTCACTGCTGGCTGCTCAGCCTAGAGCCTGTTCTCCACCCTGCAGGGGCAGGGAATAGGGTGGGTGGGAGGTGGGATTTGGGGTGGCAGGCAGCTGGAGTCAAGGGGTGAGGAGAACACTAGTCCCTTATCTAGGAAGAGACCCTTCTCCAGTTTTCTCAGGCCAAAGGTGCTGGGGCTAGTAGGTAGGACCCAATTTAGGGGGAAGGGAGTGGCCACTGGGTCCTGGAGAAGAGAAGGATGGTCAGGGGAGCTTCAAGGGTCATTTGAACTCCCTCGCCAGGCCTCAGCTTCCTCATCTATAAATCAAGGGTTGAGTTACTCCCCCCACCCCCACCTCCTCATGATTCGGTCAGTGGTAACTGTGGTAAGATGATCCCTTGGGATATGGGAGAGACTACTCTATGCTTCACAGGTGAGGAATCTGGCAGAAAACAGCTTAGAGAACCTGACACAGGCTGTGCCAGAGCAGGGGCTGAGGAAGAACCACTTCCACCCCACCTTTTCCGACTATGCTGGAAATACTCCTTTCTTGCCCTGAAGACTGCAGCTCAGTTTGAGGCTGGGCATAGGTATGAGACCGTCCCTCCCCGATCTCAAGCCCCACACCCCACCTCTGCTTCTTCTGCACTCTGAAGGTGACAAGGTCCTTTAGGTATATAATCTGCCTCCAAATGGAAACTGCACTATTCCCAGCTGGCCAATTGACACCAGGCAAGTTCCTTTACCCCCTCAGAGCCTCATCCTTCTCTTCTGCATCACAGGGCTAAGAACAGTCTCGTCTTGTAACTGTGCTGTGAGGATATAAACCAGATGGTGCGGATACAGCACTTTGTGCAGTCTCAGTGCCTAAGACTTTCTAACCAGCCTAGTTCCGTCTTCGGCAGACCCAGGGGCAGCTCAGGGCCACAGCTGTCTCGCTGGATGTGCTTGGGGACAGAAGACAGCGGGGCTCCACGTGCTCAGAGAATGTTCATAGCACAATGTGAGAGCAGGTGGAGACTTTGGAAATAGAGAACCAGCCCCTTCCCAGTAATCCATACTCAGAGCTATGACCCAGTGTCTCCATTTTTTCCTCCTGGCTGGGGTTGGGGGTGGGGAGGTTGAAGTTTAACCAGGGTGACCTGGCATGGTAATGTGACTGAGGTGTTGTTTCTCATCACCACTGAAACAAAGCAGAAAGGATGGGGAAGGGTGGGCTCAAATGACCAGGCAGTTTCTGCTATGTCTTTCCTAAGACTCTTGTCTTCCCAAGGCCTCCTCTAAATCAATAGCAAAGGCCTCTTCTAGAACAATAGCAAGAGCTCAGTGTGGCTCAGAGTCCCCCAGGTCTAAGTTCTGAATCCAGCTGTCACCCAGCAACAACTGGTGTTCTCAGACACTTGACCCAGCACTGGGGCTGATGTCATTGGTTGTTACTGGGCAACAGGGATCACAGCAGGTCTCGGTGAAGCCTCTGCAGTTCTCTCCAGGGGATGGGGATGGAGGTGCTGAGCCATATAGTTGCTCTCAAAATGGAGACACAGATCTGCAGGCCAGAGGCAAGTCTTGGACATGCTTCCTTCCCATGCCTCTCCTGCATCATGTCTTGGGCTGAGTGGCCATAGAGAGCACAGACAGGGACAAAAGTGGGGAGTGGGGCAAGAGGCACCAGTGTCCACTGATGCAGCCGACCCGCTACTGCTCCAATACTTGGGAGAGGACCAACAGGGCCCTGCATCCTCTGCTGTCTGTTGGAATTCTGTCTGTCTGGGCTCTCTCTCTCACTTCCTCAGGCTGTCACTGTGTTGAGGTATCCCATAAAGATATTCTGGTGTCCTGTTGAAGACACGTATTCTCTCAAGTGCCTCCCTGCAGGGCTCAAAGGTCCTCAAGGACAGGCAGTGTGGTTCACAGGGAAGAGCACTTTGGGAGGGACTCAGAGGCCCTGGGCCTGCCATTTTGTGCTGTCTAATCCTGGACAAGCTCATTGTTGTGTTCTTTCCCATCTTCCATCAGCAAGAGCTTACAATGGATGGCCTCTCTCAGCTCTGACATTCTTCTGTGCTTTTGGGGAAGTTGGTAGGGACTAGGAGAAAGTGAGGCCCAGAGAGGGTAGGTTCTTACTGAAAGCCACACAGCAAGTCATAGGAACAAAGGGGTCCTCTCTCTCACTCAGTGCTCTGCTTTCCATTTCAGCATCCTCCATCTTTTCCAGGGCCATGCAGAAAGAGGTGATATGGTGGCTAAGCCACCAGGCTCTGTCTGGGAAGTGTCTCCTCAGTCATAGTGTGCCTCTGTTTTGGATGCTCTCAGGATAGGCTAGAGTGACCCAGCAGGTTCTGTCTCCAGCATGGAGAGGGTGGACAACCATGTTGGTGGGCAAAGTTGACAGTGGGTACAGGGGATGATTACAGCCCTTTGGCTTCTGGGGTTTTGGTCCCTAGCTGTTAGGGTAGGGGCTGGGAAGGGAACATTCTGGAAACTGAGGTGGGGCTTGAACCAACATCAAACCAACATTCAAACCACAACACACAGAGAAAGTGGTGAGGGGGAGGGAGGCAGGGGCAGTGAGCACGATGACCCTGCAGCCCCTGTGGGCAACTGAGGAAGATAGAGGAGAAGCGTCTGATCTCACACATCTCTGGCATCCCTTCAAAAGCCCGATGTAGGCCTGAAGCATAGGGGATGCGAGGGTCAAAGGCCACCTCTACCCACAACTCCTCAGGGGACGTCCTTGGAGTTTGTGGAATCTGATGTGATTAACAGGACAGTGTATGAGAGGGGAGAGGCCAGGCCAATATGCTGCCAGGAGGCAGGACTGCCTCAACCCCTACATTGGACCAATTGATGTGAGATACTGGTCCCTATCCAGGGCTGAGGGGACATCCATCCAGGGCATTCTGGAGCAGTGGGAGCCCGTGAGGAGAAGTGGGAGGTATGACTAGGAGTAGGGTAGAAGGGAAGGCCAGCATGTGGACAAGCGGAGGAGGGAAGTGCCCCTTCAAAGTCCCCGAACTGACAGGCAAGGGAGGGGCCCTGACCGAGGTGGCCCCTCACGCCTTAGCCCTCCCTTTGCAAACATCAAAGGTGGCTTTCTTCGCACCTCCAAAGGCCTCAACCAGCTTATCTTCCCAGGGGAGGACATTGCCCATCAGTGGCCCGGTGCAGTTGGCCATGCCCAGCACCTGTGCAGGTGTCAGAGCATGGTCCCACAGGTTGAACTGTGCAATGTCACCGACGAAGGCCTGCGTGGCGTCAAATCGGCCTCCCAAGGTATCCTGGGTCAAGACATCAACAAAGAAAGGAGAGAAACATGGAATGAGGGAGGAAGGGAAGGGTAATCAAGCCAGGTCCTGAACCTGTCAAAGCCTGGTTCCCAAAGTTCTAGCCCTGCCCCCAAGGCTGCTATCTCCCAGGGCTCTAGCCTCACTCTCTAGCTCTGCTCCAAGGTTCCAGTTCCACCAGCTGCTTCTTTAGCCCTCAGCTGCCCATAGGCAAATTGGCGGGTCAGACAGGATACTAACTGGAGTGGGCGGGTTAATGACTTGGGGAAGCACTCTCCCTGATCCTTACCTGTTCTTGGCCCAGGATAAGGATGCCGTGTGGCTTGATGGGGTGCCAGGCTGCCAGGTTCTCACCAGAACCCCGCAGTTCTCCATCCTGGTATGCAGACCACAGTCCATCTCTTGTAGTCCAGGCGATGCAGATATGGTGCCAGTTGCTGTCTTTCAGGTTCAGAGGCAGCTGGGCTACCTGGATACAGGACCCAAACCCCAGGTCAGAGGCCCAAGGCTGGAGAAGTGTGATGATGAGGCAGCCAGCCTCAAGCTTCCCTCCACAGATGGAACCCAAGGCCTGACCTGCATCCTGCCTATTGCCCTCCCGACTCTCCCTCTTCTCTCATGACCCCACCAAGCAGCTTTCTTCAGCTCACAGGGACTACCTTTTTGGTTTTCAGGGCTTCAAGGTCACACATGGCAGGGACAGTGTCCACAAATCCATTTTCCCTTGCACACCTAAAATAGACTCCAGCACACAGTGAGGCTCATTCACTGGCATAGACAGAATGTGCCTTGGACTCAGAGGATGGGTGGGTCCCAGTGTCTGGCCTTGACTCTGCCACTAGCCCCCTATCTGACCTTGGGGAGACTTCTTTCCTTCCAGCGCCTCATCTATAAAGTTGGAGAGAGAATAGCCAGTTGTTGCCCCTTCCTGTATCCAAGGCAGACATGACTAATCAATCATGAGCCTAAACTCCAGCTGCTCATGGTGCTCTAGAAGCCTCTGTTGATGGCTTGATGCTGGTCTGTGAGGTGAAAGCTACTTGTTGCCTGTGGCTTTAAATGGCTCCGGTACCTCACAATTGCTTTGAGATCACGACTTCAGGAGGCACTCTCTGATGCCTGCTAGGTACCAGGCCCCACGCCAGACTCAGAGGGTGAATCTGGGCGTGGCCTTGAACAAGCTGTGTCTGTATGGGACGCAGGGCTTTTAGGGACAGCATTGCCTCTAACTATTCATGTCTACTGTCAGCTTGACTGGATGTGGAATCACACAGGAGACACGCCTCTGTGCACTACTGCTTGTGAGGGAGTTTCTAGAGAGATCTCACTGAGGGACGGCCTACCCCAGATGTGGCTGATGGGCTGGGGTTCCCGACAGAATAAATAGGAAGAGGTCAGCTGACAGTCTGAGTTCCTCTGGCTCCGCTTCCTGACTACAGGATACATTCCTGTGGATGCAATGTGACCAGCCTCCTCACACCCCTGCTCTGACAGCTACAGCTGCTCTTGCCACTCAGTCTTCCCTCAAACTGTGAGCCAGAGCAAACCCTTAAACTACTTTTGTTTGGTGTTTTGCCACAGCAGTGATATAGACTTCAGAGAGAGAGAGAAAAAAAAAAGCCTGGGGCTGCAGGGGAGGTTGGGGGGGGGGTAATGGGAGGGGAATGTACTGAAGGCCCCCTGGAAGGACATGGAATTGGGAAAACATGGTGCCCGCTCCAGAGCAAGGGCCCAGAGGCGGGTGAGAAGGGTGGCTGGCAGGAACAAGGGTGACGAGTGGTGCCCTGTCCAGGGTGCTGAAATCTCCATCTCGCGGGCCTAGCCCTGCCCTCTGATGGGCCACGATGAGCAGAGCAGGACAGCCCTCTCCACGCGGAGCCCGGTCACTCGTGATGTTTTGAACCTTAAGGCACCGCACTGACCCCCTGGGCTACTACCTCCTGGACACTCGGTGGGGCTGCCTGCTGCAGAGCTTGTAGGCTGGTCCCAGATGAGTGTGACCTGCATTTCCAGGGTGTCTCAAAATAACACCAGACATCCCCTAGGCTGAAAGCAGCAGGCACAGCAGGCAGCTTGGGGAGACATGTTCTTCCTCCGTCACTTCACAGATGCCAGGCAGATCGTAGGCCTGCCTTAGTCATGGGGACAGGTGGCCTGGACAGGCAGGGGATGACCTAAGGGCAGGGCTGTGGGAGTAAAAAAGGAAGTTCCGGAGGCCATGACAGATGAGGAAACTAAGTCATAGGCTGGTGAATGAGATCCCCTAGTGAGCACACTAAATAGCCAGGACTTAAACGTGACCCTCAGAATGGAGTCCCATATGGGCATCATTCCTTCCACGGTGGGGAGCGCAGAAGGGCAAGCTTTGGAGATCACCAGCAGCCCTCCGTGGTAACTGCCTTCCTTTCTCTCTCTCCCCTCCGCCTTTCCTCCCCCACTCTTCATTTAGAATGAGCAGGGCTCCAGGTACAGATACCTATAGGCTGGCCTTTAGCAGAGCAACTTCTGTTTCCCCTTCTTTAGCCAGCCCTGCATCTGAATTGTCTATATTCCCAGAACTGAACTTGGCACATAGTAGGTATTAAATGTGTGCTGAGTATAGTGAACAGAAGAGTGAAAGTGTCAATCCATGCTCATCCCGCTCCTAGGTAGTGCAGGGCACTGCGCTGCGGGAAGCGGGAACCCGTCTGTCCCCGCCCAGAGGCCCTATGCCCTGCCCAGGGTCCTAGACCCCGCCCACCTTGTCGTTGATCAGCAGCTCCATTGGCTCAAGGCCGGCCTCCAGCAGTACAATCTCATTGGCCTGCCCAGGCACCGAGTAGGAGAAGGGGGTGCCCTGGCCAGAGCCACCCGATCTGGAGCGCAGCCACATGCAGGCAGTGAAGGCGTAGAGTTCCGGCAGCGCCTTGCGCACGCGGGCATACATATAGTTGTTGCGGATGGGGATGCTGACCTTGAAGGCATCTGGGGGACTGTAGGCCGAGGACCCTGGAAGAGACAGGGCGGGGTCAGAGAACACTGTACAATGAAGGCTGGTGGCTCCAAACCATCCGCGGGATGGGGGTGTGAGCCACGTGACTTCACCTAGTCTACTTTTGCCTCTGGGCTGTGAAGTGTGATTAAATTGAGCCCAGGGGCTCTTGAATTCAGATGTCCTGAGTTCAAATCTCGCCATCACTACTTTCTGACCTGTGAGTCTCTATGAGATAAATTCAGCCTCCTCGCCCGGAGCCTCCATTTCTTCAGTAGAACGGGCTAATGAACCGTTCTCCATTCCACACTGTGAGGGGTGGTAGGCCCATAGTCTCATCAGATACTAGCTATAATCATGACTATTTACAGCTGTTCGCCTACTTAAGAAGCACTGTGTGGTGCTCCTCGCACCACTTGTGGTGCTCCTCGTGTCACTTCGTCACAAGCCTAGGAGGCAGGCCCTGTCATCCTCGTTTTTCAGGTATGCCTTGGTACACAGGTTATTTTCCATCCACGACTTCCTCCCTCCTGCAGACAGTTAAAAGAGGGTGCATTTCCCCTGGCCTCAGGGATGTCAGAGGGACAGGAGCTGGACTGAGTGGGGATGGGGGCTGCTGCCATAGTCTAAGCAGTCAACTGGGTGTCTCCCTGGAGCACCCCAGGCCCACTGGCCCCCCCCACAGCTGAACCCACCGTGGCCCCTTGGCTCCCACAGGTACTTTCTGCTTTTGCTCTCCAGAGTTGGCTCCAGACCCCCTCCTCCAGGAAGACACCCAGATTTCTTTCTTCTGAACTTCTGCCCTGCACCTGAGCCACTCCCTGCTTCCCCTGTCCCTCCAACTTGCCCTCATAAGGACCAGCGAGAGCTCCTAAGTCCCTAACCCTCCCTCCATCTCTCACATGAAGACAGTGAGGCCTGAGAGAAATAAATGACTTTCCAAGGTTGAAGAGCAAACCTGTGACAGACTTAGAACCCAGGAGTCTGACATCTACACTTATATTACAAATCTCTGACCCCTGACAGAGGTTGATTGATTACTCAAAGGTGCCAATTGTGGGTGGTTAAATGCATGGCGTGGAGTCTGAAGGATCAGGTGACAGGTTTAGACCATCCTCTTACCTGCGGTGTGACCATTGATAAGTCACTTGACCTCTGTCAAACTCACTGCCTTTACCTGTGAAAACCCTGTGGTTAGTGAAGATTAAATCAGCCAGGGTGTCATTACACAGCCCACCTTCAGGTCCAGCAGAGCTAGAAATGACAACTGTGACTTTGAAAGTGACAGCCATCCCCCAGCTGGCTCTCCCTGCCATGTTCTACAGCCTCTGGAAGTTCCAGCCAGAAGGACAGGAAGCTCAGCCATCTGCACCCCAGGACCTACCGTGCTCCAGCTCAGCCACGCGACCCTGCAGGGCGTCCAGCTCCTTCTCCACTTCCTGTCGCTGCTGGTGGCTGCCATGACTGAGGGCAGCACGCTCCTTCTCCAGAGCCAGCACCTTGGCCAGCAGCTGGCCTTCTAGCTCGTCCATCTTGGAGTGCAGGGCGGTGGGCACAGCTGGGGCTGGCGCAGAGGAGAGGTTCCCACGGGCTGGGAGCTCCTGCTGCTCCAGAGGGAGAAGAAGGATGGTGATGTCACACGGTGGTACCACCACCCTGCTGGCCACCACAGGCAAGGACCCTCACAAAAACAGCCTCATAGTGGACAAGGACCACACTGAGAGCTTCTAGGGCCCTCAGACTGGGCCCCATGACACAAGGGCCGGGACACCGTTGAGGGCAGGGCCTCCGGGGAGACACTTGTGATCTAGTCGTCTGGATGGGACTCTAGTTAGTATTCCATTATCTTGGGATTGTAGAAACAATCCCAGACTCAAGTGACAGCCAAGGGTTCAAACCCAGCTTGGGAACCAACCTGCTGTATGATGCTAGGAAACCGTGTGAGTTGTTTTGAACTTATTTCCTCACGAGACAATTGCACTATCACCTTGGAATCGTTCTGGGGGGAATTATGTGGCAAATACCAATAAACAGAGCCTGCTGGCTGCCAATGTCTTTGGCATTCAGGGTATTCCAAGGCTGGCTCCGACACTCTGTGTCTAGCCCAGGATGAGAGCAGTGTGCAGGGTCCTCTTTGTCCTGTCTTAAATTGGGCAGAATTGAGGCAGGCAGACTAGGCCATGGGTTCAGACTGGAAAGAACATTCTTTGGTGAACACATCACAGAAGTGTCAGCAGAGCTTTGAGGAGCCAAATTGCATGTCTTCCTTCGCCCTCCACATTCCCCCCAACTTCTGCAAGGCCCAACGTTTCCACACTCCTCAGGGGACCAGGCAGTGAGTGATACCTAAGTCCCTGGCTTAGGCCCCAAGACAGAAGCTCTATAGTATCTTCAGTGTTTAGGATAGCATCTGGCACACAGTAGGTGCTCATGGCGCACAGTGGGTGCTTGTGGCACACAGCAGGTGCTCATTCGTGTTTGGTCAATGAACAAACTGGGTAGATTCTCTGAGCAGAGGTGAGGGCCAAGTTTGAATTTGTCCCAGACCTCCAATCCTTTGAGGTAACCTCATACCTTTTTCTAGGAGCCACTCAGCAGAGTTGGGGACAGATGAGAGACATGGAGGGTGCAGGGCTTCTCAGGGGGCTTCATGATGTGAGTGTGTGGCTGGTGGTGGTGAGCAGGACAAAGAACTGTCTGAACCTTCTGGTGCTATGGAGAACTGTCTGAAGCTCCTCGTGACTGTAGACTTCCTGCAACTCCCACTGACCTGCCCTACCATGACAGATCGAGTGGGTGACTATGGCTTGTCTTCTGCTGGTATCTTTTGGCACAACCCATGCATCTGAAACCCTGTAGCTGACACACATCCTGGCCAGGCTATGGGCCTTCCTCCCTGTACACCACAGTCCTGACCATAGCCCTCATGTAGGGTGTCGCAGAGCCCCAGCCTATAGTCAGAATGGTGGTACCAGGCAGTCACGGCTCTACCCTGCTCACGAGAGATAATACCAAAGCTGAGTTTGAACCCTACACATCCTCTGCCTGAGGCCACATTGTTGGTTATCATGGCAGCTCCTGTGCCCCAGAGCACATTAATGCAAGGGACACACTTATCCCCTTATCACAGGAGAGGTTAAGAGGCATGCCCAGTGTCACCAAGCAAGTGACCACCAGTAAGGCCAGGGCTGGGTCTCTGAGGCTGAAAGAGTCCCTAACTTGTTCTTGGGGGCAGGGCCAGTGCCTTGAGACTCAGGATGCTGAAGGGCTGAGAGACACTGCCTTGTCTCTAGTTGGGGACTGGGTGCCCTCCATTCTCCTTCCAGAGTGACCAGGACAGAACAGTTTACATTGTAGGGTATAGCTGCTTCCTTAAAGGGGACACAAAGGTGGCCGGGGGTGGGGAGAGTGTACAAGCTGTCCTTGGTCAAAGTTCCTGTTTGGTGGCACCAGGAGGCCAGGGAGGAGGGGGTTCAGGGGCTGGGCGGCAGTCTCCCCCCATCCCAGCATGTGAATCAGAGAAACACGACGCCCACCCCGCTTCCATCTGCCACTGCGCAGGCTGTGTGGCGTGGGCTCTGTGGGCCTTGTACCAAGTGGGCCCCAGCCTGAGACGGTAGGGGGACAGCAGGGATGATGTCACACTATCCCCCACTCAGTGCCTGATAGGGCAGGAAGGGAGGTCTGGACTCCAGGCGAGTTGTTGAGAGACCGTGGTAGAGTTTATTACATCTGGGCCTAGAGCCAAAGCCGAGGGTTCTAGGCCCAGCTCAGTGGCTAGGAGCTACTGGGGATGAGGTGGGAGTGAGAAGCTCCTTAGCCTCAATAGGGGACACCAAGAAAGGAGCACCGAGGACGGGGGCAAACTTCTCAGATGCTCTTATCTCCTGAGGACTAAGTGTTGAGGCTCAGAGAGGGTGGGGCTGCCTGCTTAAAGTCACTCAGCAGTCCTGTGCCCACTCCTCATACCAACCCTCACAGCCTGAGTCTCAGTTTGTTCTTCTGTCAAGTAGGTATGCAGTATTGCCCTGTCTGCCTAAAGGGATGATCTGAGTGGCCATGAGAACACCAGGAAAGGTAGGCTGTGTCACACTGTGTAGGATGGCCTCACAGAGGGCCCCATAGGAGGATCCAGAAGTGTGACACTGCTGAGGTGCAGATAGAACTGGAAAGCTGACTGCATGACCTTGTGCAAGTAGATGTTTCTTTTGTGTTGGAGATGAGGAAGAGCCTGACTTCAGAGTCCATGCACAGTCTGTCCCTGTCTGCTCCGCCCAGGTTCTGAGGACAGTAGTATAGGCTTCCCTCCCCCAACTGTGCCTATATCCTGTGAGTCCCGCCAGCTCTCCACCAGCTGAGTGGCTCGCTGTGGAGAGATGCTGTACTTCAGTTTCCCTATTGGCACAAGAGCAATATACTTTCAGGGCTCTCCAGGGACCTGGGAGCTGTGTGGAGTGCTAACGGTCATCACTGCCACCAACCCTAACTCACTGTGTCCTAAGGGGGCTGGAGATACAGCTCGGTTGACAGAGGACTCTAGCCCTCCACAAACTGTGTGGGGTGGTGCACATCCTGTGACCCCTCAGGAAGCGAAGTCAGGAGGGTGAGAAATTTTAGGTTATCCTTGGCTACATATCAAGTTCAAGGCCAGCCTGGGTTACATGAGATCCATCTCAAAAATAAACAAACAAATAATTGCTTTGAAAAGATACATGCTTCTCTATACCCAGCCCCGAAACCATGTGTCAAGTTATTACACTGAGAGAGAAGTTAGGCACAGGGAGGCCAGGAGTCCACACTGCCGGGTGTCAGGTGACAGAGGGAGGGGGTGGTGCAGGGAGAAGGTAGGGGTGAGATGGCCCCAACAACCCAAATCCATCTCACCCTGTGGCTTTAACACACGCTGTTCCTCCTGCCAGGAATACTCTTCCTGCCCCAGCCCATCCTCTCCCGAGAGAGCGCCTGCTCTCCCAGATGGCAGCTTCCCTGACTCCCGAGCCAGGATGCTGCAAGAGAATGGGGTTCTGAGCTCTGCCGGGGCTTCCAAGCCCTCACCCTTCCACCAGCTGTGTGCACCCTGGCAACATCGTGCCTGCCTAACAGTCACCGGCTGGCTCCCAGCGGGGTGGTCTGCGAGGTGTTGGATTTCTCACGGGATCTGTGGCCCTCATGGTGATCATCCGTGAGCGTCGGGTCAGGTTTTATTACTTCCTACATTTGGGGTCCAGGGGTGCAAGGATGAGATGCAGGGCAGGACCTAAGTCTGGCGTGTCACAAGTGGCCCTCGAACGGTTATTATCATTACTGTTACCTTTACAGGGTAATAGAACTGGAGGGCCGCATCAGAAAGCCAGCTGAGCCACTCGGGCATGCTCCTGGTGAGACTGAGCCTCCCCTGGTGTCCTCAGCAGAGACAGGACCTCTAGCCCCATACCAGTTCATTTTAGTCAGAAATCCTGGCAACAGTCTTGGTTCAGCCCCACTGAGCTGTGTGGCTTTGGACAAGCCTCTCGGTCTCTCTGATGCTATTCTTAACGGGTGGAGCCATGGAGGACACGCAAGCTCAACTGTGGTCCTTGGTGTTCAGTGGGGATAAGACACTCAAACCCTCCTGGGGACACCCTGTTAAATTCATTCCTTTGTGAGCAGCCTAATCCTAATCCTTCCTACCTTATCCCACTATAGACAAAGACCTCCAGAGCTGAACAGTGCCCAACATCATGGCTTAGCAAACCATACATACTTAAACCGTGAGAGTCCTGAGTCCTTTACACCCACCGGCTTCCGGAAGCTTGCAAATGACCAGGCCTGGTGGGCGAGGCTCGCTCTCGGGTGGGTGTGGAAACTCTTACAGCCACTTCGGGAAAATGTGTCACAGTATCTACCGATGCTAAATATATGTCCCTGCTGGCACCCAGGCATCCCACTGCTGGGGATGGGGCCAGCAGAAAGGCTGATGGCCACCCAAAGAGACCATACAGTGTGCACAGAAGCTTCACACCAGTATCAGACGGAATTTGGTCTGTCCTCGGACAAGCGGGTGATGATGCCTCTGCACAGTGACAAATGGCCACTGCCACAGACGCCTGACTCATGGCCCAGGAACAAAGCTGTTCAAGGTTCAAATACAAGCAAAACTCATCAGTGGTGACCATGGTGAGAACTGGGGGACCCCAGTGATTTGGGAGGCCCAAGAGAGCCTTCAGGACCTGCAAATGTTCTAGCCGCTACCCTGAGATGTTTTCCAAGGGGTGTCCACATATCTCTACCCAGACCTGTCCACTGGGGATTTGTGTGACATATGAACCCTTACAGCCTGTGGATGTATTATTATTATTATTATTATTATTATTGGTGGTAAACCAGAAAAATAAAAAGTAACTGTGCTTCTGACACAGCAGGAAGAGACTCTCTTCTTACGAGGACAAGAGAGTTTTTTTTTGTTTTTTTGTTTTTTTGTTTTTTTTTAGGGGATGGGATGTCCCATCTCATCCAACAGACGGGGTAATTGAGGATCAGACACTGGATGGTTTCAGAGGTCACAGCATGACAGTGGCAGGCCCATGGTTTATAAAGCCAGGCTTCTTCCTAGGATGAAGGCCTATTATTTAGAGACTCAGGCTAAGGACCTTTCACACCCCAGCATACCCATTTTACAGATATGAAAATTGAGATCTGGAAAGAGAGTGTTTCAAGCATTAAGTGAACCCCATGCAGCTGGGCCCACTGGGTCCATTTAGAGTTTGTAAGGTGTCTAGGAAGTATCTAGTCTGCTGTAAGGTTTTGTTTGGTTTTGTTTGAGATGGACTCTTATGTAGCCTAGGCTGGTCTTGAACTTGCCACATAGCTGAGGAAGACTCTGAAAGTCCTATCTACTTGCTTCGACCTTCTTAGAGTTAGGATTACAGGTGTGTACCACAATGTCCCACTTATTCTGAGCTAGAAATTGGACTTGGGGTTTTGTGCGTGCTTGGCAAACCCTCTACCAATGGGACTTCACCCCGGCCCTCCCTGGCGAGTCTTCACAATGAGGAGCCCTGCCAGGAGCAAGGGGCAGAGCTCTGCCTGTATTGCATCCCTCAGACTCTGAGCCTTCGGGTGTCCTCTCCCAAGACAGAAATCCGCATGGCCTATTTCACATGACAGAGACAGAAGGGCTAATGCATAATACATACTTCAGAAGGGCCAGATGCTCCTGGCAGCCCTGGGGGAGCCTCCACACCAGCAGGGCCAGCCTCTGAGACCGGCCAGCACCGTGCTCACTCTTAGTACCCAAAGATGGAGGTGGGCATGGCCCTCGCTTGTACTCCTCACTGTCTTGTAGGTGGGGAATGTCTGACCCCACCTAGTGTAGAGTGAAGAACCAGACAGGGCCCTGGAGCCAGGTACTAATGGGTCAAATCTAGGCTCTGATGCTAGGTGACCAAGAGCCGGTGTTTTAATCTCTCTGGGTCAGTTTGTTGGCAAGAGAGGAATAGTTTCTCCTCCATAGAGTGAAGGTAGGATTAAATGAGATGTTGTGAAGTTCCCAATGCACAGTAAGTGCTTCGTGATACGGGAGATCGCTGTTAGAACATCAGTAAGTGTTGCTTCCCTGAACCCAGCATCCTCTGGGATTCTCATCAGGACGCTCTTCACCATGGCTCTGCTCCAGAACAGGGGGCAGGGTGGTGGAGGGCAGGGATTTTGTCAAGGAAAGAAACTAATCCTGAATTTTTACCCTACACATACATGAACACAAAAATGGAACTCTGGGACACTCTGGCATGGCCGGATGCCACGTAAGTGGACCGGCTGCCATGGAAAGCGGTACTTGGAAATGAACATCCCCTGACCCTCGAGAATGGCTCTCCCGGGACGCCAGCTAGAGGCTCCTTTCACCAGACTGAAGAGGAAACAGACAGCTTTGCCACCGTATGCAGAAAAGAAGAACCAGAGGCAACCTGTGTCCATCCAAGACGAGCAGGCTAGTGATGGATGGATGGGGGCAGGGGGTTGGTGGATGGTGCTTCTGCCCTGGCCTGTTACAGTGCCTGCTAGTGGACTGGTATCGGGGGTACAAGAGGAGAGAGACTAAAGGAATTAATTGAGAAATATCTCCTCAAACCTGTTGACTTTTTTTTTTAGTGAACAATGAAAATAAGTTGTTGTTTTTTTTAAAAAAGATGAATGTTTTTTTCTGTGTGCCCCCATGAAGGACCCCATGGTAGGCTTTAAGAATATCTCAGATGTGCGTGGAGGAGAGAGACCAGTCAAGAGGCAGCTGGGAGTGAGCATACAGAGATGCGAACAGGATCTGTGGGGCACGTGGAGTGAGCAGTGGAAGCGCCTATGTGTGGCTCAGCCCACCCAGGGGACCAGAGAACCAAGGACCTCAGAGCAGACAGAGACGCTTCTCAGAGTAAGAAGGGGAAGGGGAGATGCATCTAGAGACCAAGAAGGAAAACACTGTGTGGCAGAGGACTGAAGGGGGCCAGCAAGGCAAAGACTGGAAAACCCCTTCAGTAAAACCTCTGGGGACATTAGCAAGAGTGAACTCAGGGGACTGCATCTGTGACAGCAGACCCTGGAAATCTGGGGCTTTCACCCACACTGAATGAGAAGAGAGGGGAAGAAACCAGGCAGTGGCCTAGAAGTGCATGAGCCCCCATTGAGAGTGGCGGTGTGGCCCCATGACATTGACTCTGGCTGCTGCCAGGCTCAGAGACCAGACCTGGTAGCTCCATGTCTGTCTCACTCAGAAAACAGAAGGGGAATGTGGAGAAGCCGGGGCTCCCCAAGCCTGGGAAGCCAACCTACTGCCAAGTCCCAGTTGCCAGGATCCCTCAGCCTCAGCAGGCCAATCGCAGGGAAGCCCACCATGCCATGAGCTGGGTGCCAGGGAACAGGGCCAGGGTCAGCACAGCCTTGCCAGTCACAGACGTAGGAGGGGCCACCTGTGTCAGCCATAGTGCCAAGGATAGGGCAGTGAGGGAAAGTTGAAAGGAAACTCAAATGCTTTTCGAGTTAGTACAGTCTTAAAGGGAGAATTTGCTGCCCTTTATGTATTTGTTTGTATCTTTCCCACTGGAGTGTCTGCCCATTGTACAGGTGAGGAGACTGAGGCTGTTCTTCCTTGCAGCTTTTATCTGGTCATTTTCCTGCTCTTGGCTTTAGGAACTTCACCCCTGGGCCTCTGCCACTCAGCTCAGGAGGTTCCAATTTCTGGATTTTCTCATCTCTATAAGGGGAGTGGAAGCCCTGAAGATGGTATGGGGAAGCTGAGGTCTGATACTCTGAAGGTGGGGGTGTGAGCAGCCGACTTCCTGGTGGTCTGATGGCCAACTTTCCCACAGGTATGGCCTCCTGCACCCCAGATTGAACTTGGAGCCATATGCTCGGCCTCCCTGCCCAGTTACTTCGTTCACCCTTTCTCCTCACATTTGCCGTGCCCAGCTGCAGCCTGGGGGAGAAAGCAGAGCCCACAGCACCTGCCCTATCTCTCCCCTCCTTCGAGGATCTATCCTGTGTCTGGAAATCAGTCCATGACTGGGAATGGGCAAGGCTTTCCTGGCTGTTCATTCTGCCCAATCTGTCTTATCTATACTTCCCCTGACTGGGAATTTGTAACAGCAAGGAAAAGGACCATAGGTATAATCAATCAATGCCTTGGTATCACACACAAACCCGTGTAGAGTCCCTACTCCCGGGGCTCCTTATATCTGACCTGGAAAAGGAGGCGGAGGGAGCTAAGTGGATCCCTATTTAGGAATCATCCGCTGATTTCTCCAAAAGTCCGGAGCTTCAGGTATATAAAGCTGGGCGTGGCCCGAGGGTGAGAGGTGATGCAGGCGTGCAGGTTGGTGTTGAGGCACCCTTTGGGCTTGCGAGGAGTACGGCTAACGGTACACCTAACGGTAGTGAGTATGGGGTGGGAGCCGCTCTAGGTTTCGGAGGAAGGACATCTAAGGAGAGCATCATACGTGCCAAACATCCGCACACCTGCGTCTCAATCAATTCCCACTACAAGTGGACGCCGGTCTCCCATTCTCGTGCCCAGATCACCATGCCAGGCTCCCACCCGAGATTCAGACCAGGACGCTCCCATGGTGCCTGCCAGGGACATGCTTCAGGTGACCGGACAGCAGCTCCAGGGACCCGGGACCGGCGCACCGCAGGCAGAGCAGGGCCCCTCCACCCCGTGTCCCCCGACGGCACGCCACTCACCTCGATGCGCTCGATGCGGTCTCGCAGCGCGCGCACCGCGTCCTCCAGCTCCAGGAGCAGCGCGGGTGAGTCCCAGGCGCCGTCGGCCATGGTGTCGCGGCGGGGCCCGGCGTCCTGGAGGCCGCGCGGCAGGCCGCTCTCGCAGCGGCCCAGTTTGCCGGTGAGCTCGCGGATGGTGTCCCGGTCTGCGCGGATGCGCGCCTCCTGCTGCAGCGCCGTCTGGCGCAGCTGCTCCGCGGTGCTCTGCAGCAGCAACAGCTCCGCGCGCTCGCCCGCCGCGTCCCCCTGCTCGGTCCCCGACGGGCAGGCAGCGGCCAGCGGCGTGCAGAGGAAACGACTGAGCAGCGGCACCGGCGGCGGCGGGAAGACGCTGGCCGCCGGCTCCCCGGGCAACACCGAGGGCCCGGCCGAGCCGCCTGCGCCGTGCAGGGCGCTCAGGCTGCGCTGCGGACCCGAGGCACCGGCGGCCGAGGCGGCCGAGGCGGCCGAGGCGTTGTCGGTGCCGCCGGGCAGCGCGCGCGCGGGGCTGGCCGCCAGGGGCACGCTGGCGATGATGCAGATGACGGCACCGAGGAACGCCAGCATGCCCGCGGCCAGCAGCACGGCCAGGAACTTCAGCGTGAGGCGCGGAGGGGGCGCGCGAGGCCCCCGGCAGGCGCGGCGGCGGGGTCGGGGCGCAGGGCCCGGGAGCGCGGGAGCCGGAGCGGGAGCCGGAGCTGTCGCCGCGGCCGCTGCTGCCGCCGCTCTGAGCCCGCGCGGCGGGAGGAGGAGAAGGCGGGTGCGGCGGCCCCGCCCCACTCGCTCCCCCGGGGCCAGCCGAAGCCCAGCCCCGCACCCGTTCCGTGCCGGGAGCACGGGTGCGTGAGCCACGCCCAGGGCTTCATCTCACGCGGAGGGAGGTGACTGGATGGCTACGTGGCGCCTAGGTTCTAAGGCGACCCTGCGTTCTGGCCTCTGGTTCTCTCCGGGTCCCCGGAATGCCCACACCTGCGTCGCTTCCGGGCTCTGGTCTCAACATGCTGCAGCCTACAGTTAACACTCAGCCTGAACATGTTCACGGTACAGATGAGGAAACTGAGGCCTCTGGGCCCAGCATGATGCTGGCTCTGCTGTAGTTAAACCTCAGCGTGAACAGGCTCCTGATAACAAATTGGAAACTGAGACCCTTGGAGGTCAAGTGGCAGCCCAAGGTCACACAGCTAGAATCCATTTGAAGCAGCGTCTGAGGTGAGCTGTGTCTACTTGGACAGAACTACTATGGTGGAAACTAGTGAGAAAAGAGAACAGTAGTGTGTGTGTGTGTGTGGGGGGAATGAGGAGGCAATTTGACCTAATCTGTTTCTGCTGTGGTTCCCTGAGCGTCACCTGCTGCCTCCTCTTTCTAGCACCCCATCTGAGTCCTTAGGCCTGCAAGCATCAAGGTTCCCAGAGGAGAATCTCCTAGCTGGCTCCAGCCTCCGTCAGAATGGCAGGTGGGACACATGCTGGTGGGCGCCAAGACCAGGCAGGAGTGGGCTATGTGTGTGTGGGTTTTACTTTATCGTGTCTAAAATGTCTATATATATATTCTGTTGAAAACTAACTTTGCAATGAAAAACTTTAAAAATCTTCCCACCCTTTCCAGTCCAGCTTCAGCCTTACTCTTCTGCAGGCTGTCTCTGCCTGAGGTGGATTCCCTGAGCTGGAGGAACCCTGGAAGGCCATGAAGGTTTTTGTGCTGCAGTCGGGGGCTCACAGCAATTGCTCACTACATCCTGAGCCAAGCCTCCACCATCTCAAAGTCTCTGACCCCCACAGCTACCAATGTGGACATGACTGAGGACCAGGACATTCCTGAGGAGGCAGCAGCCCCCAGAATCCTGGGAGACCTTACCTAGCCACTAATACCCCCTAGATGGTCCATGGACATTGGTTACAACTCCCTTCACTCTCCAGGTATGGGGATTTTGTCCCCTCTGCTCACCCTCCTCCTAGAGTCAGGGATTGTTGTCCAGATATGCTAGTGAGTAGCACAGGAAGCCTGCAAATGCAGGCTATGCTCATCATGGGCTCGCCCAGAGCTGAGCTGATGATAATTAACAACCTGGAAACCCAGCCCAGGAAGCACGGCTGAGAGGACGCATCCACAGCTGGAGATGTAGCCTCAGATCTTTGGAGCCAATGACAGGCATCGGCTATGTCCATGAAGACAGACGCACAGACAAAATCCCCAGGGAAAATGTCCTTCAAGAGCCAGGAATGCCAGGAGAGGCCAAGAGGAAGCCGCTTCTAGTAGCAGAACTGTAATTTCAGTGTCATCAGTCACCCCGAGAGTTCGGAGACAGCTGAGTAGACAAGTACAGGGGCTGGAGGTGAATCTTGTGTAAACTGGTCTATTCATTGCTTAGCATGACATGATTACTAAGTCAATGGTATTAATAAGTCACCCCTCTGCTTAAACACCTGCCACCGGCACCCCATCTCTTGTTGGGGACTGTCTTTACAGGAATGTCTATATGGTAACAACCATGAATAACATCGAGTGTTGTCCTCTGAGCAGAGAACAGGTTTGCTTGCTGATCAGATTACAATTCACATCTCTGGGACCACAGTGGGGTGGGTCAGCTGATACACTATCAAAAGAAGACTGAGGCTGTCTTAACTCACAGTGTATTGGCTATACTGCAGACCTACTGTGTGTGTCTATCTAGAGTTCCTAACATTGCTCCATGAAGGCACAGGGACCTATTGCCTACATGCAGTAAATGCTGCCTGTTTTGATGTGAATGAAGTTTCTCTTTGCCTCACCCCGTCCCCCCTTGTTCTCCCAACTCCCACCTCCACCCCCTTCTCTCCACCTTCCTGGAGGGAAGGATCTTGACTTTTCTCCAGCATCTGTGAAACCTGATGACTTGCTGGTTTGTTTTTGTTTGTTTTTAAGACAAGGTCTTTCTATGTAGCCCTTGCAGGCTCTGAACTCTATCTCAAGTTCCTCAAGAGACCAGGTTGGCCTCAAACTCAGAGATCCCTCTGCCTCTGCTTCAGAGAGCTGAGATTACACCTGGCCCTAACTTGCCAGTTTGCAGGTAAGTTTGGCTCTCAGACCTTTCTCGACACCTTCTGTGTCTCCCTCTATAAAATGAGGAATATGAGAGTATACAAAATATAAAATGAGAGTATACAAAACATTTCTGTCTGGGCTGGAGAGTGCTCAGCTGGCAGTGTTCTTGGCTAGCAGGCATGAAGCCCAGGTACCCCATAAAGCCAGGAAGTGTAATGTCTGTAATCGCAGTGTTTGGGAAGTGGAGACAGGAGGATCAAGAGTTCCAGGTCATTCTGGGCTTCGTGAGACAACATTGAAAGACAGAGAGACAGAGAAAGAGAAAGGAGGACAGGGAGATAATGAGAGATAGAGAGACAGACAGACACACACAGAGAGAAAAACACACACAGAAACAGAGAGACAGATACACTCACAAACATACAGAGAGGAGATAGATGGATGGATAGATAGATAGATAGATAGATAGATAATTGGTAATTTGACCATAACTTGGTTCTCCATTGTTGTGCCCGCTGCCTACGTTGATCACACACTGCGAATTCCCCAGGCAGGGCAGCACCTCCCAGCCCTGCATTGGTCCTCGGACGCCCAGCCTGCAGGATCACTGCCTCCATTTCTCTCTAGCTCTGGCACTCAGCACAAGCCCCTTCCCCATCTCCAGTAGGTTCTTGGAGAAAACTTCCCCACAGGCAGTGAGTACCACTGCTCTGGGTCCATCTCTTCTGGGACTGCCCCTCCTTAATCTTAATAAAGATCCTACAGGGATCACTGTTCTCAGGAAACCTCCCCTAAGACCAATAGCAACCTTGTTTTTCCTCACAAGTCTTATATCATCCCTTCTTTATTTTCTCTTCTAGTGTGGTACAGAACCCAGGCCCTGTGCCTGTCACACTGACGCTCTATCCTGGGCTATACCCTCAGGATTCCTGGGGTTTTTATTTCTTCATTTTTATTCCATTTTTAGGATGAGGCAATTTTGTTATAAATCACACATTTACTTATTGGGATTTGGGGGTGGGCTGAGTGTGGTGGTGCACACTTTTAATCCTAGCACTTGGGAGGGGAATCTCTGAGAGTGCCAGACCAACCTGGTCTATGCTGTGAATTTCAGGCCAGCTAGAGCTACATCGTAAGACCCTGTATAGCAACAAAATCCAAAGTCTAGGTGTGGTGGCACAAACCTAAGTGTGACAGGGGTCTGGGCAGATAGATGGAGACAGAGAGCAAGTGAGGAAGGCATGCATGCTAATCTCTGGCTTCTACACATACATGCATACATGTATACACATTCATGTGTACCTCCACGTACATAAACACGTGGCACAATATGCCACAAATACAACAAAGTAAGTGATCCGACAAATAAAAGTTCTGCTCAATTACTGTTTCTCACACTATGGTTAATTTAAAAGGAACAGGCACCGTACAGATGAAAGAAATATAATCACATCCCTTCTAAAAACATAGGTCACAGGTCAGTGGGCTGGCTTAGCAGGTACTTGCGGCCAAACCTGACATTCTGAGTTCAATCCCTGGCACCTACATGGTGGAAGGAGGATGGCTTCTGAAAGTCGTCCTCTGACCTCCACACATGTGTTGCGGCATGCTTGCCCCCTCCCCATAAGTGACTGAATGGAATAAAAACTGTAAGCATGCGCCGTTGCTACATAGATTACTGGTTGTCTCCACAGCAGGCATGGAGCAGAGCCAGGATTTGAATGTGGGCTTGGGGCCACCAACCCACACCAGATGGCCTGGGATTTTCCTCGGTTTCAGGGGTGAGTGTCCTGCACCCCAGGGAATCTCTCAGTCCATGGACAAACCATGAATGTGACCCCGCCCCTGGATCCCCAGCCATTCTGCCACTCGCCCTCCATGTTGCCAGGAGACCAGTTGTCACCACACACCTTTCCCTCCTGTCAGCCCTGGGTGCCGTCCCTTGCAACACCTCTCAGTGCCTCCTGCCTGTACACAGGCTGGGACCAGCCTTCACAGCCCCATCTCCTATCTCCAGAACTGCTGCTACACAGGGATGCTCACACTCAAAGTGACTGGAGCCAGTGTCCTCCTTGGAGGGTGTGTCTGTGGGCAAAGCAACCCCTTCCTTGAAGGGGGTCGGGAAGGAGCTGCCTCTCCATTTTAAGGAGTAGATCTGGTCTCCATGAGGTTTGGTCTCTGGCAGGAGCTGTCTGTTCTCATCTGGGCTGTGGAGTCACTGAGACCTGCTCAGCAGGATGTAATAAGAAGTAACAGACATTGCATAGACCTCTCTCCAGGAGTCAGGACAGGCGCCATTTCTTTTCTTTTTTACTGTTTTATTCTATCTATCTATCTATCTTCTTACCTACCTACATATCCTCTGTCTGTCTATCTAGTGTGTGTGTGCATGTGCACATGCATGTATAGAGATCAGAAGACAATTTCAGGAGTCAGCTTTCTTTTCCTTCTACCATGTAGATCCTGAGTAGTGAACTTGGGTTGGGTTTGGTGGCACGTGTCTCTAACCACTGAGAAATCTTCCAGGCTCCAGGCTCCATGTCTTACCACATCGCTTTGTATTTCCAGTTTGCAGTAGAGTGCCTGACATTCAAGTGACTAATAAATGCTACCTGCTTCCTATGTGTTCCTGGGCATGGGTTAGGTGTCATGTTAGTTCCCATTTTTGGTGCCCTCTTGCCTCTTTATGACTGGCATCCTGGACTCATTTATAAATTTGGCTTAACACATTCCAGCCTCCCTGAAGGAAAGCAGGACTTTTCTGGGATCCAAAAATGTCTGCACATTTGTGGTGAATGCTGGGATCAGGAGTTTGAGTCAATAGGGAGGAGCGTGGGAGCGAGGCGTGGGGAAGAGCACGCCTCCTGAGAAAACCAAGAGATTTCCATCCAGACTCTATGCTTCCTGGAAGCAGCTAGAGAGACAACCCAGCCACAGGCTTGGGCAGAAAGGGGACATCTGTTCCTGCAGGCTCTGGAGGGACCCCAAAGCAGAAGGAAGAGTGGATTCTGCTGGCAGAGGCATTCGAGTTGTGCAGAGTCCTGGCCAGAGCCAGAGAAGAAAGGCCAGTAGGAACAGGGCCAGCAAGGCTGCCGTCTGTTGCTATGAGGGAGGGACAGGCTGGGTTCCCAGTAGCTCCCAGATACTGGCCTCTTCCTCCCGAGTCTTGCCTTGTGGGGGTCTCATCCATGGCCAGACCTCAGCTATATGCTACCCAGGTTTTATTCCACTCCTGGGGAAGCTAAACTCAGGTTCAGTGTTTGTCCTGGGGTCCCACGGACAGTGGATGTCCAAGCTGGCACTTGAGTGTGGCAGTTGTCAGTCAACATCTCCCATTGCCACCTGCTGTCCCTGTCCTGTATGGGTCTCCTAAGAAATGGCTTCTTCCTGCACAGTCACCGGGCTCTGTTGGCTAGACAGCCACCCCTCCTTTCCCATCTTAGTGGCCCCACACCCACTAATCGATGGCTTGTGTAGACATTTAAGTTATTTACATCTATTGTGGGGTGATGGAGCTAGATGTGTGCGCACATCCAGGGGTCAGGGAACAACTGGCAGGAGTCAGTTCTCCCCCCACACATGGGTTTCAGGGATCGAATCCAGTCCATCACTCTTCCTGGCAGGCACCTCTAACCACTGAGCCCTGCATGCATTTTGAGGCCCAGGAGCCAGTTTCCCTGCATGTGGGTATCTGGTCCCTGGGTAGATCCAGGTACATCTGCTTTCTACACAAAGGGGGTTTTGTGATCTAGGAAAGTAAATGGGGGGGGGGGGCGGGAGTTCCTCAGATGCTGCCTTTAGAGCCTCGAGTTTTGGAAGACTCCCATTCTTGTCTGTTAAATGGGTCTGAACAGCCCTGATTTGGCTACAGCAAGGCAAGGCCATGGGACCTTGCTCGGGTGGTCCTTCCTATGTGCCTGACAGCAACTTCCAATGCCATCTGGTTCCTCCTGTACCTAGGGTGAATCTAAAAATGGTTAGGGAACCTCTCTGGCTGGAAAATGGGACAACTAGGAGGGGCAAGTGGGAAACCCCATGAGCCAGATCCTCCTTGCTTCCGTCCCTGAGCCTCAGTTGACTCCAGCTTAGGTCTCTCTTGTCTAAAGTCTGTCTACAACCCGCCAAAACTGCAGCCATTAGCAAACTGCACCCACATGTCATTTCTCAACTCGGAAAACAGGAAGCATGAAGGGAAGTGCCTGCTACAGGATCTACGGGAGAGGCATGTGACAAGGAGGGAGCTGTCCCTACATGGCTGTCACACTAGCTACTGCTCTGAAGCTCTCAACTAAAGCCTCACAAAATCCTTAGGAAACCTTGGGCCACTGCCACCATTCCCAAGTTGTAGATAGCCACAGAGAGGTTAAGCAAGTGGCTTCAGGTTGCTCAGTGGCTAATTTGGGGCACTGATGTTCAAATTCACACATTGAAACCCATGCTGCTGGGGTATTCTGTGTCTCTAGGCAATAGCCAGATGACTATGTCATCTGGCCAGTCTGTGTCCAGTGCCTGGAGCAGGATTTGAGGACATGACTGAAGGGCCTGTTAAGAATATCCAGAGAGCCTGGTGGTGGCAGTGGTACATGCCTTTAATCTCAGCACTTGAGGGGCAGGCAGATCTCTGTATGAGTTCAAGGCCATGCTGGTCTACAGTGTGAGTTCCAGGACAGCTAGGGCTACACAGAGAAACCCTGTCTTGAAAATGAAGAAGAAGAAGAAGAAGAAGAAGAAGAAGAAGAAGAAGAAGAAGAAGAAGAAGAAGAAGAAGAAGAAGAGGAGGAGGAGGAGGAAGAGGAGGAGGAGGAGGAAGAGGAGGAGGAGGAGGAGGAGGAGGAGGAGGAGGAGGGGGAGGGGGAGCGGCAGCGGCAGCAGCAGCAGCAGCAGCAGCATAGAAGCTGGGCATGGTGGTGTACACCTTTAATCCCAGCCCTTGGGAGGCAGAGTCAGGTGAATATCTGTGAGTTTAAGGCTAGCCTGGTTTACATAGTGAATTCCAGGAAAGCTAGAGCTACTTAGTGAGAACTTCTCTCAACAAAACAAGAGTATCCTTAGACACCCAGGAAGAGCTGTGCTAGGCTGTTTCAGGCACCAATGGCTTCACTTTTGTCCAGTGGCTTCCTTTTTAGGCCAGTCAGTTCGCTCATCTTTCCCACTGATGATGCAGTCTCAATGTGTTCGGTGTCCTCTGGGTTTTACTAGATTCCTTCATATGTGAGAGTGCGTGTGTACACACACGCACACATGTATTCATAGGGAGGCCAGAGGTCAGAGGCCAGAAGTGTCTACCTATATCGATCTCTACCTTCTTTTGAGACAGAGGAGGAAGGATGAGGAAGGATGGAGGGAGGAAGTGAACGAGAGAGAAACAGAGACAGAGGAGAGCATGCGTGTGTCTCTTGTGTGAGCTCAGGGATGCTCCTCTTAAGACCGCATCTGCCCTTCACCAGTCGCCTCTGCATTCTCCAGCATAGCAGTTTGGGTCAGGAGGAAGGTGGATGGGGAATCCCATCTGTCTTGGTTCTCCAGAGTTTAGATGTCCAGCACTCGAGGCAGAGGCAGGTGAATCTCTGAGTTTGAGGCCAGCCTGGTTTACAGAGTAAGTTCCAGGACAGCCAGAGCTACACAGAGAAACCCTGTCTTGAAATATGAAAAGTTTCTAAATTTAAATTTGTGTATGCATGTGTGCCTATGTCAATTTATGTGTACTATATGCATTCAGTGTCCTTGGAAACCAGAAGAGGGCATCAGATCTGCTGGAATGGGAGTTAGATACCTTTGTGAACCATCATGTGGGTGCTGGGAACTGAACCCGGGTCCACTGTAAGAGTAGTAAACCTCAATCACTAAGCCATCTCTCCAGCCTCAAATCAGCCATCTTCTTCAAGATTTACCCTGCCCCCCCAAAAAAACATGTTCCTTAGTGACCCCTAGATATTGAGAGTCTCAGTTGAGCCCTAAGGAACCCATCCTGATTCATGGGACAGTACATTTCAGACATGTTTCCTCACTTCCAAATTTCCATCAACACCCACCATGCACTCGGTTCTCCCTAGGGAGATAGGGTTTGGAAAAAACCAGTGACATTAGCTGTCCCTAAGAAGGGCCCACTGCACTAACCTCCCACCTCATCCATGGTCCCCTAGCTCTGTGGGCACGTGGAGTTAAGGCATGAGAAGTAAGCATATTTTGTCCTGCCCCTATGGGACTTCACACTCTGGAGTGGTCGCAGGGCATCCACTGGAGGTCTGGACTGGAAGGGGACAGCAGGTTGCAGAGGAAATGATAGATCAGAGTAACATTTCCATGCAGGGGTCACTTAGTCACAGCCGCTGGTGGCTGGCTGGGAAGGAATGAGTCACAGGCAGGAATAGGGTTTGGGCTTCCTAGGGAAAGGGGGTGAGTCACATAGCCTTGGGGGACCACATGTGGTGGGGAGCTAGGTTTTGAATGTGGGACCTCAGGGGCTTGCATTGAGGTAGAACGGGAGATTTGAGAGCCAGAGCTCTGAAGTAAGTCTTTTGGCTTCAATCCCTGCTGTACAACTTAATGCCGTCGCCAGGGCAGGTGCCTCAACCTCTCTCCAGCTTCATTGGCTGCACCATGGGGACAAATGCACGGTCAGAGTCTGGCTCCTAGCAACCTCACAAAGAAAGGGCTGTCACTGTGCTTTCCTACTGTGTTCTGTTTGTGGGGAGGGCGTGCATACCTGTTAGTGTGCACATGTGTGCATGTGTGTGCATGTGCGTGGAAGCCAGTCATCATCAGCGGGTGTCTTCTGGACTGTTCTCCACTTTTATCTATTTTTTTTATAAATTACATTCATTTATTCATGTGTGCACATGTGTACACAGTCAGAGGACAATTTGCAGGAGTTGGTTCTCTCCTTCCGCCATGGGGGACATGAGGCTCAAACTCTGGTTGTACAGCTGGACGGCAACTGCCTTAACCCATAGAGCCAGATTGCTCTGCTTTTGTGTTTTGATACAGGGTCTCTCACTGACCCTGGAGCTTGGGGAATCAGCAAGGTTGGCCAACAAACTGCAGGCACCTGCATTTTCTCTCTTCCATTGCCCCAGTACAGCCCTGGGGTTAGTCATGTGCCACCGTGCCTGGCTTTTTTGTGGGTGCTGAGGGGGAACATGCTTTTGAGGCAGGCACTTCATAGACTATCTCCCCAGACTTTCCCCCATTTTGTAGATGGGGGATATGAAGATATCCTAGCAGATAAGAGATGTGTCATGAGTTCTACACAGCTAGGCAGCCAGGCTCCAGGGATTCTGTTGTGCCAGGGTGGTGTGATGGTTGGGGCCTGGGTTGGGGACTAGCTCTCAGGAATCTGCCTGGCAGGATCTGGGACTTCTCTGGGCGTTAAAGGAGCGGTGTGCTGGGTAGTTCAACTTAGTAGGCCAATCCCTACAAATTATGCTCCGCCTATGTTTGCGATCTTTAATGAGGAAGCCCTGTCCCCCATTTTCCAGGTGAAGAATGAAGAAGCATGGCCAGGCTACTGGCCCGGCTGAGGTCATAGAGGGCAGGGACTTCAGCCTGTTTTTCTATCTTCAAGCTGTTTGTGGTGGTGTTGGCCAGTGGTAACTGGTGGTGCCCAAGCAGCTGGGACATCAAACCAGATGCCAGGAGCAGTCACATCTGAACATAGATCTGGAAGGTGTGTCTTCTTAGCCACATCCTCCCAGATAACCCAGTTTGCCAGGGTGACCTGTTTTCCTTCAAGGTAAAGGAACACCAAGGCCTGATGGGAGGTGACCGTCAGGTTCCCAGCAAGCCACATGAGTTCTGGACGCAGCTTTTAATGGTACCTGAGTTTGAAAGCAGGTAAAGAGTGCTGGGAGGTACTCAGAACAGCAATCCACTTGCTGAGGTGCCACTGCCCTAAAAGCAAACCTGAGTGTGGCAGAGGTCTCCATGGGAGCCATGACAATCATGTTTATGAACCTCCACCAGGGACAGAGGCATGCTTGCCTTTCCAAAGCGTATCTTGGTTCCCTGCACACAGCCAGAGCCTCCGCCATGACAGAGACTGCCTGGGACACTAAATCCAACCACAAAGGCTTTTGCTTACAGCTCCATTTTAGACCATGAAGCAAGAGTGACCAGAGGACATGGCAGGGGGTGTCATTATTTCCCAGAACACAGAACCCCTGCCACCAAGCCTGTCCTGCTTCCATGAGCCCTCTGCTCTGCCAATCACCCCCCAGGCCCACTTACTCATAAAGGCCCCTGCTGTGGCAACTGACCGTAACCACCGACCATCATTGTAAACCAAGGCAC
The DNA here is from genome assembly GCF_004785775.1 of Grammomys surdaster. NCBI lineage: Eukaryota > Metazoa > Chordata > Mammalia > Rodentia > Muridae > Grammomys > Grammomys surdaster. The sequence goes on from NW_021620678.1 coordinate 1,103,508, forward strand.
AGGTCTTCGTCACTCTCTGAGCTCACAAAGCCGTTGGAAAAGGGCAGAAAAGACTTTGGTCCCAGCTTTCTCTAATGAAAGCCATATCCCAGCTGAGGAACAGGAGGAGACCCTGTCCCATCCAGCATTAATTGGGATCAGATGCGGGCCTCCTGGGTGGTTCGCCTTCTCTTAGGCTTTGTCATGGCTGTCCTCAGATCTCACTGTCCCACTGAGACTACACACATTTGGTGGAGGCAGCGGGGACAGGTGAACAACAGCAGTGACATGCTTACTGAGTAGGTGAAGTTGGGTGTGATTTGGGGAACTGATATTGTTTCCAGTGTTTCACTACAGAAAACGCACAATATAAAATTGACCATCTTTACTAATGTAACTCAGGAGCCGGGCGGTGGTGGTGCACGCCTTTAATCCCAGCACTTGGGAGGCAGAAGCAGGCGGATTTCTGAGTTCGAGGCCAGCCTGGTCTACAGAGTGAGTTCCAGGACAGCCAGGGCTACACAGAGAAACCCTGTCTCGAAAAAACAAAAAACAAACAAACAAACAAAAACTAATGTAACTCAGCAGGAGTAAGTGCTTTTGTGATGTTTTCCCATTTTTTTGTGTGCTTATATGTGTACACATTGGGGTGTGTGTATGGTGTGGTGTGTGTGTGTGTGTGTGTGTGTGTGTGTGTGTGTAAGCCAGAGGTTGATGATGCCAGGCATCTTCCCTCAATGCTTACTCACCTTATTTTTAATATATTATATTTCACTTGTTTTGCGTGGTGTGTGTGTGTGTGTGCATGTGGTGTGTCTGTATGTGTGTGGTGTGTGTGTGTGTGGTGTGTCTGTGTGTGTGTGTGGTATGTATGTGTGTGGTGTATGTCTGTGTGTGTGTGTGTCTGTGTGTGTGGTGTGTGTGTGTCTGTGTGTGTGGTATGTATGTGTGTGTGGTATGTGTGTGTGTATGTGTGTGTGTGTGATGCTGGTCCACAAATGGCATGGTGTGAGAATGGAGCTCAGAGAACAACTCTGGAGCTGGTTCTCTTTCCACCTTTACATGGTTTAGGAGTGCTCAGGTTTCCAGAGCCTTTACCTTCCGAGCCTTCTCATGAGCCCTTCGACTTATTTAATTTTTGAAAGAGATTTTATTTTATTTAAGCGCGCGTGTGTGTGTGTGTGTGTGTTGTGATGTGTAGGTATCTTTGGAGACCAGGAGAGGGTGTTGAAGTTAGAGTTACAGGTGTTCATGAACCACCTGATATGGGCGCTGGGGACCAAACTCAGGTCTCCTGGAAGATCAGGAAGAGCTTTTAAACATCCAGCCATGTCCTCTACCTTGTCTTTTGAGATGAGGTCTCCCATGGAAACTGGGGCTCACTGATTTAGCTACTCTGGCTTCCCATGAGCTCCAGGGATCCACTGGTCTCCACGTCCCCAGAGCTGGGGCTGCCAGTGCCCGTCTCTGCATTCTGCTCTAACCTGGGTGCTAACGATGGACACGATCCTCATGCTTGCACGGCAAGCACTGTCCTGCCTGAGCTGGCTCCGGAGGACCTTCAGTTCTGTTGTCTTTGTTTTGTTTTTTGAGATAAGATCTTAGTGGCTCAGGCTGTCCTCGAACCCTCTATGTAGCCAAAGCTGACCTAGAACACCTGATCCTCCTGCCTCTACCTCCTATGGGATTATACCATGTACCAGCACTCCCAGCTGCTGTTAGAATGTCATATTACCACCACTACCACCACTTCAGAGCTCTTCCTCAGACTCTCCATTCTCTGCCTGAAGCCCTCCAGGCCCCATTCTACACACATACCTCAGTATAAGGCAGCAGAGTCACACAGAATCTGTCCTGTAGCCGCCTTGCTTTGCCTTAGCACCGGGTTCATGAGGTTCATCCCTGCTGTAGCACGTATCAGAATAGTCTTCCTTATCAAGGCTGAGCAATGCTCTACCGTAGCAGGTATCACATTTAACGTTTTCATTGTCCATCGACGGCCCCCAGGTTGCTTCTTCATTTTCATTGTTGGTAACTGTGCTGCTCTTGGTAATGAGGAACCACTGATCTCTTGAAGGTCTTACTTTAAGGTTAATCAGAATCAGTTTCTGGGATCCTACAGTAATTCTACTTGGAAGTTTTGAATCATGTTTTGTCCCGTTTTTTGAAGTGTTTGTGCTATGTAATATTACATATTAATATTATAAATATTAAATTCCATAATGTCACCAGAGTGCATGGGTAAGGAGATTTTGGAGGTATTCCCTTCTTCTTTCTTTTCTCTCTCTCTCTCTCTCTCTCTCTCTCTCTCTCTCTCTCTCTCTCTGACAGAGTGTCATGTAGCCCAGGATTTACCTGGAAGCCTGTGCCAGGTTGATGCAGGGCTGGGATCAAACCCAGGGTCTGTGCCTAACGGGAAAGGCCAGCCCTCACTGCAGCTTTGACTGACAGCTCCCTAATGGTTACTGATGCAAACCAGTCTGGGCTCACTGGCCTCTGCATAGTCCATCCTCTTTGGAGAACTCTCTGTCCAAGTCCTTTGCTTATTTTGTTGTTCATCTGTTTTTGTTTTGTTGAGACAATGTATCTAACTAGCCAAGGCTGGCCTGGAACTCTCAGTCTCTTACCTCAGCCTCTGGGATGCTAAGTCTGTAGGTGTGTTCTACCATGCTTGGATTTTTCCCCAGTTTTGAATCAAGAAAAACCTTTCTGTCATTAAAATTTAAGAGTTTTTGTGTATTCAGTGTATTCTAAATATATTCTTTTATTAAAATATTTGATTTTGCAATTTTGCCCATTTGTGGATTGCTACTTTGCTGTCAACAACATTTAAAAATTTTTAGACTTATGTGTGGTAGTCTTACTTTCATGTATGTCTGTGCACCATATGTGTGCAGTGCCATAGGAGGCCAGAAGTGGGCACCAGATCTCCTGGATCTGGAGTTCAGGATAGTTGTGAGTCACCTTGTAGGCACTAGGAACCAAACCTGGGTCCTCTGAACCAGCAGCCAGTACTCTTGACAGCTGAGATGTCTCGCTAGCTCTCAAGATTTTAAATATTTCATCTAAACACTGTGTACTAGCTGACTGTATTGCCAGAACTCCTTAAAGTCTTTTCTACTGCACCATGTGTCTATCTTTAAAAAATCTAATTATTTCTCCTTCTTCTTCTTCTTCTTCTTCTTCTTCTTCTTCTTCTTCTTCTTCTTCTTCTTCTCCTTCTCCTTCTCCTTCTCCTTCTCCTTCTCCTTCTCCTTCTCCTTCTCCTTCTCCTTCTCCTTCTCCTCCCCCTCTTCCTCCTCCTCCTCCTCCTCCTCTTCCTCCTCCTCCTCTTCCTTCCAAACAGACAAAGTTTCATCCATTGAAAAGGTGGCGGCTGGGGATGTGGTCCGATTGGTAAAACACTTGTCTAACATGCACAGAGCCTTAGTTTCCACCCCACCCAGCACCACATAAACCACATGTGGTATGCAGGACTTCAAAAACATCTTTGTCTACACAGAAAATTTAAGGGCAGCCTGTCTCAAAAGGGAAAAGACTGTTCTTTTGCCACTGGCTAGTTTGGGCCCATTTGAAAAAAATAATTTATGAGGATTGGTGTGGTGGCTCAGAAAGTAAAGATTCTTGCCAGGCAAGCCAGAGGACCTAAGACTGTTCCCCAGGAGCCACAGAGAGAGATTCCTCCCAAAGGTTGTCCTCTGATCTCTACCTGTGGCTGCAGCACACAATAAGCAAGTAAGTAAATGTAAGCAAGTCACCTGACCCTATAAATGAATGTCTGTGTCTGGGCTCTCTGCTCTCTCTCGCTGGCCTTCATACCACAGTGCCAGGATACCACCACTGACTCTTAATCCAATTATGTAATCTGTGACACCGATTCTTAAAATTTTACTGAGATTTGCTTTATGTTCTGTTTAGGATAGACATGCTAAGTTTTGAAATCCTTGGTGCATACTTTAAAAGGTGTTGGGAGCCAGGCCTGGCAGTGTAGACTCTGTATCTCAGATTCAGGTATGGAGGTAGAAGGATCATATTCAAAACCCACCAGGATTACAGAGTGAGTTCATGGCTGGTCTGGACAACTCAATGAGAGAGACCCTAGATCAAAACTGGGCCAGGGATGTAGATCAGCGGTCCAGCACTTCTTTGAGTGACACTCAGGATCTTCTGAGCTCCCTACCCTTTACTGCTAATGAAGTGTTCGGTCCCAAATCCTTTACCCACAGTCCACCTTTGAGCCTTTGCTGTGTTTTGCCATCTGAGCTTGGGATCTCATGGCTACCAGGGGTTTCCTCAGAGGAAATCCCATGTGGGCTATGCAGTGGGCACAGTGTTCCAGAGAGATTTTTATCTGCTATTCCCACATGCTCTCTGGTGTCATGCAACACGGGGTTGTTTTTATATTAATTTCTCAATTTGAGAGTTCTGGGGCTGTGTGAGAAACACAAGTTCACACTTTTAACTTTGTGCCAGGAAAGGTTTAGAGTTATAATTTCTCAAGAGAGGATTCTTTCTGTGTGTTTCTAGCAGCATCAGGAATGAGCCAAGTTCTCAGGCATCACCTCTGTACAGGGGTGATCCCGGGCTGGGGTCCAGTTCAACACAGACATCCTAGTTCTGAATCTCTGCTGGCCCAGTCCCAGGGCCCCACCCCTACATAGGGGTGCAGTTTAAGCTCTTTAACTACCAAGACCTGCAGGGGCCAGTTCTGTTCCCAATAGGTCTTAGTTCTGTTCCCAGCAGCCCACGGAGTGCCCATGGGGCAGCATCTGCCAGCCTCTCAGATGCTTCATTTTCTTTTTCTTTCTTTCTTCTTCTTCTTCTTTTTTTTTTTTTTTTTTTTGGTCTCCAGGGACTTCTAAAATATACTACCTTAGAAGCTTGAATATTTGAAAAGATTTCAGTGACTTTTTATATAGTGCCTCTAATATTTTGATTTACTACACAAGGTTCTAGTCCTTGTACCCCAGACCAGGCTCCACTCTCTGGACAGATTTGGGGGGCTCCCCCACAATGTACCTTGCCTCTTCACCTGTGTGAGGTGTGTCTCACCACTGAGCTGCTCACAGTGATGGAAGGCATGAAATGGGAAGGGGACAGGGAGTACAAGGGGCTGACACTGTCCCCCACCTGAGTTTCCCAGTACCCTCTAGAATTAATCCCCAAGTGCCTGGTGGTCTTCAAAAAATGACTGATGTGGAGTTACCTCAGAGCTGAGGGATGTCAGGGGTAGACTTCAAGACTCCAGTGGTGCTTGAGTTGGCAGGGACTGGCTCAGCCTCAGGAATATTCCTAAATAGTTCCTCTGGGCCCTCTGTCTAATTCACTCACCCTCAAGGTGTTCCAAGAGTGTGTATATCCCCCCAGAACCTCCTTGTAGTCGCCTCAAGTCCATAGCAGGTGTTTCTCTATCACTGACCCACCACCTTAGGTTTTCTGTCTTTTGTTGTTGTTTTATTGTTTAGTTTTTTGAGACAGGGTTTCTCTGTGTAGTCCTGGCTGTCCTGGAACTCACTCTGTAGACCAGGCTGGCCTCGAACTCAGAGATCTGCCTGACTCTGCCTCCTGAGTACTGGGATTAAAGGCGTGTGCCACCACCTCCTGGCCTCTATCTTAGTTTTTGAGACAAGGTCTCTCATTGAACCTAGAACTCACAGATGAGCCTAGATTAGCCCAGTAAACCCTAAGGATTCTGTCTCCACCTCCCTTGTCCTGGGATTACAGATGCACAGGACCACACCTGACTATCTACATGGGAGTTGGGATTCGAACTCAGGGCTTTGTGCTTGTGTGACAAGTACTTTACCCACTAAGTCATCTCCCCAGCTGCCTCCTCACTGGGTTCGTGGCCCTGTGCCAACTCCTACTTCTTTACCTACACCTCACATAACTAGTGGTTTTTATAGCTCCTTCTAGAAAACTCTAAAGGCACTTGATCACCAAGTCCCACACATTCCAAACACCCCGGACTCTACCTACTTCTTCTGGTCCTATTGTCTCCCATGCTCAGATCTCATCATCCCTACAGATGTCACTTCAAATCTCACCGTGGAGTGGCCATGGTCACACATACACACACCAGGACTCTCCTAGGTACATGTCTTCCCTTACAGATACTCAGTTTGCCTGGGACTCAGGAGGCCAGGACCCAGCCTCTCTCCCCTGTCACTTCCTCTATGGCACACCACTGAAGAGCAGGTGTCGGTGTGCCCTGCCTCTGCAGGTTATGGGACCTTCTGAATTGAGTTCTCATTGAGGCTAGCATCTGGATGAAGCATCATAGCATCCTCATCTGGCCTGGGAGGAGGGGCGTGGCCTTCTAATACAGCTTCTCTGACCACTTGCTTCACACAGCCCAACAGCTTTTCAAAATCAACAAATCAGGCTTGCAAAAACGAACAGTCATTCTCACCCAACAGCAACCCCACTCCTCACCCTGCCCCGAGTCTGACTTTCATCCCCAGGACTCTGGACACAGAGGCAAGTGGTCCTCTGACTTGGAGGCCAGCCTGGTCTACAGGGTAAGTTCCATTGCCAGGTTTGGTTGTGCATGTTTGTAATTCCAGCACTTGGGATGTAAAAGCAGAAGGAGTAGAAGTCCAAGGCTACCTTCAGCTACCTACTGAATATGAGACTAGCCTGGGCTGCATGAATCCATTTCAAGAAACAAAATTTCCCTCCTGGGAGCTTCCCAGGAGTGCAACAGTGAGGTTGGTTCTCCACGTGATGAGATGGTGTCTAGGTGTCAATGACACAAAGCAAATGCCACAAAGGCCCAGCATAGCCTTCATGACTGGACTCCTCTGCCTCACCCCCTGCCAGCGCTTCTGTGAGGTCCTTTCCTCCTGTTCACCCTGGTTTCTTCAGCCCTCATCTCCATGGCCAGTCTTGGGTAGATATATGCCCCCCCCTCCTTTGTTGGTCCTGCTGGCCACAAGCCAAGGCCGCTGGCAGTGCCAAAACAGAGTCAGTCAGCGAAGATCTGCTTCTCAGCTGCTGGAGGGCATCACTGTCCCCTCAGTTTCAGTTTGAGAGGGTGGGTCTTCAGTGTGCCAAGAGTGTGCTCCAGCTGCCAGCAGACGAGAGAAGGCAACCAGCCTCGAAGGAGGGGTCAGAAGAGATCACAGGACAATGCCAGGTGCAATCAGGACAGAGCCTGGAGGACAGGTTTCCGGAATGGCCAGGCACTTGGACAATGGGAGCGGTCTTGAAGGACATGTATTGGGGTGGGTGACAAGAGGTGGGGGAGAGGACACCTTGTAGGCTGAGGGTACTGAGCTCCACTGCAGGCTGAAGAGTTTGCAGAGCCCCTGTTGGGAGGCAGGCAGGAATACAGACATGTCGTCCATGGCTATGGCTCTGCTAAAGGGAACAGGCTAGGAAACAGGGCCGCAAAGAGGGGAGGCAATTGTGACACTGGACATGGAGACGTCATACTGGGGTGTGAGGAGGAGGGGGTGGTGACACTGCCCACCAACAGATGTTCACAGAATGTGCTGGATGGAGCCTGCAGCTTACCAAGGACACTGATGAAGGCTGCTTCCTGCTCAGGTCCTGGGGATGACTCATGTCACTCAGAATCTGAAAGACTCCACGCTCTGACCATGGTGCTAGACTGTGGGGACCAGCAGGAAAGCAGTCATGTACTCCTCCAGACCTGTATGGCTCTAGGCTATAGAGTGACAGCCTCATGGGTGCTGGCCCCTGGCCCCTCCACCCCAGCCATGTGCCTACCAGCCACAAGCCACACTTCCAAGAACAGCAGGCTTCAGTGTTCCTGGCCAAGTGTACTACAGGCCTACAGTTGATCGTGGGTAGGGGTTGGGAGGGTTTTGCCATGGCAGAGGACTGTCCCAGTGCTGGCACCATCCATCCTCATGAATAACTCTCTACCCTCGTGGACTAAATTTTAAAAGAGGTACATGTATGTGTATCCGTGCATGGAGGGAGGCCAGAGGCATCTGATACATGTGAAGCTAGAATTATAGGACATCGACAGCCACCCTACGTGGGTGCTGTGACTGGAACGTGGGTCTTCTTCAAGAGCAGAAGTGCTCGTAACTCTAGGCCACCTCTCCAGCCCCTTGTGTGTTTGTGTGTGTACACACCTGCATGAAGTATGTGTAAGCATGCCGTGTCATGAGTGTGGAGAGAGGACAACTGTACAGAGCTGGTTGCTGGTTATTCTTCTTTCCTTTTTGTGTGGGTTCTGGGACTAGACCTCAGGTTACTAAGTTTCACAGCAAGTGCCTTTATCTGCTCTGCACTGACTGACCTGCCTCTGCTGTCCCAGGCTAGTGGCTCACACCTATAGCTCCAGAGTGTGACACCAGCGTGTATTAGAGACCACTTCAAAACAAGAAAAACTACCCTGGGAACCAGAAGAAATGAGGCACACATCTCACCTAGGGGGCTAGGATATAGCTTCGGAATGTGACAATTTATTTGGGGGTGAAGGAGGTTTCACCCCCTTTCCTGGCATCGATACAATATTGAAGAGCAGCAGAACAAAACGTACAAGACAGAGTGATCAGCACGAGCCCGCCCTCCCCTGGCCCAGATCTACCAAACCCACGTCCAAAATAAGCTATCCTCCCCGAGGGGCAGGGGAGACTGGGGGCCTGCCCCTTCGTCCACTGGCCAGCTTTATTAAGTTCCTGCCATTAACCACTGGAGGCAAAGTTTAGCCAGCTGGGAGCTGGATGGTTGAACCACAGACAAAGGCAAAGACACTTCATCTTTAAAATGCGAGAGAAAAGAGACAGTGCCCGTCCCCAAATATAGAGCTATGTACGTATATTATATATATATATATAGAATCCATTCGTGCAGTTCATCAAACAAGCTTCTTAAAAATTAAAAAAATTATAAGATACATATTTCTTTAGGCCTTTGTGTTTTTAAGTTAAAACCAACAAAAAGATGCCTGCTTCCCCCCCTCAGCCCAGGTGTGTCCAGCGTCTGACACCCACCACTCGGCCCCTTCAGACCCTCTGGCTCCATCACACGGCCAGAACACTGCATACAGCTGGAGCGAAACCCTGACTCCTTTAAGGACGGAGGGAACTGTAGGCTGGGAAGTGGGGTCCTGAGCCCCCACCTGACCAGGTGCCTATTTTTGCTTCTCAAGTGTCTGTCAGAAGGGGAACCACTCTCTGCACTCTCTGAACCAAGAAGAGAAGCAGACAGAACAAAACTAAAACCCTTAAATTTTCTCTTATCTTTTAAAAAGTGATTCCTTGAACCACAGAAGCCCCAGAGAGGCCACCTTGGTCTAGTGCACCGGAACCCAAGGGTAGAACTGACCAGGCTGGGCTCCACCATCCATCGAAGTGCAAAAAAACAAAACAAAAGAAGAAAAAGAAAAACAAACAAACAAAAAACCCAAACAAACCAGAAAAGTAAGGAGAAGGGGTAGATGTGCCCTCTCAGGTCCCCAGAGGCTAGCTCATCCTTGACTGATCTCGTTCTGCTAGGGCCAACTCTCCAGCCTAGGCCATGGCCAGCGAGAGTCCCATCTTTCCCTTTAAAGGGCAGAACAGCCTGAGCTCTGAGCCTCCATACTCCAGTGAAGTAGCTCAGCCTCCTTTGAAATGAGACAATGCCCTCCTCCACCAGCTCCCGCTGAAGCCAGGGAGGGGCGCTCACCCTGCTCCCTCGGGCTGGGCAGCTGGAGGTCCCAGAGTGCTTCCAGCTGAGGCCTCGCTGCCCTGTCCAGCTTTTCACAGAGGAACTGACTGAGATCAGAGCAAGAACCACAACAGGGATGGGTCCCAATCCTCCATCTTCAAAACCCAAGACCCAGGACTCACCCACTCCTAGTTCCTGACAAGTGGGTGGGAAGGGTGCTTACAGGGTACAACCTGCAGGGCGGGGTAGGGAGATCATTTCACATACAAAAAAAATAAAGCAAATTGGACTGCAACTTCTGCTTGGTAATTAGGCAAATGAAAAGCAGCAGGGGTGGGGGAGGGGCCTGCAGTAGGCTGATGATGCAGGGCTGTGTAGGAGTCTGTGCAGCCTCTGGGTCTCCTGCTCCAGACCACTCAGGAGACGGAAGGAGTCTGCTTGGGGCAGGCCCACGTCTTCCCTGTCTATGCACCCTGAGGCCTTGCGCATGCGTGCAGCAGTGAGTCGGGTCCCACTGAGCATGCGTGCAGCAGTGAGTCGGGTCCCACTGAGTCCCACTACCGCCATCTGCCTGTCCCTGGGCTTCCTGCTAGTTACCTTAGGACTGCTTGTCCTTTCTTTCAAGCAAGCAGAAGCATGTTCCTATGTCACAACAGACTCACCCTGCCTGCTGTCAAGGAAAGGGGGACAGCCGTGGCCACCTCTGTGGTGCTTCTATCCCACGGAACCCACCAGCTAGCTCAGGCCTCCAACCCACCCCAACATTGCCACCTCACCTGTGCAATCGCTGCGTTAATACGTTCTTCTTAAATAGCTTTCTCCCTCCCCACCTTATACTCTTAGGGGTCCCACAATGGGTTTTTTTTCTATTTTTTCTTTTCTTTTTTTTTTTTTTACCTTTTTAAAAATTTTTTTCTTTTTTTTTTTCTTTTTTTTTGCAAAACTAACTCTTTCACTTTCCTGTCATAAAATCACCTCTGAAAACACAACTTCTTTACAAAAAAAAGGTCACAAATGACACAGACTCTCAGGAAAACACATTTCTATGGTCTCTGCAAACACCTGTAACTGGCACCCAGGTGGTGGCTCACCTGGGGAAGGGGGAGGGGGAAATCACCCCTGGGGACAGAGGCGAAATACCAGCCCTTATTTGGGGGAAAAGCCAATTGGCACTTGGACGGTATGGGAGCTAACACAGGACGAGATGGGACCAGACTGTGGCCCCTCGAACCCTGTGAGAGCCCTGTTTTATACCCTGGGGCAAGGAGGGCTGGGGCTGTGCTGCAGACCCTGGCAGGCAGGTGGCAAGGAAGAGTATCTCCCCCTAAGACCAGAATACTTGTCCTTAGAGCACGTGGTTCTGCCTCTCCCCATGCTTCTGAGCAAGGTACCAAGGGCTGGGTATACCAGAAGCCAGCTCAGGCTACACACAGGAACACGCCATTCAACACTCAGGTGAATCCCAGGCAGTAGCCAAGGGTAGGCCAGTGCTGCCTGGGGACCGGCACCTCCCTCTCTGCTGAACACAGACTTCTCTGTGCTCTCTCTCCTCTCTGCCTACTCTCCTGGTGCCTGGCCTGAATCTGGGGCTTTGGTCTCTGCCATTGGCATGGCTGCCTCTGTTCCCTAGCAGCAGAAGGCACCTGGTCTTCCAACAGACTAGACTGTTAGGAAGCCTCAGCAGGGAAAGCAACCAGAGGAGAAGAGGAAAGGGAAGACCCCTGGGAGGCCTCTGGGCCTCCTCTTTCCTCCACAAACATCTGCAACAAGAGGCTGCAGCTGGGCTCCTCCGCTACCACAGTCCCCCCCCCCCTGCCATGTCTGCAGTAAAGGTCTGACCTTCAAGATGACTATCCCAAGAAGAGCCTGAGGGCTCCATGTCCCCCCAACAACCTGGGTTTGGAGAGGCCTGTGGCTTCCACGACAAACCACACAGACTGGTCTGGCTAAGGCAAGAGAGGCCACGCCTTCAGCGACCCTGTTCTGAGGAACCGTAAAGGGTGTTGCAGGGGAAAACTAAGGCCCTGCACCCAACACACACATAGATCTACACAAGAATGAGCCAAGGGGCAAACACACATGCACAGCCAGAAGTTTCCACAGCAGGTTCTTGCAGCACCTTTGGTAGAAAACGGAAGGGGTTTTCAGATGCCCAGAGGCTGTGGCAGGGTGCCATGTCCGCCAGCCCCTCCAACTTGAAAGGGGGTTTTGGATAGAGACAGTGTGTGGGGCAGATCTGCATAGGCCTGGTCCACAAGTAGGCAAGCAGGGAAGGGGACCTCTGGCCCAGCTGCTGCCACCCTCAATGGTGTCGAGGGAGGGACCCATTTTGGCCTCTTCCCTCACTCAGTGCCAGGGTGGTAGTGAGGGACTGTGTCCACCCTAGGTGGGACCTCCTGGGGGCCCTGCAGATGCCGATAGCACCGAGACCAGACACTGCACACAGAGCAAGAAGCAAGCTAGGAGAGGCAGGGTGGGGTGTAGATAGGATAGGTGAACCCCAAATTCTGGGGAATCCCCAGAAACCACCTAGTGGGCCCCACCTGCAGAGTCAGGGACAGTGCCAGGGACACCAGGGAGCAGATCTTCGTTCCTGTGCCCTACCAGGGCCCTAACCAAGTTCAGGACTACCAGCCCCATCCCTGGGTCAACACTGAGCCGTTTGAGGCAAGCAAAGCACAGGCATACGGGTCTGAGGGCAGGGACGGGGTGGGAGCACAAGTATGACTCCAGGAAGGAGGCCCCCCAAAGCCTCCCTCCTTGAGGAAGCCCCTCACTTACTTGGACCAGTGCCACCCCCACCCCCTGTAGCACCTGCCACCCCAGCAGCCACCTTCTCGAAATCCTCAGGGCTGCAGAATTCCTTGATGGTCACGGTCAGGAGGTTGCTGGTGACATCTGTGACGACTACATTGGAGCATGGTGACATCTCGGGGCGCCAGTCCCCAGACTCAGGCTCGGAGGATCCGGCACCTGTGGGCTCCAGAGCTGTGTGAAGCACCTGGCCTGCAGCAGCAGTGACATCAGGGGGCACCCGCTGGCCAATGGCAGCCGCCTCAGGAGGGATGGACAGATCGAGCACCTCTGACTCTCGCCAGTTGGGTGCAGATCGGCTCATGGTCTCGGGGAGGAGCTTGGGTGGTGCATCGTCTGGGTCAGAGGACTGCAGTGTGGGTGAGGGGCAGCCGGAAGAGCTAGAGCTGTGTGCGTCAAAGGGGGCAGCAGCTGGGGTGGCCAGGAGCAGCCCAGGCCCCGAGGAGGCCACATCGGCTTTGCCCGCGGTAGAGGGCGCCAGAGGGGCGGGAGGGGGCTTGTAGAGCGCAAAGGTGCCAAACTTCATGTGGCGGATCTGGGTGCGGAGCATGCTCTCACTGAACTTCTTGCTCTTCCCAATGACCCGGTTCCGCGAGGGAACTTTGGGGCGGGCCAGTGCCCCGGTGCCCTGCGCAGTGCTGCCACCTCCCGGGCCCTTGTCAATCACCTTCAGGTTCAGGATGATGCGGTTCCGCTTAGGTTCCCGAGGCTTCACCTTGCGGTTGATGATGCGCACCGTCTCAGAAAACGGCGAGATGGGTGGGCGCAGGCCAGGGCTACCCCCTTGTGGGTCTGGTCGTGGCAGGGGGCGGCGGGACATACGGTGGCAGCGGCGAATGTCTTTCTTGAGCCGGTGCACCGCAGCGCTGGAGTGCAGTTTGGGCGAGGAGGCGCTGGCGCTCGGCTTGACAGAGAAATGCACATCACTGATGCGGAGGGCCTCCGCCTGGGCCCGGGCCTGCGGGCAAAGGGGCGTGGGTGGGACCTCAAGACTTCCCGCGGTCCCTGGACACCCCTGTGCCAGATAGCCCTGAGCTCCGTCAGTACAAGTTCAGAAAGAGTATCCAGAACAATCAGTGACTTATGACCCTTCAGACAGAAAAGGAAAGGTCTGAGGAGAGCAAATCAGGCTTGCCTAGGATGCACGGGGCCCTAGGTTCCGTCCTAGCACCAAACAAACCTGACATGGTGGGGCATACCTGTAAATGGAGGCAGGTGGACCGTAAGTTCAAGGCTATCTTCAGCTACACAGTGTGTTTGAGGATAGCCTGGATTACATAATACTCTTCTTTAAAACAAAACAAAACAAAACAAAACAGGAAACCAGTACAGAGAGATGTTGGTGTGTCTATAAGAGCCAGGTAATTCTTAAGGTCTTTTTACTACCCAAAGTGTGTGTGTTTGCTCCTCCCAACCCAGGGCCATTCTTGCTGACTCAGCAATAGTGACAGGGACCTTGTGAGGAATCCTCTTTTCTGTTAAGGATCTCAGGCAAGCCTAGGGCTCTTCCAAGGGCTAATTCTTGGTGACAGAGTAGATACTCCCGCTCGTACCTCCCAGCTCCATCCACCCTGACCACAGATGACCATGACTTTAAAAGATGCCCTTGCTCCAGGACCCTCCCTCCCCAGGCCAGAGTGCATTCACACCAGCAGTCTAAAGCCCATACTCAGAAGCCCGTGTGAGAATCCAGCCTAGGCCTTTGGTGGGCACAAGGAAATGGTGCAGAGGCACATGTGAGCTCTGGAAACTCCCAGGATTCAACAGCAGCTCAGCTGCTACTTCATGAGAACCCCACCCCAGAAAGGCCCTTCCAGCTCAGGTCCCACCCCAGCTCAGCCCTTGCCAGATGACCTAGAACACTAAGGATGAGGGCCAGCTACTCAGATCTACTCTGACTGACACCCCTTCCATGAGGTGCTGCTTTCTAGAGACACAGGCTGCCTAGCAGGAGGCGGTGACTTTATGTAGTGCAGACACGACAACAGAGACCAGACGCTGCCCAGATATAGAGAGAATCCCAGAAGTTCCTGAGGCCATGGTGGGACATGGGGACAGAGACCCATGCAGGCCACACCCAAGTGCTCAGAGGATGTAATGGTAAGAGTGGACAGCTGTGGCCGAGGACCAAATAGGGAAGGACAAGAATCCTGACTTTAATGGCGACCCCGGCTCCAGTGGGGCTAAGCATAGGGTTAGGTTGTGACACTTCAGTCTAGTTGTGAGACTTTAGGGGCACCAAGGAGGAGCTCATTCTCATGGTTAATCTGTTGGGTGTCTGGGGTTGGGGGGGGGGGAACTCTCCACCTACACATTAGATGCTAAATCAGTACAAAGAGAAAACCTGTTACGTCCCCTGACAAAACCTAGATCACAACCCATCGGGGTCTCCTGGTTTATGGTGAACTGTGTTATCTTACCAGGTAGCCCGAGACCCTCAAGGAGCAAGCACACCTAAGACTACCTGGCTCTGCTGAAGCATCCCTGTCAGCATTCACTGACACTAGGTGGCAGCACTGAGCCAGGCACAGCTAGCTCCCAGGGCTCCTCTGTCCAGTCAGTTGAGTTCCACAAGGGGCCCCTTACACCCCTCCCAGGCACATCCCTGGGGGAGCTCAAGGAATCTCTTCAGAAACAAAGGCCTGCCATCTGCTCATTCTGCATCCTGCCTCCACTCCCTGGCCATCAGATCTCTTGGAGCTGAAGTTAGAGGTGTTTGGGAGTCTGGTGCTCTGAGAGCAGCACTCTTAGCTGCTGAGCCACCTCTCCTGCCCCCACTGACTAGCTAGCCCCTACAGAGGTTGAGGGGTGACAAGCGGTCCTTAGAGTGGCAGAATGGGTGCAAAAGTGGACCCAAGATGACAGTCCAAACCTCACTCCCCTTTTCTGTGCCATCCCAGTGCCTGCCATGGTGCTCTCCTGTGAGCAACGTTAGAGCTCCTGCTGACCAGTATCTGGAGGCAGCCAGTACTCGTCAGGTCCAGGCTTCTGAGAAACCAGCTTTTCCTAAACCATGCTTTCAAATGGTCTATAAGACACATCTCTCACTTTACAGTGTCTAAACAGTACTGCATAAGATATGGTTCTCAGATTGGACAGAAGGCTCAGCGGGTAAGAACAATGGCTTACCAAAGGACCCAGGTTCAGTTCCTAGCACCCACATGGCATCTCACAAATGCCTGAAACTCCAATTCTGGAGATCCACCTTTGGCCTCCACAGGCACCAGGCACGAACATGGTATACATAGACACACACACACACACACACACACACAGATGTAATTCTCCTCAGGTTGAAAGTTTTTTGACAGGAGGACCCGGGTCTGCTTAGTGAATTTCAAAATCACTGCACTAACAGGACAGGTGGCTCCGGGGTTTGGGGAATACTGCAGACAGCATCTAGACACTGCTGCTAGCTCTGTGGTGGTGGATAAGTTATTAACCTGTTTTCTTTTCCAGGGTGAGGAGTGGGGATATGGCAGCCATCTCAAAAGGCTCCAGGGTGTCAGCATTACTCTTTGTAGAAAAACCTGAGTGTATTTTGCTGAACTGCCTCTTAATCACAAAGTGACAGGTCCAGCCTAAGCCACCTCTGCATCCCTCACGAGCATCCCTCCATGTCCTGCTGCTTCCTAAATTCTGGATTGAGGTGCCACAGCAGGCAGCTCCACCCTGCACACGCATCTCTGAGCCTTGTTTCCTATAGATGTGTTCAACTTCCATCTGTGAAAGGGGACTAGTACTACCAACTCCACTGGGATGTCGAGAACATTAAAGGAGATGATTCGGGCAGAGGATTTGGCCCTGCTGGGCCCTAAAACAACTCAGAAACTACAACTTTTAAGAAAAAGGCATTTTGAGAATCAATACTCAAGACCATTACCGCCTTGACCACTAGAGGGCGCTCCAGGGGCGCCGACAGGCTGTCAACACAGCCCACCAGTCTTCCAGCTGCTCCACCCACCCCTCCCCACCCTCAAGCGTCAGTGTTAAGGTTGCTGCGTTAATCCCCGAAGATGCACCGTGGCTAGGGGAGGGGAGTAGGGGTTACAAGACTATAGGATTCCGGAAACCAAACGTTTTTTCCACATTTGCACTTGGTCCAAAGCTAACTCTTTACACTCAGTCCTTTGGCTGGGGGAGGAGGCCGAGAAAGCGAGACTGGTCCACCCTTCCCCCACTGAGCTTGGAGCTTCTTGGACAAACTGGAGATTAAGAGGTTCTGCATCTTGCAGTCTCTTCTCCAAGGAGCCCTTCCTGTGTTTCTGGTGACAAATTTGGTGAAAAGACCTGGGACATTGACAGTTCTTTAGGGAAAGTACCGAGGCCACCGGCAGCCTTGCACTAAGTGGACAACACGGGTCATCTTGCTTTCCTCTTCCCAGGTTCTGTTCTTCCTCATCAAAAACAAAAACAAAAACACCCCTAACTCTCCAAGATGGCTTCCCATGAAGTTCTTCGCTCTCTTGCCAAACAGGCTGTGTTCACCATGCCCCGCCCCATCTTCATTGGAACCTCCAGAAATATCAGGGTTGGGGGTAGACAGGCTCAGGACCCGAAAGCTAGTAGTCCAGTGTGGATGATCAAACTCAGATTGAAGTAATTTAAGGTCAAATTCAAGTTGGGCCCCCAAGTGCTATGGGAGAAGGCACAGAATACACCCCAAGAGAGGTGGGCTTCAGGGCAAGGGAAGCCAGTGTTTTGCCAGGAGGTAACCCTATATACTCTATAGCTCCAAGGCTCTAAATCACAAAACAGGCCAGTGTGTTCAAGGCTGGAGGAGATGAAGGGTCTCACTAGCAAATACAGCTTCCCGGTCACCTCTCCTGAGTATGTCCCACCTGCCTCACTCAGCCGCTTCCTGGAGCACAGTAGGTCTCCCACCACCAGTTCCTGGTTTCATCCCTGATTACCCCACTCCCAGGCCCCTCTAGTTGGGCTGGCTGCGGCCTGCTGCCAGGGACTTGTCAGGGACTCACAACCACCCTCTGCCCAGCTGGGGCCCCTCTGGAAAAGCCTGCCCGCCTAGGCAGCGGCTGATCTGTCCCTCCCTTGCAGAGCCTGTGCTGCGCCCTGGCTGGGGGCCCAAGAGGGGGCTGCTGGGGCTGGGCCAGGTTACCTTTAGGAGGAAAGTTTTTGGTTTAGGTCCCCTCTTCTTGGGCCCATACAGCTCACGTTCCCTTTCCCTGTAGTCAAGAAACGCCAAAGATGAAAAAGAGTCCCTTCCAGGGCCCCACTCCCCGACCCGCCTTTCCCGCTTCCCCGCACGGCGCCCCACCGCGCCTGCCAGCTTCTCCAACTCACTTCTGCTCGAAGGCTGCGATGAGCCTCGAATCCAGAATGTTCTCCTCTGGCTCCCAAGTGCTGTACCTGCCGAGTCACGCGTACAGAAAAGCAAAATGAAAACCCAAGGGGCAGGGGCACACCGCGAGGGCTCAATCACGCACCCCCTATCCAAGGCCCAGGTGTCTTCTTGCCGCCTCCCCGGTCCCCATGCCACCCATCCCACGACACTCACTTGATCGCCCACCCTTTCCATTTCACCAGGTACTCGATGCGTCCCTGAAAAACAGAAAGAAAAAAAAAATAAGGGGTGGGGGTGGGGAGGATGCAGGGACGCGAAGAGACGGCGGCGCGGGGGTGGCTGAGGGAACCGGGTTAGCGGGACCGCTGCGCCCCAAGGGGCCGCGGGCTCCGACACGGCCGCGGGGAACACAGGGCAGTCCGGGCCCAGGGCTCACCTTGCGGATCCGGCGTTTGATGATGGATTCGGCCGCGAAGACCCGCTCGCCTACTGCAGACAGCTCCATCTTGCTCAGCGGCACCCACAGCCCATAATACTCCCTGCTCCCGCGGCCGGTGCTGCACCGCTCGCGCACGCGCCCCAGCGCTCAGGCCCCCGGCGGGCGGGCGCTCGGCGGGGCGCGCGCTCGTGTTCCAGCTGCGGGCCGTCACGTGATGCTCCGGGCCTGAGCGCCGTTGCCAGGACCTCCCCCTCCCCCGGGGCGGTTGCTAGGGAAAATGAGCGCTCGCGGGGCGGGGGCGCGCGAAGGCTCTTAAAGGGGCCTGCCCTCTCCGCCGCAGTCTGGCGAGAGATGGATAGATGCTTGGCTGGTGGCAAGTCGAGTGAGGTGCCGTGCAATCTTACATTGTCCCCCTTCATCCTGCAGGCCCAGAATCCCTGCCACCTCCCACCCTCCTTGTAACTCCTCATGCCAGAATTGCCAGGCCCTCGACAGAGAGGTGCGATGAGCCCCGGAGTCGGCAGGCGCAGTGCATCCTCCTGCAGACGTTTGCAAACAGTTAAATATGATACAGCAGAAATGCATTCACTGCAGCTTTGCCAGGCCTTGTGGGGATTTCTTTAATACATCACCCCATCCATTATTTATGTATCCGTGGGAGTGTGGTTTTGTAACCGGTTCAGATAAGTTAAAACAAAAAACGCCACCACAGGAAAGGGGAGTGGAGACGGAGGTGACCGAGGTCTGACCACGGTCGCAACACCTGCAAGTGTGTTTGTAAAGCAAAGAGGGAGAGGTCTCAGACCACAAGGCACCCCAGATTGAGTCCAAAGCAGGCTTTCTTTGGGTCATTCAGCAGAACCCGCCCCCGTGGTCAAATCTGTTTTTGGATTTTCAGGCCTCAGGCCACAACACAATTCTACAGCCCACAGCTGCAGGGATGACTCCGCCATTGC
This sequence comes from Grammomys surdaster, assembly GCF_004785775.1. Classification (NCBI taxonomy): domain Eukaryota; kingdom Metazoa; phylum Chordata; class Mammalia; order Rodentia; family Muridae; genus Grammomys; species Grammomys surdaster. The sequence continues at coordinate 1,122,631 of NW_021620678.1, forward strand.
TCTCGGGGAGGCGCAAGTGGGATCTGGAGCTTTCCCTCTTGGATGTAGCCCGCCTGGCGAAACACACATCGAAAAATCTTCCATTCCGTTCGTTTGTTTTCAAATTATTTAATCGTATTTTCCATCAGGCCAGTGGTCTTGTTCTTTGAAAAACAAAACACACACACATACAAATAAGGAAACGAAAGGTGAAGGAACAATTCATAACCTGCGTTAAGCCATTAGGATCTTCTAGCCCAGTTTTTCCCTAAACTCAGGCCTGTATGAATATGCACACACACACACACACACACACACACACACACGTCACCCACATGGAGAGTACAGGCACATACATTTTATATATTTAAATGTTTAAGCACCACAGGGTTGTACTATTTACGCTGGAGACGCTGTTCTCCCTTAATGATATTGAGTGGACATTAACATAGATTTTGCCCTGTTCACCTGTTGTCTAGGGGTGGGCTGGAGGGGTGTGTGTGGAGATTTGTAAGGGTCAGGATTGTCTTTTGATTTTATGATTGGCTTATTAGAAAGGGGAGGGGGCAGAGGGTTGTACAAGTCTCCACTGTAGCATCATTTCCAGAAGGTGCACATTCACCAATGAAAACACATCTCCCCATCCCGCACTCCTGTAGATATGACTGAAATCCTTCTGCCCCTCGCCCCCCCCCCCCCAAGGTCTTTATGCTACTGAGAAAATGCTCTTAGCTGACATGACAGCAAACCTGAGGTGAACTTCACCTGAGTAGAGAGCTGTTTGCCGGGGTGGCGTGGATGAGCAGGTAAGTTGAACGTGTGGTAAGTTGAACGTGTGGTAAGTAAGTTGAATGTGTGGTAAGTTGAACGTGTGGTAAGTTGAACGTGTGGTAAGTTGAACGTGTGGTAAGTTGAATGTCTGTGCTTGTGGAAGCTGAGGAGGCCACAGAATGAAGACGATGATCACCCATCCACATAGCGGATCATTCAGCCATCTTTGTGAGCCACTGTGGAAGCTTCAGGAAACCAAAGTCAGTTGGGTGAGAAGATTGCCTTTCTCCCCTGCGTGACCACACAACAGATAGTTCCCCGACAGAGATGGACTCCCGTCATGTTGCCGCTGTAACAGACAGCCCCAAATATAGCAGCTTAACGTGACACTCTCTGGAGTGCAGAAGTCCCAGGTAGCTGTCAATGAGCTAAAGTCAAGGCTAAAGACCCTGAAGAGATAACCAGCTCCCGGCCTCAGCTGGCTTCTAGAGGCGGCTGTCGCTCCTTTGGTACACGGTTTTGTTGCTCACGGCTTTAATGCTATGGAACCTTCACCACCACTGACTACCTTCCTGCTTCTTCAAGAGGACCTCGAGGATATATTGGACCAAAATAACCTCTCCGTGGCAGCAACCTTAGTCTAAGTATATCAGCACTATGCCTTCTCACACGGTCCCTGGTCCCCTCTCTAGACCTGTTTTTCTGTTTCGCTTGGGGGGGGGGTGCACATGCGTGCATGCATGTAAGTAGGTGCACACGCATGTGGAAGCCAGAGGTTGCCATGACTCTTTCTCAATCATTATTCAACTTATTTCAGGATCTCTCAACTGAACCTGAAGCTTGTTGATTAGTTGGTCTGGCCAGCCACTCACACACACACACATACACACACACAGACACACTCACACACACCAGTCCCACAATTGCAGACTGTACTACTGGTTTTTCACATGGATGCTCTGAATCCAAATTCAAATCCTCATATTTGTGTGGCCAGCACTTTACAGACTGAGACATCTCTCCAGTGCCTCGCCTCAAATTTCAGTGGTTTATAGCACTTTTTGGTCGTCGACTATTCCGAGAATGGTTACAGTCAATTATTTTTCAATGGAAATATTGGATGTTATTCATTCAAAAAAAATGAGAAGTTTGTAGATGCCCCCTAGAAGCCTGTCCTGTGGTTGTCAACCTCTAGAAGGCCATCTCATCCTGAGGAGCAAAGTTTGTTCCACCTGTCGCAAGCTGTACTGATGTTTGCTTCATTATAAGGAAAACACTTCTTTCCTGGTCTGCATAAGCTGCTGTCCATAGAGAAACGGTCCTCTTACCTCAGTGGTTCTCATCCTTCCTAATGCTGTGACCCTTCAATACAGTTCCTCATGCTGTGGTGACCCCCAACCATGAAATTATTTTGTTTCTGCTTCATAACTGTAATTTTGCTACTGTTATGAATTGTAATATCTGATATGCAGAATTTCTGATTGACCCCAAAGGGGTCTCCACCCATGGTTGAGAACCACTGTCTTTCCTGAAGCATGAAACATGTAAGTGTGGCTTCAAGTTGTTAGAATGTATTCCTTCCCCTTGTTCTGTTGACTGGGCCCAGCTGATGGTTTTCCTTGCTGGTCTTGCCCAGGGTCCTCATTGTGGGTACAATGAGAGAGACCAAAGCTGACTGGTCCTCTTGTCTCCAGGGGAGCGCTTGCCCTTCCCTGGGAGCTCTGCAGGAGCCCTGAAGGACCAACTGGGGAAATTACACAACACTCCCATCCACACATCCTACAGCCAAAGCAAGGCCTAGGCTCAAGGTTCCAAGTGTGCATATCCTTAGTAAACCTTTCCCCTCACATGTGGGGAGAGCTTGCAGAACTGACTAGGATTGTACTCCCATACTGGGTTCTCTGGAAAAAGTAAAATGATTTTGCAGATGTGATTAACATCCCTAATTAGTTAACTCTTAATTGCACAAATGGAAGTTAGCCTGGGTAGGCTTTCCTTATGTGACAGATCTAGCCAACAGAGATACCATCCTGCTGGCTTTGAGGAGGCAAACTGCCACACTTCAGAGAGAGTCGGTGACAGGAATGGAGCATGGCTTCTAGAAATGGTGGACCTCCGTCCTACAATCCCAAGCAATGAAATGGATCAATAGTTCTGGAGCTTGCTGTAGGTTCCTGAGCTTGATGAGGGTCCTGGAGACCAGAACGCAGTCTCTGGTGTGTTGACTTGCAGGTATAGATGCAATAAGCTAGTATTGTGTTCAGCCACTAAGTCCTGGCTGACTCCTGAATGGGAAAACAGTTGTTCCCCTAAACAGGAAGAATGACAAGGTCACATGGTGAGGGGACTGTAGTGGCTTGAATGAGAATGGACCCTATAGACTAATATACATGAATACTTAGCCCTTGGTTGGTGGATTAGGAGGTGTGGCCTTGTTGGAGGATGTGTGTCACTGGGGCTAGGCTTTGAGGTTTCAAAAGCTGGTACCAGGCCTAGTCTCACGCTGCCTCTTTCTTGTGGACGAGATGTGAGTTCTCAACCACTGTGCCATGCCTTTCTGCCACATATCTCCTGCCATGATGATCATGGACTCACTCTCTGAAACTGTAAGCAAGTCCCCAATTAAATGTTTTCTTTAATAAGTTACTTTGGTCATGGTGTCTCTTCAGAGCAATAGAACAGTAACAAAGACTCAGGGTTGTTACAATAATATAAGTCGGTGCTATATATTATAATATTACTATATATCATAATTAATATAAAAGAAAATATTAACATCATATAATATTATATAATGGCAAGTTATATAAATAGTATATTAATATGATTATATTAATTGCTCTTCTATTAATAATTATTAATAATCTATTAATTATTAATAATTATAATATATTATAATATTATAACAACTCAGGGTTATTGTAATAACACAAGTAGGTCCCAATTTGGGACAAATCTCATGTTATAAATGATGAGGTCTCAGCTGGGCAGTGGTGGGGCACACCTTTAGTCCTGGCACTCTGGAGGCAGAGGCAAGTGGATCTCTGTGAGTTTGAGGCCAGCCTGGTCTACAGAGTAAGCTTAGAACAGTCAAGGATGTCATACAGAGAAATCCTGCCTGGAAAAACCAAAACCTAAAAAATTAAACCAGTGAGGTCTCTGGGGGCAGATGCCCCTTTTACAATGCAGTATTTTGGGGACACTTCTTTTGTGACATCCAGCTGCTGATGCTATGTCCTTAGTCTTTGGCACATGTGACTGCTTTAATTAAAGTGAAGAAGCAGATGTGTGGAGACCCCTGTGCAGGGGGCGGGAGGGGCACCTGGGGCAGGAAAGTGGATCAGAGAGGGGAGGGAAGGGCCTTGTCTGGCATTAGCACATCAGTCTTGGCATTAGCACATCAGTCTTGAGTCACAGATGCCCTCAGACCTGCTGACTTTGAGCAAGGTCAGAACCAGAAGAGAAAGAGGATCTGGGAGCAGGTAACTGTGGCCAGACAGCACTGAAAGTGCCTGCTACCAACCTGACAGCCTGAATTTGATCCCCATGGGGGAAAGAGAGCTGACTTTCATGGACTGTCCTCTAACCTCCACATGTGAGGCATGGCACATGTACATGCAGAAAAACAATCAAATAAATGTTTTTTTAAATTAATAACTAGGCCAGGAAGTAGTGGCATACACCTTTAACCCTAGTAACCCTAGAGGCAATCAGATCTCTGAATTTGAGACCAGCCTGGTCTACAGAGTGAGTTCCACGACAGCCAGGGCTACACAGAGAAACCCTGTCTTGAAAAAAAAATTAGAAAGGAGGATCTGTAACTCCCCAGGACCCATGGAAGGTCCATCCATGGAAGATCTGTCCCACAGTTGTCCCAAGGCAAGTTCACTGCTGAGTGGGACATCCCTTCCTAGCGACACAGAGCAGAGCCTGTGCTTGGGAACTTCAGGCCATCTCTCTGCACTCACAGCGGGGTCCTGGGGGCTATGATATGGGCTCTGGCCCAGAGGACTGACTCAGCTCAGCAGGGTACTGTGTCCTCATCACCCTCAGCTCAGCAGGGTACTGTGTCCTCATCACCCTCACTGAAAACTGGAAGATGCTATGCTTCTCATTTACCTGCTGGCTACTCAGTACCATGGCTTACCCAGTAAATGTTCAAGCAGTGAGTGGCCCTAGCTTGATCTTTTGAGGGGCCTGGTACATGGACTATCCATCAGTGTATTCCTCATAGTTTAAGACTATGGGGGTGCAGATGAGGAAGGCTAACTCTAGGCACTGCCTGCTTCTGTCTGTGTGAACTTTAGTATTCTGGGTGTGGTCTTGGGAGGAGGACAACAGCATCAGGAGTGGGGATTAAATGATCCAGGACATCTGGGCAGAGCATTTATATTCCTGTGCCTCAGTGAGACAACACTATTTTATGTATATGGGTGTTTTGTCTGCGCGTATGTCTGTGTACCATATACTTACCTGGTGTATCCAGAGGTCAGAAGAGGGCACTGGATCCTTTGGAATTGGAGTTACAGATGGTTGTGAGCTGCCATTGGGATACTAGGAATTGAACCTGGGCCCTCTGCAAGAGCAGCCAGTGGTCTTAACATCTGGCCACCTCTCTAGCACTTCAGCCCATGCATCTTCATAGACTCTGCAGATTCCAAACTGGCACTCACCCCAGGCCTTTGGCACGTGCCCTTCCCTCTGTCAGCCGAGTGAGACATCATGTGTATCTCCTTCAGATGGATGTGCGGCTGTTCCTTTCCTTTCTTTTCTTGAGATTAATATAATTACTTTATTTCCTCCTTTTCACCCCACTCTCCAATTCCTTCCATGTGTGACTACTCCCCTCTTTACATTCAAATTCTTTTTCTTTAATATTGTGTGTTCCTAAATATATAACTACAACCTGCTCGGTCTGGGTATGTTACTTATATGTATGCTTTTAGGGCTAGCCGTTTGCTATTGGATAAGCAGGTGGTTTCCATGGTTGCCTTAGCTCGTTGTCTATGGGCTCCCTCACCACATTAACACGGGTGCCATCCCTGCTCAGCTCCTAGGCAGCCATGTTGGAGAGAGTTCACAGGTGGAGCAGACGACATTTTTAGGCGTCACAGTTTCACAGGCTTCCTTCATGCTTTTAGTGTTTATTCAAATGTTACCTCTTTTTTTTTTAGAAATAATTTCTTGCGCGATGTGTGGAAGCTTCATCTGTCAATAAAAAAGCCTATGGCCAATAAGCTGAGACAGGATGAGAAGGTGGGACATCCTGTAAAGAGAGCAAGGATTCTAAGAGATAGTCAGGCATGAGAGATTCGCCCCAGACACAGGTCACATGGAACTGAGGACCAGGTATGATTTAGAAGAGAACAAATACGTAATTAAGTTATGAACTAGTCAGGGAACAAGCAAAGCTTTTAGCCTAGGCATTTATTCATGAAATATTAGTGTCAGAATCATAATTTCTGGAAACAAAGTGGATGGATGGGAAAACATGAGGTTTCAGATGGATTTAACTACACTTTTCTCCCCTTTATTTAAAATATTATTAATGCTCTCTCTCTCTCTCTCTCTCTCTCTCTCTCTCTCTTTGTGTGTGTGTGTGTGTGTGTGTGGTGTGTGTAAGTGTGCTTGTGTGTGTGTGTATGTGTGTGGTGTGTGTGTGTGTGTGTGTGTGTGCACATACATACCATGGTGTCCTTGTGGAGATCAGAGGGCAGCTTTGGAAGGTCACATTTCTCTCTCTACCTCGTTAAAGCAGAGCCTCTTATTTCTGCTGCTCTGTGTACTCTGAGGTCGCTGGCACTCCAGCTTCCAGAAGTTTCTCCTCTCTGCCTCCCATCCCACTATATAAGTGCTAAAATGATAGATTCCTGGCCCCCGCCGTGTGGATTCCCAGGAGTGAACTCAGGGCTTGCATGGCAGGTCCTTTACTTGCTGAGCCGTCCTCGAAGCCCCTCCCCCTTTCTTTAATGGAGTCTTACTATATGGCCCCAGCGAGTCTCAAACTCCTGGGCCCGAGCAATGTTCCAGCTTCAGCTCCCTGGGTTGCAGGAACCACAGGCCAAATGTCTCTTCTTCAGAAAGTGTCCTCTGACCACCTTCTGTCAGGGAGCTCACTTCTGCTCCCTGGCATTTTCGACCGGCTTACCTGACCATATTCCCTTCCTGACCCTCCACACTCCCTGCACATTTAACGTCTAACCCCTTCACCAGATCCCCAGGCTCCTGAGGGAAGGAACTTTGCCTGCCCGGCTCTCTTCCTTCACTGTTGCCAGCACAGGACCTTGAAAAAGACAGGCATCCAGTTTGTATGTGTCAGATGTGTGGATGGGTCACCTAAGAGATATTTTGAAGCTGGTCAGACTCTCACTGCAACCTCCCTCACACACACACACCAAGCTCTGGAAGCACAAAGTGGAAAGACACTAAGCAGCTGAGGAAGCCTAAGGTGCACCCAGCTGTGTGGCCCTGGAGCTGGCAAGTTCTCTGAGCCTGGTTTCTTCCACTGTAAAATGGCGAGTCTCCTGCCTTGTGCGGACACAACCTTTGGTTTCTAGGCATCTGGGATTCAGTCTGGCATGTGGTAGGTCTGTGGTGCTGAAAGTATGTGTGTCTAAGAGCCAGGCCCACTCAAGTATCAAGACACACACACACTCACACACGTGCATGTGCACACACAGATACATGCATCAAAGCACACATGTGGGCTCTCTCTCTCACGCACGCACGTACAACCAGATACAGGCACCGAGGCACACATAACATACAGGCTCACACACACACTGTACTGACATAGCTTCAGTTTGCTATGTTCCCCACATGTTCCCAACATGTTCGTGTTTTGTCCTCTAGCTGGTGGTGCCGTTTTGGAGGCCAAGGAAACTTTAGGATGTAGATCTCACTTTTAGAAGTAGTCTCTAGGGGCAGATCCTTGAATATTATAGCCTGGGGGCTGGAGACATGGCTCAGTGGTTAAAAGCACTGGCTGCTCATCCAGATCGCCCCTCATGGCAGCTCACAACTGTCTATAGCCCAAGTTTCAAGGAATCCAGTGTCCTCTTCTGTTCTCTGTGGACACCAAACATACATGTAATGCACAGATACATACACATACAAATAAACAAACAGCCGGGCAGTGGTGGCGCACGCCTTTAATCCCAGCACTCGGGAGGCAGAGGCAGGCGGATTTCTGAGTTCGAGGCCAGCCTGGTCTACAGAGTGAGTTCCAGGACAGCCAGGGCTATACAGAGAAACCCTGTCTCGAAAAAAAAGAAAAGAAAAGAAAACAAACAGGCAAATAAATGGAAGCAACAGGCTGGCCTCTGGTCCAGCCTTGGCTCTCTTCTTCCTGGCCTCTGGTCC
>NW_021620678.1:1130752-1139266 GCF_004785775.1 Grammomys surdaster
GCCTTGGCTCTCTTCTTCCTGGCCTCTGGTCCAGCCTTGGCTCTCTTCTTCCTGGTCCCCTATGATGTGAACCGCCTTCATCACACCCCTTCACGACCAAGATTTAGGCTGTACACAGCTTTGCCTCCCTTGTCATGATGGAGTAAAACCGTCTGAAACTGTGAACCAAAGCAAGTTGTTTCTTCCTATCAGTTATTGTGGCTGCACAGACAGCTGATACACGCACTCGCACCTACATGTTTTTTTCTTACCCTGAAAGTCAGTGCATTGGATCCACTCTGAAGACCTGCAAAACATACCACAGCCAACCCTTTGGATAGCCCACATGATGCTTCCAGGATTTTTCTAAGTTCTTCTGATTTGTGGACAGTATCTACTAATTCAATTCCCAAAAATAACCCCAGGAAGGAATAGTGACACTCCCTGACACTTTAGAGGGCACTGGCTTCTGCCCCAGCGTGGGAATGAGCGACTTACCTTCTTCCAGCCTCATTCCCCTGTCCCCTCCCACCTGACATGCCCCGCCCTGGGATGTAGCCCCACCATTGAGGCTAGCCGGAACCCAAGTGACCAATGTGAGTCACAGAGACTCTAAAATAGTCTAAAATGCCATGATAGTGTGTGCTGCTGAGGAAAGGCTGTCTATGTTTAGAAAGCCAGTACTGGAATTGTTTGGCAGTAAGCCTGAGTATGGTCATCATTGGGCAAGGGACGTGGGAAACACCAATTTAGACAGAGGGGCCTTTTGGAAATGTAGATCTGAGTCCTTCCTCAATTTAAAAGCCTTCATGGTAAAGAAGCCAAAATATCAGCTGTGGGACCCTTCCCAGTGACTCACTAGTGTCTCTAGGACAAGCCAGAGCTGTCCCTAACCTAATACCTATTCTCAGGGTATCACTGAGCGGTGCCTGCCTCAGGGCCTTTGCTGCTAAGACTCCAAAAGCTGATATTGCCAGGTCTATGCAGCTGCCTCCCTCCCTCCTTTGGATAAGATCCTGAAGGCCTCCGTGAGCACCAGTGTGAAGCATCTCCCAGGCACCCTCTGCAGAAAGCCAGGTATGGTCCTCCCAGATGGAGCTGGCCAGCCTTTCCCTGCCCACTTTGGGTATTTACACAGTACCAGGAATTCTGTTTGGTCATTTGTCACCTCCTATAAATCATGAGCTCCCTGGGGATAGGAATCCCAGAACCCAGTTCCTCAGACAATGCTTGACACTGGTCTCCAGGCAACTAATATTTTCTGGGCTGTAACATGTATCTGGTGATTCTACGTGCTGGGGACATGGCAAACACAGATCCCCTCAGCTCTTGAGTAGATTAGATTCTTACAGAGTGGTAGAAAGACACTGGACATGCAAGGCAGGGACAGACCATACAGGCAGGTCACGTGTTGTAAAGGGACTGGAAGGGGATGTATGGTGAAGGTGACAGGTATGTGTGTTATAACCTTCTTCCAGGGTGGTTAGGGGACTTTGGAGGAGCCACTCACATATGAGCTGAGACTAAAGGCAGGGCGGGGGGTGGGGGAGGGATGCTGCTGCTCAGACCTGGGCAAGAGTTTTCCAGGCAGAGAGATAGGGAGTGCAAAGGCTCTGAGGCAGCAGGACCAGAGCAGAGGGGATGGGAGATAGGAGTTAGAGGGTGAGGCGGGGCCTGTCACAGAGCCTTTCAGGCCCTGGAGGAGAGTTTGTTCCTTCTTAGACTGCAGAGAGGAGGCTCTAGGAGAGAACCCAGGACAAGGAGGGGAGGGGTCTGGCCCAGCAAGCTCCATGCAGAAGCAGAGCTTAGCTGCTGGTGAGGTTCCACGTGGCCAGAAATGTCTGCTTAGTCTGTTTACTGTAGCATGGCCTCCTCGATGTGCATTTTGGGACACAGGCTTATGTGACAGTTGAAACAGCTCCTGCAGAAACTTAAGCTGTGACAGCAAGCTGCTCTCATAAACATGTGCAAGAGGTGTGCATGCATGAGTGCGTGAGTGCGTGCGTGCGTGTGTACAAGCATGTGTGTGTGTGTGTGCCTGTATGTGTGTTGAGTATGCATATGTGTGTGTAAGTGTGCATATGTATGTGTGCGTCTGTCAGTGCACATGTACATGTGTGCATGTATGTATACAGTGAACTTCTTTCTGCCTGCCAGTTGTGATGCTGGTGGAACGTTTACACTAACACTGTGGTTTAAAGAAGACTTTCTTCCATGAATTCTGGCTCAAGGAAACCAGAGGCCCCCTGAAGGGGACAGACAGGAGCTCAAAGAAGAGCTTCTATCACTGAAAGAGCCAATGCCAGGGCTGCTACAGAGAAAACCCAGAAACACTTCTGGTTCCAGTGGGGCCCTTGCCTTCCCCAGCCACCTGCCTTTCCAGGGACTGTGGGCCAGGTGAGAAGCAGCCCACTTGTTCATTTCTCTACTGCTCTGCATCACCTTGTCCTGTCTGCGCTCTCCCTGTTTCGCTGGCAAACTTTCCTCGGCAGCTACGTTCCTGTGTTTTGGGGGATGCTGTTCCTCTAGATGGTTTTTTTTCCACTTCAGATTAAAGCCAGGCCATTCCCAGAGTATGGGGTCTACTGGAGGCTGCTGGGGATTGCTGGGGGCTGCTGGAGGCAGGACACCTTGGGCTCTGTCTATAAATCCACTGATCATTCTATACCTAGCCTTGGTTCAGGGTCTAGCACTGGACTGCAGAGGCTGCGGCTCCCACCATGGTGCACACTACCAGCTCTGGCCAGCATCCCAGTGGTCCTGTTCCCAGGTGGAACCATGACACCTGGCTATAGGAGTACAATCTCCTACTGTGGGTTACATAACCTTTGCTTTTCCTTTCTCATTCTCTGGGGTCTCCAGAGGACCCATTGAATGAGTGATAACATCTAATATTATCAGATTTGCCTCCCGAGCACACAGCCCCCAGAGAAGAACAGAAAAGCCCAGGCTAGGCTTGGGCACATGCCTGAATGTTCCTAGGAGGGACTCTGTAGGCATAGGCTGCACTCAGTTAAGTGGGGAGGCCAGGCAAAGACAAGAAACTGTGCCCAGCCAGTCGTGACATCAATTTAGAAGCAACTGCTGTGACATAGTCCCTACTGTGGGACACTGGCCCTGGCTTCAGTCACCACCAACATGGATCACCGTCCATCTCCAAGCGCTAACACCAAGTGTTTTGGGGGCTGTATGTTGATGATTTCCTACAGAGTCTCCACCTGAGGATCCTCAAGGAGGCCTTTCCTCCACTCCAGAAGTCCCCATGTGTCCAGGACAGGCCTCTGCTGGATGGGCTATATCTTAAGGTTTTATTGCTATGAAGAAATATCATGGCTAAGGCAGCTCTTATAAAGGAAAATATTTAATTGAGGCTGGCTTACAGTTTCAGAGGTTCAGTCCATTATCATCATGGTGGGAAGCATGGCAGGGTACAGGCAGACATGGAGCTGGAAGAGGAGCTGAGATTTCTTTTTTTTTTTTTTTTTTTTTTTTTTAAAGATTTATTTATTTATTATATATGAGTACACTGTAGCTGTCTTCAGACACACCAGAAGAGGGCATCAGATCTCATTACAGATGGTTGTAAGCCACCATGTGGTTGCTGGGATTTGAACTCAGGACCTCTGGAAGAGCAGTCAGTGTTCTTAACCACTGAGCCATCTCTCCAGCCCCGGAGCTGAGATTTCTACATCTTGATCTGCAGGCAGCAGAAGGAGACTGCATGTCACACTGGGCATAGCTTAGTTTGGGTGGGGCTGGCTTACAGTTTCACCTTTATGAGGGCTCCCAGGATTAAATTTAAGCCAATAGCCTTGAGGGTAAGTACATTTACCCATGGAACTGTCTTATGGGCCCCAAGACTGTGAGAAAAGAAGAAAGGAGGGAGAGAGGGAGGGAGGGAGTAAGGGAGAAAGGAAAGAGAAAAGAGAGAGACCTGGTATGGCAGTACCCACCCACAGTCCTAGCAATCAGGAGGCAGAGGCAGGAGAATCAGGAGTTCAAGGTCATCCTTTGCTATAAAGTTAAAACTCATATAAAAAGAATAACAGGTACGTGGGGCTGGAGAGATGGATGCGGCGAAGAGCACTGGCTGCTTTGCAGAAGACTTGTATTTAGTTCCCAGCACCCACATGTGAGCTACAACCACCTGTAACTCCAGGGATACAGTGCCCTCTTCTGGCCTCCACAGATACTGCACTTATGTGCACATAACCAACTCCCTCAAAAACAACAAACAAACACAGAAACACACACATAATTAAAATAATAAGAAGAAATCTTTCTTCCTTATGGAAGACCTTTTAACTGCTCCTGGAAAGATAAGGAAATGTCCTCATTTCTGAACTGTTTGGCTGGTGTCTTAGTTACTTTTCTCTTGCTGAGATAAACCGCCATGACCAAGGCACCTTACAGAAGAAAGGGTCTAATTGAGCCTTACAACTCCAGGCGGATAGGAGCCCGACTGTTGTGGTGGGGAGCAGGGCAGCAGACAGGCATACGCTGCATTCTAGCGACATCTGTAGCTCACATCTGACCAGCAAACAGGAAGCAGAGAGAGCCACTGAGGATGCAGGAGGCTTTTGAAACCTCTTGCCCACCCCCCAGTGACACATGACACACTTCCTTCAACAAGGCTACACCTCCAATCCTTCCCAAACAGCCACCAGCTGGGGACCAAGTATTCAAATACATGAGGCTACGGGGCCACTCAAGGTCACATCAGCACAGCAGGCAAGTCCGCACAGTCCCTTCCATTTCCTACAGTGAAGCTCTGAGGTGCGAGGGTCCTCGAGCTGCACATTTGGGAATAGAGCTAGCTTTCCTTCCAATGCTTGCTGGGCTCAGGTCAGTAGTGACGAGTCAGGGTAGGGCAAGCACAGTGTTAGGTCCTGCTCATCCGTTTTGATACTGGGCTGGAGAGTTCAGTGGTAATGTACTTGCCAGCACGCCTGAAGCTGTGTTCTATCACAACCCCAAGGGAATGGGGAAGCGAGGTTATCTTAGTTAGAATTTTATTTCTATAAAGAGACACCATGACCGTGGCAGCTCTTATAAAGGAGAACATTTAATTGAGGCTGGCTCACAGTTTCAGAGGTTCAGTCCATTGTCGTCATGGTGGGAAGCACGACAGTGTCCAGACAGACATGGTGCTGGAGATGCCAAGAGTTCTACATCTTGATCCACAGGCAACAGAAGGAGGGGACTGTATTCTACACTTGAGGTAGTCTAAGCATATAAAACCTCAAAGCCCACCTCAACAGTAAAACACTTTCTCCCACAAGGCCACACCTCCTAATAGTACCACTCCCTGTGGGCCAAGCATTCAAGCACGTGAGTCTATGAGGGCTGAACCAGTTCCATCCACCACAGGCTTCCTGCTAGACTTTGCCCAAGGGAGCAAACAGCATTACAGTGTTAGTTTGCCTAGTCTTGTGGTGCCTGTGACTCAGGTATACCACAGCTGCAGTCCCAGAGTATTCTATAGAAAGGTAGGACAATCTCCAAGGGACACTGTGAGCCACAACCTCAACTCCTGGGCTGAGGAACAGTGTCCCCTGGGTCCTGTGTGATCTGTAACCTGTCAGCCAGCATATGTGGATCAGAAAGCTGTGACAAAAGCCCACTTCCTGTGTGAATTCAAGAGGCTACACATTCTGGGCCCTTTCAGCCCCACACAAATAGAAATGAGTTTCTCCAATAACCTCACCCCATAAGCACATCAACCGCAAGTATGGGATTCCCTGATGCCCTCCAAGGTGGTTTTTGTGTACAGAAAAGATTTATTCCTTGGCTTGCTTAGGTTTTAAAAATTAATATTTAATTCATTAAAGTTAAACACCATAGGAAAAACCTCCTTTATTATTTAGCTTAGTTTTTAATTCAGCATATAAAATGTATTATTATCATTATTGGTCTAGAAGATTGCAATAACGAATATTTTTTTTCAAGTAATTTCCTTTTAGGAGGCCTTGATTAATTTGGTCTGGTTTGCAAATGTTAGCTCCTTGAAGCATCCCTTCTGGGATGGTCCATCCTGTATCTGTTCTGCTTTTTAAGTGTTAGGCCAACAGGCCTCCTCACCTAGTTAGGTGGGTCTTGTAAAGCTAATGTATTTCGCTGATAAATACTGGGAACTTGAAGTCTGAATAGCTGCTACAGTGCTTTGTGTGAAGGACTAAGACTCAGGAGCTCAGAATGAGATTCAGCTCCTAGGGTGCTTGCAGGCATGAGTCCTAGGACTGAGCCCCAGCACTGCAGAAACCGGATGTGATGGAGCAGGCCTGCAGCCACAGGGCTGGGGAGCTAAAGACAGAAAGGTCAGCCAGGCGGTGGTGGTACACGCCTTTAATCCCAGCACTCAGGAGGCAGAGGCAGGTGAATTTGAGGCCAGCCTGGTCTACAGAGTGAGTTCCAGGACAGCCAGGGCTAAGTAGATAGAACCAGTCTCAAATATATGCACTTATACATGTATGATAAATACATACATACACATTTATACATGTATATATTTACATGTGTGTGTGTGTGTGCGCGCGCGCGTGTGTGTGTGTGTGTGTGTGTGTGTGTGTGTGTGTAAAGAGCTTTGGACTTCCTACTTTTAACAGCCCAGGTGCAGAGCTCGACACTGGATTCACTGAGAGATCCTGCATCGGAAAATAAAACAAAACAATGCCCCACGCTCAGTGGTTTTTTCTGCTGAAGTTACCCTCAGACTCTGCAAGGAACCATGAACACAGGGCTTCACCCACTTGCACAATTGTCTTAGGAGTACCTGCAGTGTCAGAGTTTATAGAAACACCCAGAAAATTAGGGGGGGGGCCAACACTGCTCTTGTCTCTTACACAGCCCAGGGCTCTGTAGCCCCCTCTCATGACAGCACAGCATTGTCATACCTTCCAGCTGCACATCCAAAGTCAGAAGGAGGCTTCAGATCCCCTGGAACTGGAGTTACAGACAGTTGTGAACCACCATCTGGATGTTGGAATCGAACCTGGGTCCTCTCCAAGAACAAGTGTTCTTAACCACTGTACCATTTCTTCAGCTCTGAGACAGTTTCTTTGTGTAGTCCTGGATGTTCTAGAGCTCGCTCTGTAGTTCAGGCTGGCCTCAAACTTAGAATTCAGAGATCTGCCTGCCTCTGCCTCCTGAGATCCAGATCTTTTGAGGTGGGAAGATTCACCTCTAACCTGGACCACACCTGTCGGCAACCTATATAAAGAATATGGAAAAGGGAAGCACTCTCTCTTTGCCTGTTCCTTCCACCCTTGTTAGCAAATCCATTCCTTCACTGGCATTAGAGCCTATGTCTTTGGGATTCCAGTATACACTGGAGACAAGCCGAGATGTCCAGCTTGGACCTTCTGTATCTAGGAAGCCATTGTTGGACAAGCTAGACCACAGTCTGCAAGTGTCTCTTTCTTTCTCTCTCTCTCTCTCTCTCTCTCTCTCTCTCTCTCTCTCCCTCCCTCCCTCCCTCCCTCCCTCCCTCTCTCCCTCTTTCTCTCTCTCTGTCTCCATGTGTGTGTGTCTCCGTGTGTGTGTATGTGTGTGTGTGTATGTATGGTGTGTGTGTGTTTATGTGTGTGTGTGTGTGTGTTTCCCTATGATCTGTTGACTGAGGAAGAGCAGACTAGGGCCTGGTTTACCAATGGCTCTGCATGTTATGCAGGCACTACCCAGAAATGAACTGCGACATTACAACCCCTTTCTGACAAAACCCTAAAGGGCACAAATGAAGGAAAATCTTCACAGTGGGCAGAATTCCAGGCAGTACACATGTTCATACATTTTTTGGGGGAAGGGGAAATGTCCAGATGTGTGACTGCTTACTGACTCATGGCCTGGAGCCAATGGATTAGCTGGATGGCCAGGGACTTGGAAAGAGCATGGTTGGAAAAGGTTAGAAAAATGTCTAGGGAAGAAATATGTGGACAGATCTCTCCAGAAGGGTGAAGGATGTGAAGATACTTCTGACCCATGTATATGCTCATCAAAAGGTGACTTTAGGTGAGGAGGGGTTCAATAATCAAGGAGAAAGACACCACTTGGTCCTTACTGGAGTCGATACTTATTCTGGTTATGGATTTGCCTTTCCTGCATTTGATGTTTCTGCCAAAACCACCATCAGACATACAAAGTGCTTTATCCATCATCAAGGTGCTCCACACAGTATTGCTTCTGACCAAGGAACTCATTTCACAGCCAGAAGTGCGACAGTGGGTCCATGACCATGGAAAACATTGGTCTTACCATGTCCCCCACCATCCTGAAGCAGCTGGTCTGACTGTAAGATGGAATGGCTTTTGAAGACACAGTTATATTGTCAGTTAGGTGGCAGCAGCTTGGAGGACTGGGGAAGGGTTCTCTTAAAGGAAGTATATGCTTTGAATCATCGTCTGAGATATAGTACAGTTTCTCCTTTAGCCAAGATCCATAAGCGTGGATCAAGCATGGATCAAGCATGGATCAAGCATGGATCAAGCATGGATCAAGCATGGATCAAGCATGGATCAAGCATGGATTCAAGCATGGATC
>NW_021620678.1:1139276-1141903 GCF_004785775.1 Grammomys surdaster
GCATGGATTCAAGCATGGATTCAAGCATGGATTCAAGCATGGATTCATAAGCATGGATTCAAGGCATGGAAAAGGGACCAGTTCCACTCACTGTCACCCCAAGTGACCTACTAGGAAATGTTTTGCTTCCTGTTCCCTTTCCTTGACCTTAAGTTCTGCTGGCCTAAAAGTTTTGGTTCCAGAGTGGGCACATTCCTGCTGAGACCCACAACAAGCATTCCATTGAACTGGAAGCTCAGACTTTGCCCTGGCCACTTTGGGCTTCTGAGGCCCTTAAGCCAACAGGCTAAGAAAGGAATAGCAGTGTTAGGAGGGGTGATAGATCAGATTACCAAGGGGAAACTGGATTGCTCCTCCGAGATGGAGGTAAGGAAGATTATGTCGGGAGTGTAAGAGATCCTATACGGCCTCTCTTGATGCTACCATGTCCTGTGACTAAAGTCCATGGGAAACTACAACATCCTAATCCAGGCAGGATGACAAAGGGCACAGACCCATCAGGAATGTAGGACTGGGTCACTCCTCCAGGAAAAGAGCCAAGACCTGCCGAGGTGCTTGCTGGGGGTGGAGGAAATACAGAATGGGTCGTAGAGGAGGGTAGGAATAAATATCAGCTAAGGCCAGTTGCAGAAATGAGGATTGTAACCGACATGAGGGTGTGTTGTGGTTATAACTGACATGAGGGTGTGTTGTGGTTTTGTTAAGAATATGTTTACACAGAGGCTTGTGTCTTCTCTACTCAATTTCTTTATCATTTGATGTAACATCAATTTAAAGAATATCAATGGTTATCATATTTAAGTTGAGATACTAAACAGAATGTCCCGAAAGGGACATTGCCACCTATTCTAAATTTATAATGCATTTGTGGTTGTATGAGGGATAGTGACATCATGTTTATGTATAATTACAATGATTATGATCTGGTTTAATACATAACATGTTTGTGATTGTATGTGGAATAGTTATATCATGTTTTAGGTGTAATTATGACCTGGTTATTGTTTTCATTTGTAAATTAATCATGAAATAAAGAGATACTATTGTGTTAAGTTAGAATGCACTCTGTTTTCAAGAAGTAGATTCATGATGACTATTCTAGGTTGTCAACTTAACTATATCTAAAATGAACTCAAACCCCAAAATGGGGGGGGGGGCAGGCCGATGAGGGAGCTTTGCTTCATTTGAAAGTGAGAAGATCCACTTCTAATCTGAATCTTTTGTTTTTGTTTTGTTTGGTTTCAAGACAGGTTTCCCTGTGAAGCACTGGCTGTCCTGGAACTCACTCTGTGCACCAGGCCAGCCTCAAAGTCAGAGATGATTCCCCTGTCTCTGCCTCTCAAGTACTAGGATTAAAGGCGTGTGCCATTGATGCCAGGCTTCTGATCTGAATCTTTGAGGTGGGAAGACATACCTCTGATTCCATACTTCTGCTCAAAACTTGTATAAGGATGTGGAAAAGGAAACCTCTCTTTTTGCCTGCTTGTTCTAACCTTGCGAGCAAGGCCAGTCTTCATGGGCATTAGAACCTACTCGTGTATACTAACCGCTGAGACACCCAACCTCATGGACTGAACAATTACAAGATTCTTGGACCTTCCATTCATAGGCAGCCATTGTTCGGCTAGCTAGATCACAGCCTGTAAGTCATTCTAAACAAATCATATATATTTATATATGATATATATATATATATAATTTATAAATATATAAATTTTTGTATATTACAAAATACATATATATGATGTATATCCCCTTTTTATATATATCCACATCTATATGTCCATACGTGGAGATACATATGAGAGAGAGATTTTTTTATATATGTATATGTGTAAAGAGAGAGACATTCTGTAAGTTCTTTTACTCTAGAGAACTCTGATGAATGGACTCTTTTCTTAGCTGGATCAGAAGGACTAAACTACTGGCTTGTGTGGCATGTTCCACCTCCTGATATGACCTGGCAGAATTCCCACTCTGAGCCCATGGGCTCAGGTCTGACCCAGCGGTGCCCTGAGTTCTGCAATTCCTCTGTCTTCCCTAAAGACATGGAGAAGCAGCACACGGGCAGAGAGCTCGAGCAAACGAGGCTTACAGAAGTATGAGCCTCCCCTCCCTGCAATTTCTAGAGCATTCCCCCAAGAACTGCAGACATCACATGCTTTTCCATTACACCAGAAACATTACAAAAGCTAAGGCAAGGGGGTGGGGGCTGAGGCAGGAGGATTGCTGCAAGTTTGAGTTTGAGGCAGCATGGAGTTTACTTGTCTTCAAACACCAGAGTGAAATAAAACTTCAGGTTGGATTGAGTGACATTAACAAGGCGGACAGAGCTGCACAGTGATTGTAAAGAATATATATTATGTTATAGATAGCACATGAATAATAGATTCTATATTGTATATACACACTTTAAGTATTTCATGAGTTAAAAAAAAGCATGCATGGCTTTGTGGTAATTTTAGAAGTAAACTAATGAAAATTCCGCATGTCAGAGAAGAGAGTGAGTATCAGGAAGGAAGTTATGTACGTGTGCTTATGTGCGCCTGCACCGTGCGCTTATGTGCGTCTGCATCGTGTGCTTATGTGCGCCTGCACCGTGCGCTTATGTGCGTCTGCACCGTGCG
>NW_021620678.1:1141913-1182679 GCF_004785775.1 Grammomys surdaster
CCGTGCGCTTATGTGCGTCTGCACCGTGCGCTTATGTGCGTCTGCACTGTGTGCTTATGTGCGCCTGCACCGTGCGCTTATGTGCGTCTGCATGCTTGAGTGTAGGGGGCTCAGATAACAACCGAGTGGTCATGCCCAGCTGTCCACTTTGGCATTTTGTTTTGTTTTGTTTTGTTTTAAAAACAAGGCACACACGTTTAATCTCAGCACTCAGGAGGCAGAGGCAGGTGGATTTCTGAGTTTGTAGCCAACCCAGTCTACAGAGTGAGTTCTAGGACAGTCAGGGCTACACAGATAAGCTCTGCCTCGGATGATGATGATTTAAAACAAGTTCTCTCACTTGGCTGGTAACGTCATCAATAGGCTACACTGGCTGGCCAGCGAATCTTAGGCTTCTCCTCCCCATCAGCAGAACCAGGATTACAAACCCATGCACCACTCCCAGCCCTTCCCCAGGGTTTCTAAGGATGAACTCGGGTTCTCTTGCTTGCACAGAAAGTCCTTTACCAACTTCATTATTTTCCCAACCCAGGAAGCCAAGCACTCAATAGGAGAGGTGGGACGGAGAGCAGTTGGGCAAATGGAAAGAGGAGATGCACATAAAACCAGAAATGAGCGGGGAGCATAGAACTAATGACTAAAGAAAGCCAAGGCCTAATGTGTTTAGAGAGACAAAGCAAAGCCTGCAGACTGGCAGGGCCAGTGAGTGAACAGAGCAACTTACTGACACTTAAAATGATAAGTTGTCAGGGAGGGAATTAGAGTCCAGCAAAAAGAGCGTGAGCCACCTTAGGCCAATCTGAATGTTCGTCAGATGCACACACTTGACACCTACGAGTAAGGAGACTGGGCTGTAGAGAAAAAAATTAAAGTAAATGAAGTTTTAACTTAGTGGTGTGGCTGCAGAGATGGCTCAGTGGTTTCTAGAATGCTCTTCCAGAGTGTTAAGACCTAGGTGAAATGTCAAGGCCTAGGCTACTGTTACCTGTCTGGCCTGCCATTTTGTGCTGTGACTAAGGAAACCTTTTCATGTGCTACTATTGCTGTTGCTAGGATGGTCTTTGGCGTTCTTGGAAACCAATCAATGGAAGTCAGGATAAACTGCTTTGTATAGTTAGCCACAGTACGATTGGACCCGAATCAACAGCCAGGTAGTGCTTCCTGCACCTGTGTATAAGCTTTTACGGTAGAAGCTGCCCCTGGGATGGACCCCAACATGAGAGAGACTGCACCAGTATAAGAAACTATTTGGAGTAAGACTTCCATTGTGAGTAGGGACCGAGTAAAGCTTAAGTTTCCAAGACCTCTCAGGGAACAGACATCCTGCTTGGCAGAAAGAGACGTGTATGTGGGTAACTGACATCCTTGTTGACAAGTTAAGACATGACTGTTAGGCAAAGCAAGTCCCCTGCCATAGTTGAATACCCCAACCAATGGGAACAGGATAAGTGTACAACAGATGTTTCTAAGGAAATTCCCTATCCCTAGGTAGAATAACTTGGCACAGATGTTTGTGGAGTTTAGGATTAAAAGTCCTGTAAAACTCACAGTCAAAGCCAGCTCCTGCATCTGGTCTGTGACCCTGATGGATCAGGTGTGGCATTCAATAAACCATCCCTATTTGACTGAGATGGGGATCTGAGTGGTTTGTGGGCCGATTCCCAGACTCCAATATAGAAGACCCCAAATTTAGTACCCAGTACCCACATAGGGCAGCTCACAACAGCCTATAATGCTAGTTCCAGAGATCCAGTGTGCCCTTCTGGACTCTGTGGGTAACACACACACTCCCACCCTACACATGCATACTCACAGTTAGAAATAAAAACAGCTGACTCCCAGAAGCTGTTCTCTGATATCCACACACTGTGTGTGGTGTGCATGTTTTCCACATCAAAAATAAGCAGATGTGAAAAATAATTATAAACAAATTATACTGAGAGTTTTAAAAACTTCAAACTTCTTGCAGATGGTGGTGCATGCCGTTAATCTCAGCACTTGATGAAGGATGGAGGGGCGGCAGAGGCAGGCAGATGTCTGTGAGTTTGAGGCCAGCCTGGTCTCTATAATGAGTTCCAGAACAGTCAGGACTACCTAGAGAGAGACCCTGTTGCAGAAACATAAAATTAAAAAAGATTTCATACCAAAAAAAACATTAGAACCTGCCAGGCTGTGGTGGCGCACACCTTTAATCCCAGCACTTGGGAGGCAGAGGCAGGCGGATCTCTGAGTTCGAGGCCAGCCAGGTCAACAGAGTGAGTTCCAGGACAGCCAGGGCTACACAGAGAAACCCTGTCTTGAAAAGCAAAACAAAACAAAACAAACAAACAAACAAACAAACAAAACATTAGGACCAAACTTTTTTTTAACTTCAGGAAAGTTTGACATCGGTCCTGTCTGATTTTGCATTATATGTTTTTTAAGAGGAGCCTGATATTCTACCTTAGAATTTTTATATCTTCTTGATGAAACTTTTCAACTACACTGCAACTTACCATTCAAAGGATTTGTTTATTTTTATTTTATGTATTTGAGTGTTCGCCTGCACATATGTCTGTGTGTCTTACGCATGCCTGTTGTCCACAATGGCCAGGAAAGGCCATCAGATCCCCCGGAACTGGGGTTGCAGAAGTCCGTGATCCACGATGTGGGTGCTGGGAACCAGTGAGTCCTCGGCAAGAGCGGCCAGTGCTCTTCAACGCTGTCTCCAGTCTACCCTCACCAGCTCACTTAATGTTTTATCTTTAGCTTTTATCAGTGCATGTGCGTATTTGTGTGTTTGTGTGTATGTAGTGTGTGTCTGTGTGTGTGTCTCTGTGTGTGTGTGTATCTGTAGTGTTTGTGTGGTGTGTGTGTGGTATGTGTGTGTCTGTGTGTGTTATGGTGTGTGTCTCTGTGTGTATGTTGTGTGTGCCTGTGTGTATGGTGTGTGTCTGTGTGTATGTATGTGTATGGTGTGTGTCTGTATGTATGTGTATGGTGTGTATCTGTGTGTATGTATGTGTATGGTGTGTGTCTTTGTGTATATGTGTATGATGTGTATCTCTCTGTGTGTATGTGTATGGTGTGTGTTTCTGTGTGTGTGATATGTGTGTGTTGTGTGTATGTGGTGTGCGTGTCTGTGTGTGTGTATGGTGTGTGTCAATGTGTGTGTGTGTCTATGTGTGTCTGTATATGTCTGTGTATGTGTATGCTGTGTGTCTGTGTATATGTGTGTGTGTGTGTGTGTGTGTGTGTGTGTGTGCAGGCACTTTCAGCATCAGGCCTCACCTTCCATCTCGCCGATACAAGGTCTCTCTTGTGTACATCTGTTCCATGCTCCATTGTAGCTAGGCCTTGAGTTTCCAGGTAAGTCCTCTGCCCCATCTCATCATAGGAGTGCTGGAATTCAGATGACTCCAATTACCTCAGCTTTGTTGTATGGATGAAAATCAAACTCTCATGTAGCTGGCCTGGAATCACTACGTAGTCAAGAATGGCCTCAATTTCTGATCCATCTGAGTACTGGGATTATAGCTGTGTGCCGCCATCACTCCTGGAATTTTTGGTGCTGAGGATAGAAGCAGGGCTTTCTGAGTGGTAGGCAAGTCTCTACCAACTGAGGGACAGGGTCTTGCTATCTTACCTCATGCTGGCCTCAGACTCCTGCCTCAGCTTCCTGAATAGCTGGTGCTCCAGAGAGGGCCACACAACCTGACTGGACGTTGTTCAAACACTGCATTTTATTAACTCTGTTCCACATGGATTGCAGTGGCCTGTGGTTTCTGTCTGCTCACATGACAAGTTACATCCCACCCACCGCGTGCCAGCACCACGCTGTCTCGGCGCTGTGTTCGTGACAGCTTCGTCATACGTTTTGAAATTGGGAAACTGTGCACCCTTCACATTTGCTCGTTGGGTCACATGTATGTAGCCCAGGCTAGCCTCAACTTTAATACGTAGCCAAGAATGACCTTAAACTCTGGTTCTCCTCCCTCAACCTTCTAAGCGCTGGGATTATAAGTGTGTACCCTTGTCCTAGTTTGTGTGACGCTCGGTGTGGAAGCTGGGATCCGGTGCATACGAGCCAGGTGCTCTACCCACTGAGCCGCGTTCCCAGCCCTTCAGTATGTTTTAGTTAGTTGTAACTCTTTTCTATTTCACAATAATGAGAAGATAGATTTTTCTATGGCCCATTAATTTTCATGAAGCTTGTTCTGATAGAGACGACATCAAATGTGTAGCTTGCTCCAAGGTAGGTTGCCATGTCAACAATATTAAATATTCCAACTCATGAGCACAGGTTCTTTTCGTCTCTTTACTGATTCTTTAATTTATTTCTTCAGTAATGCCTCATAATTTCCAGTGTGCAAATGTTGCATCTCCTTTCTCAAATTTATTCCAGGTTTTAAAATCATATGCTATTGTAGATAGGGCTGTTTTCTTTTCTTTTCTTTCTTTCTTTCTTTCTTTCCTTTATTTTTTGTTTTTTGTTTGTTTGAGACAGGGTTTCTCTGTGTAGCCCTGAATTCCCTAGCTTTGTAGACCAGGCTAGCCTTAAAATCAGAGATTCATCTGCCTCTGTCTTGCAAGTGCTGGGATTAAAGGTCTGGGCTTCTTTCCCTTTTTGAATACTTATTTATTTATTTGATTTAATGTGTGTGTGTGTGTGTGTGTGTGTGTGTACCTGAGTGTATGTATGTGGACTACATGTATGCAGGAGCCCATAGAGGTTAGAATATGTTTGGATACCTCAGAACTAATCTTCCAGGTGTGTGAGGGCCACCACAAGGCCTCTGCAACAGCATTTACTGCTTAAAACCACTGAGTCGTCTCACAAGCCCTGGGTTATTTCTTAATTTTATTTTCAGGTTGTTTCTTGATGGTAAACAAAAACATAGCTAATGCTTGCATATTGCTTTCTTTTATATACATTTGTTTGTGTGTTTGTTTGCTTGCTTGCTTTGCCGTGTGTGCACATATGCATTCCTGTGTGCATGTGGAGGCCACAGGTTGATATCAGGGATTTTTCTCTACGAATTTCCACCTTCTCTTTTGAGAGGAGGTCTCTCATTGACCCTAGAGAATGCCAATTCACTTAGATAGCTGGTTGGGAGGCTCTAGGGACCCTTGTGTCTCCATTCCTACCATGCTCCCAGTACTGGGCTTACAGGTGCATGCCCCTGAGCCTGCTTCTGACACTGGTACAGAGAGTCTAAACCCAGATCCCCATGCCTTCCAAGTGAGCGTCCTGTACTGTGCGCCATCTCCCTGTCAGTCACACCTCTGCTGACCCGGTGTGTTAGCATAGCAATCCTTTTTGTGGGTTCTGAGATTTGGGGTATTAGGGATGACAGCTTTGCTTCATTTCCCACTTGGGCATCTTTTACCTCGCTGTTGCCTGATCACTCTAGCTTGAAAGTCTGTGAAACTTTGAGCTACGGAATCAAAAGGTGGTCTTTTTAAAAGTGTGATTGTTTTTGATCGTTACTTGAACATTTACCACTGAGCACAGTGGTAGTTGTAACTTTTTCTCAAATGCCCTTTCTCATGTTTACAAAGTTCCCTTCTATCCAGCCCCACCCCCTTTTTTGAGACTCTGTGTAATTCTGACTGACCTGGTACTCCCTTTTTAGACTAAGCTGGCCTTGAACCCCCAGAGATCTGCCTGCCTCTGCCTCTAGAGTTCTGAGATTAAAGGCTCCAACTAACACAACTGGCCCTGGTTTTTGCCCTGGTTTTCTAGGTTTTCTTGTTTGGTTGTTTACTTGGTTTCGTTGGCCTGAGACAAGGTCTTACTGTGTAGTTCTGGCTGGCCTTGAACTTCCAGTATAGACCAAGCTCGCCATGGACTCACTGAAATAAACCTGTTTCTGTCTCCTAAGTGCTAGGGTGAAATCCGAGCGCTACGACAGGTTTCTTTTCTTTCCTAACTATGTGCATGTGTGCCTATGCATGTATGGATGTGTGCATGTGAGTGAAGGAGCCTACAGAGGCCAAAGAGGAAGCCAGATCCTCTGGAGGAAGAGTAGCTCTGAACCATCGGCTCTCAAGTGCTGGGAACCAAAAGGAAAACAGGCCCTTCCTTACCTCTGAGTCGTCTCCCCGGCCACTTGCTGAGGTTTTTACACAAATGTTAACAAATTATATTGATCTTTTTTTGGTGTGTGTGTGTGTGTGTGTGTGTGTGTGTGTGTAGTGTAGGTTTAGAGGATGAACTAGAAAACATTCCTTCTTGAATGTCACATTCTAGTGTTAAAGTGTCTTTGAAATGTTTGCTGACATCCACTAGCAAAACCGTCTTGTCTTGGGGCTTCTTTCGGGTGTGATAGTTCATTTACTGATGCAAAACCTATCAGTTAAAGCATGTTTAGAATTTTCTCTTTCTTGTTTGTCTTTGCTTAAATATGTGTGTGTGTGTGTGTGTGTGTATGCATGTGTGTGTGTTACCCTCAAACAGAACATTCAATTTACAGAACATTCAATTTACAGAACATTCTATTTAGATTTACTTACTTATTTTATATGAGTACACTGTAGTTGTCTTCAGACACACCAGAAGAGGGCATCGGATCCCATTACAGATGGTTGTGAGCCACCATGTGGTTGCTGGGAATTGAACTCAGGGCCTCTGGAAGAGCAGTCAGTGCTCTTAACTGCTGAGCCATCTCTCCAGTCCTGTCTTTGCTTTTTTTTTTTTGAATGGTCCCAGGGGGTTGGACCCAGGCCTCGTACCTAATGGGCAAGCACATCACCTACGAGCTTCGTCCCACCCCAGCTCCGCCCGTTCCTTCTTAATCCAGTTGCTGCAATCAGCGTCTCTAAGCACCAGTCCAGTTCACCCAGAACACCTAATTACCCAGTGTGTTGTGTGTTGTGTGCAGTGGTTCCCGTCACTCCCTCACGCCCCTGCTCCGCCGAGCAGCAGTGGATCCCACTTCTGTTACTGATTTAGTTGTTTGTCTTCTCTTGCTTCATCAGTCTGGATGAAGGCTTGCCAGATTTACTGATTTTTTTTTCAAAGAACTAACTTTTAACTTTATAGCTGCACTCCGTTGTGTTTCTCTCCTGTAGTCACATTTGTGCTATATCAATATCTACATCTGCATCTGCATCTATATCTGCATCTTCCACCTGCCTGACATAGATGCAGTTTGCTCTTCTAGTAGTTCCTCAAGATAAGAAGTCAGCTTATTAACTTGAGATTTTGTTGGTGGTGGTGGTGGTGTGTTTTGAAGACAGGGTTTCTCTGTGTAGCCCTGGCTGTCCTGGAACTAGTCTGTAGACCAGGTTGGCCTAGAACTCAGATACACCTGCCCCTGCTTCTTGAGCTGGGTTAAAGGCATGTGCCACCCCACCCACCTGAGGTCTTTCGTTTTTAATGCAGGCATTTACAAGGCTAGAGAGATGGCTCAGCAATTAGGAACACTGCCTGCCACAGAGGATCAGAACCGGGTTCCCAGCACCTACATGGCCACTCACAACTCACTTCTGCAACTCCAGTTCCAAGAGATCTGAATCCCTTTGCTGGCCTCTATGAGCCCTGCACACACATGGTACACACACACACACACACACACACACACATACATGCAGGTAAATATACATATAAAATAAAAATCAACCTTTAGTATAGGCACTCAATTCTCTTTCTAATGCTGTGATAAAGCATCACAACAGAGCAACTTATAGAAGAAAGAATTTATCTGAGCTGTGGTTTCAGAGGCATAAGAGTCCATCACGGTGGGGCAGCTGGGGACAAGCAGCAGACATGGCAGCAAGAGCAGGAAGCTGAGAGCTCACATCTTCAAATGCAGAGACAGCAAACTTGAAGAGCTGTGAGGTTTTTTTCTCAGTCACCCCCAATGACACACCTACTCCAGCAAGGCCATCCGTCCTGAGCCTCCCCAAACAGTATCACCATCCGGAGACCAACCTGCAAGTATCTGTGCCTATATCCTGAATCAAAACATTTCAGACATTTATGGTTACCCATTTTGACCAAGAATTGCTTTTTCTACAAAATCCTTTTCATTTTAAGGACCAATTTGAACATTTATACATTTCTTATGTACTTTGCCTTTTCTATGTATGGATTTAAGACTGTATCTTGGTTTTCTTTTTATTTTACTTTTCCAGTTCTCTGAAAGGAGATCTAAGAGGAGATTGTTTTGACTAGATAATTTGTTTCCCTCCATATGGTTTTCTTTTTTTAAAAAAAAAAATTGTTCAGATAGGGGCTGGAGAGATGGCTCAGGGGTTAAGAGCACTGGCTGTTCTTCCAGAGGTTCTGAGTTCAAGTCCCAGCAACCACATGGTGGCTCACAACCACCTGTGATGGGGTCCGATGCCCTCTTCTGGTGTGCAGGTACAGATGCAGACAAAGCACCCAAAAAGTACATAAACAAACAAACCTTTAAACTGTTTAGATATTTAATTCTTTTTATGTGTATGTTTTGCCTGCATGTATGTCTGTCTGTACATCACACGCATGGCTGAGACCTACGGAGACCGGAGGAGAGCATCGGATCCCTGGCACTGGAGTTACAGACAGTTGTGAGCTATGAACTATGAACTGAACTCAGGACCTCTGGAAGAGCAGTCAGGGCTCTTAACCTCTGAGCCGTCTCTATAGCACTCCCCACCCCTTAATTTCTTTTTAAAGACAGAGTCTCACTTTGTAGCTCAGGCTGCCTAAAACACTCCATCCTCCTGCCTCAACTTTCTGTGTACTGGTGTGTGTTACCAAGCTCAGACAAAATATCAGGATCCAAAGGCCACAAACTGTGTTCTCTCTCTCTCAATCTCTCTCTCCCTCCCTCCCTTCTTCCCTATCTGCCTCCTTCCCTCCTCCCCTCCATCCTCTTGGATTCTGTATAAATCTCCTCTTATTAAACTTTGGTTTCATAGTTTTACCATCTTCTGACAGTCATTAATTAGACCTGTGGTTCATGGGGTTTGCAAAATAGTGGCTGTCTATTCTTTCTATTTGCTTGTTTGTACTTATTAACTGATGTATCTTAGTCCAAAAGGAACGTCTTTGGTTGACTTTGTGTTCTAGGTTCTGGTCCCAGCAGTCTGCATTTACCTCCTTGCTGTCTAGCACGTGACTTTAATACTGTTGGCAAGATAGGGTCTCTAAGTTGCCCAGGCTGGTCTTGAACCTCTGGCTTAAGCGATCCTCTTACCTGAGCCCTCCCAAGTTAGAACTACAGATGTGTACACACTGGCCAGCCATGAAAATCTTTTATAAATTGTTCTTTTTTAGCTATTTGAGACCTGCAAATTGTCCTTCAGGTGCAAACTGTCAGCTGTCACTTCATTTCTTCCTTGACTTTTGTTTTTATTGTTTTGAGGCAGAGCCCAGCTGGTGTCAAAATTCTTATGTAGAGGAGGACGACTTTACACCCAGACCACTAGTGTCTGCTCTAGGAGCCGAGAGCACCGGAACTACGTTTATGCACCACCAAGTTCAGCCTCTCCTCTGACTTGAAAGATCTAGAGTTAGGCTCAAGTCTTTTGTCTTTCTGTCACCCCTCCCAAGAAATTATCTCGATTTGTTTATCTTTTTGGATGAAGCAATGAGTTTATTGGAGTTACTTATAGGTGAGAAGTTACTGACAGGAAGACTCAGGTTTAACGGCGTTACTGACAGTCCACTCCAGCAAGGGTATGAGTCCTGTCGTTTGTCCAAATGCAAGAAAAGTAGCCAATGCAAAACACACAAGAAGCCCTAAGGTTGCTTATAGCCCTGGCCTCTGGGTTACTGAGCTGTGCTCTTCTGCAGAAACCTCCTGCCTCAGAATCCATGCCCTCCAAACTGCAGAACTCAGAGTAGGGGTAGTGGACATACTGAGGGAGCCTGACAGCTCAGTGTGAGGGACCAACTGTTAGACTTCAGGCACGCACGCAGCTTAGAACAGACACCACCAGACCAAACGGTTCCACGGGGGAGGGGGTTTATTCAGGGCAGAGGGCAAAGGTGGGGAGAGAAATGGGAGAAGATGGTGGAGAAAGAGGAGAGAGAGAGGAGAGGAGTGGAGGCCGGCCATGACCACGTGGAGAGAGGGGGAAGGGAAAGGAGGAGGGACGAGGGGACAGAGAGAAGCTAGAGGCAAGAGAGCAAGAGAACAAGAGAGAGAGGTGGAGGCAAACAGTCCCTTTTATAGTGGGCAGGCCTACCTGGCTGTTGCCAGGTAACTGTGGGGAGGAGCATATCTGGCTGTTGCCAGGTAACTGTGGAGGTGGAGTTTAGACAGAATACTAACACCAACTACATGTCCATCCCTGAATTCTAGGACCCATGTCTTCTGTTGGTTCCTGAGCCAAAGCATAATCGGCATGCAGGGCCTCCTGACCTTTTCCTCTCCGGTTTGTCATGTCTAAAGGGATTTGCCCCAAAGACCACGGATGAGGGGGATGGGAAAGAGGATTTCAGAGCAGAAGTAAGCGTGGGGTCTGGGGTCTGAGGTTTGAGACAGCAGACAAAGAAGATCAGAGACACAGCAGTGGCCAGACTGAAAATGCTCGTGGGCCCAAGTTATGGGAGGGAGGGAATACATCCATAGATACTGTTCTCTGTTAAGAAACTGGAACGGCCATGCATCAATCTAAAAATGGGCTCTAAAGAGGCAGTGTCAACAGTAACAGCCACCAAAAATAAGTCAGATGCTCTGGAACGGAGTCAGTGCTCTTCACTGCCGAGTCACCTCTCCAGCCCCTTGTTTTTAAAACAGAATCCCAAACATTCAATTTACCAAGGAAGACTCAGGAGCCAGAAGTCAAAGTGAAAGCCTGCCAGCTCAGAAAGGCAGAGAATGCACCCAGCTGACCTTCCTACTCCACTGGTTCCCAGCAGGAAAAACCCAGTTCCCCTTCCCCACACTGTCTTAAAGGGCCTTCCACCTGAGTGTCCTCCCTTCTACTTCCTGTGTACCTCTCTATCCGTCCTCCTGACTTCCTCTCACTCTCTACGGCTTTGCCTTGTGTTCACTCCCTCTCAGCTGTTGCTTGCCCGGCCTCTTGACCTAATCGACTTTATTTAGCTCTTGTTTACGGAATGCTCTTGGGTTAAACGTGTGTGCTGGGGCTGAGCCACACCACAACAAGAAACAGGTTTTTCCAGTTCACAATCTCTGGGTTCATAATGTAATCAAACATCCTTCCAGTCCATGGAAAGGGATAGAGACTCAGGTCCTCAAATATGTGGCTCTCAGGGCCCATGTGAGGTTTGTTGTTTGGTTGGTTTTGCCAACCAGGAGTTCAATGAGTGTCAGCAGAATGGTCAAGATATTGGGTGTAAGACAAAGATCTTCCACTAAGTCCTCAGAATATGGTTAGCTTTCCGTCCTACCTATGGAGAGGGTGGAAAGGCTACCAGGCATGGTCCACTATGTCTCAAGAATTTGCTAGAATTTTTATTTACTCCCTATGGAAGATTTATGACAGATTTCTCAATCAAGAGTCAGTACGGGGCTGGAGAGATGGTTTGCAGAGGACCCAGGTTCAGTTCTTGGCAGCCACATGGTGGCTCACGACTGTAATTCTAGTTCCAAAGAAACCAATACTTTCTTGCAGCCCTTATGGAAAAAAAAAATCAGGTTCAAGCCAGGCATGGGAGTGCATGTTTGTTGTCTCAGCACCTGGAAGGTGGAAGCAAGAAGATCAGGAATTCATGGTCACATGTGGCTACACAGCAAGTCTGAAGCTAGCTGGGACACATGGTCCCTGTTTCAAGGAACAAAGGAAGGAACAAAGAAAGGAAGGGAGAGAGGGAGGGAGGGAGGGAAGGAGGGAAGGAAGGGAAGAAGGAAGGGAGGGAGGGAGGGAAAGAGGGAAGGAGGGAAGAGCTCATGGACATGAACCAGTGAATGAGACCCTGTTGCTCTGTTTGGGGTCTGAGACTCAAACCCAGGTCTTCGTCATCTCTAAGGTCACAAAGTCATCAGTGCCTTGCTGTGTCTCACTGGATACTTGCCAAGGTAGACCCAGGGCCTGTTAGTATCTAGAAGTCAAAATGTCAAAAGGAAGATCACACAGGCAGGATCTATTTTTAATCTGGGTGTGGAGGCAGAAGCTCCTGGGCAGGGAGGAGGAAGAGGGTTGGCTCGTACCTTTGCGGGGGCCCAGAGGTCTTCCTTCCCTGTCTCAGAGGCTCATCAGGTTTCAGGCAGCAAATGTAATGAATGACTTCCAACAACACAAGTCATTAGGAAAGCCAATAAAGATGTGACAGATCTGGTAAGAACAAGAAACAGCTCAGGTGTAGTGCTAGAAGGCCAAGGGCGGGGATTCCTTCAGGTCACGGATGAATCAGCCTGGCAGCCACCCATCCTTGGGTGGGATCAAAGGTATAGCCAGCTTGCACTCAGAAGATGCCTTCAAAGGATGCGTACTAATTAAAGCATCTACTGAGCCAACATCCTTTGACTTATTCGCACGCCTCGCCACGCTCGTGAGCTGGTGCACATGCTCCTCTGCTGATTGGAGCGGCAGTGCTGCCTTCCATGCTAGCCACTCCAATCAGATTCCTTCTTGAGGAGATGCTCATGGGATGGCAGCGCTGTTTCTCTTAGCTCATTAGCGGGGTCTAGAAGGTCATGGAGACCTGAGGTTCAGGGCACAATCTGTGGTAGGAATAGAATTCTTCTGTAAATGGAGAAAACAGCATTAGCAGCAGATAGATTGAAGAAATTGAAGGAAGAAAGAGGAGATGCCTCGGTGAGGACCTCCTGTAGGGAACGCCTGTGAGTGCAGGTCAGAAGGACTGGCACCTGACACCCAGAGAATCAGCCCTTAAAGCTGGATGCTTGCTCAGCACTGTAGGAAACAGAGGAAGGGCAGTCAGGTCAGTAGATATTAAATGTTCATGTTCAAGGGATGGTGCTTATGAGATCCTTAAAGGATTCCCTCAACAGAGATCACTCATTCACACACAAATCATCCATTTATAGGGTTTTTAAATTTTATTTATTTATTTTATGTATGTGAGTACACTGTGGCTCTCTTCAGACACACCAGAAAGAGGGCATCAGATCCCATTACAGATGGTTGTGAGCCACCATGTAGTTGCTGGGAATTGAACTTAGGAACTCAGGACCTCTGGAAGAGCAGTCAGTCTTAACACCTGAACCATCTCTCCAGCCCCTGTAGTTTTTCATTAGAATTAAGCCAGGAGGTGGTGGCACAGGCTTTTAATCCCAACATTCCAGAGGCAGAGCCAGGAGGATCTCTGAGTTCAAAGCCAGCCCGGTCTACGAGCGAGTTCCTAGACAGCCAGGGCTATACAGAGAAACTCTGTCTCAAGAAAAACAAAGAGAAGAAGAAGAGAGGGAGAAGGAGAGAGAGAGAGAGAGAGAGAGAGAGAGAGAGAGAGAGAGAGAGAGAAGAGTTAGACCATGCATGGTGGTATATACCTAAAAACCCTTGGGAAATGGAGGTAGGAAGATCAAATGTTCAAAGATATCCTCAGCTTTGTAACAAGTTCAAGGCTAGCCTGAGCTACATGAAACAGTGTCCCCCCCAAAAAAAAGGAGAATTCCAGTAATAATTCTAAATTAAAAGATGAGGGGCTGGTTGTACTGGTGTACACCATTAATCTCAGCATCTGCCTGATCTACAAAGCAAATTACAGGTCACCAGAGCTGTACAACAGTGAGATGCGGCATGTCTCAAGACAAAAAATGAAACTGATTGGGTATGGTGACAAATATCTGTAATCTTGGCACTCAGGACACTGAGACAGGCGGTTCATAAGTTCAAGGCCAGCCTGGTCTACACAAAGAGACTCTCAAAAGTAAAAAGAGGAGGAAGAAAGGGAGGAGGAAAAAAGTAAAACAGCACATAAAAAAACCCACCACCACCACCAATTATGTGTACATATGGGCATAGGTTATGTGCACATGCGTGTAGGTGCCCAGAGCCAGAAAATGGCGCCAGTTCCCTTGGAATTGGAGTTAGTTATAGGTGGTTATTGATAAACCAACCTGCCTCCATCTTAAGTTTGAAAGCCATCTTATAGCAAAGTTCAACTAGGTTCATTCCTGTTTATGATTAAACCTCTTTCAAGGATTAAGCTATGCCCCATGTATAACCTCAGCTACACATTTCTGTACTTCCTGTTCAAGAAATGGCAGCCATGCCATTCTTTCAGGAGCTCATTGTGACCAACTTGCTATACTTTTGTTCTGCTTCTGTAACTGCTTCTGTGCCTGCCAAAGCCCCCATGTGGAAAGCCCGTCCTCCTAAGCTGTAAAACCCTCATCTTCCCGGTCCAGGGTAGCTCTCTAAAATCTGTGCTGGGGAGACAGGCTGCTGGACCAGTTCTGTTCTGCTGTGCACAATAAAAAATAAACCAATTTGGCTATTTGAGTTAGTAGTCTTTTGTTTGTTTGTTTGTTTGAGATAGGGTTTCTCTGTGTAGAGAACGCATAGAACAAAAGTATAGCAAGTTGGTCACAATGAGCTCCTGAAAGAATGGCATGGCTGAACTGGAAACCGACTCTCTAGACCAAGCTGGCCTTGAACTCACAGAGATATGCCAGCCTCTGCCTCCAGGAGTGCTGGGATTAAAGGCCTGCACCACCATGGGCTAACTGAATTGGTGGTCTTTTACTTCTGCCTGCTGGGGTTGGTTGCTCTGAGCTAATTGCTGCAGATTCTGGGAACTGAACTCGGGTCTTCTGCAAATGTAGTATGTGCTCTTAACCAGTGCCCCATCTTTCCAAACCCTAAAATGTCTTAAACATTAAGAACTGCTTCATACCCAGCAGGCCTTCCTTCCTCCCGGATACTAGAAAAAGCCAGTCTCAGCTACACTGTGATTGGACCATAGGTGGGCACATGACCTATGCTGGTCCAATCAATCTCAAACTCGTGCCCCCCCCCCCGGGGATTCTGGGATACAGCTGTCGGGATGGTGAGGAGGGCTTGTCAGCGCTGCAGGTCCGCTGGTTTCCTACTGCAAGAAACTGGTCTGAAGAGAGAGAGACCAGCTGAAAAGGAGCCAGAGCGGAGGCACCTGCCGCTTGCTGGAGCCAGAGCCCTGACGTCACCCAGGCCCTCCTTAGTTCCAATTATCATTTGATCCCCTCGGAATTGGGTTCCTGTCGCCCCTGACTGAATGCACCCTGACCTGCCCCTACCTGCTTTTCCACAGCATGCTAAAGAACACATTAAACCTTGGAGGAGATGGCTGCCCCCCCCCTTTTTTTTTAAATGCTATTACTTTCTTTGACCAGAATCAAGGTCCAGATGTGTCTCTCGTGACCATTAACTCTTTTCTATGCGGGAAGGCCATGGGAGGAACACAGGCCTTTGTTCCCAGAACAGTGCCCCTCCTCCTGCTCAGGGCTGCTTCCTTGCTGGCTCAGATCCCAAAGCACCATTTCTGGCCCGTGACTCACAAAGTAAATCGTCTGTAAGTGAAAAGCCTCTTATCATAACTTTGGCAGGAAAAACAAGGTGGCAAGCCAGGCAACATTCTTCACGCTGGAGGCCTACCAGTGCCAAGGGCTGCTTTGGACACTGCGCATGAGCAACGTGTACTCGCTCAAAAGCTGCGTGCGCTTGCTTGTGTCCGCACCAACTGCTTTCCTGTTCTGTGCGCTCCAAAAGGGACACCGTGCAGCGTTCAACAGTCCTATCTGATCACGGAGGCATGTCCGTGTCCTGTCTGGTGCCCGGCGTAATCTTTCTCCTTATCTTGGCAGCTGAAGGGCAAACATTTTGGCAAGAACGTGACAGTATTCATTTGCTTAGAAGATAGTGGCATCCAGGGATGGAGGGCCTTGTCTTCTGTCATTTTGCACCTTTAGGAACAAGTTAATTTAATCTTGTGGTTTTGAGACAGGGTTTCTTGTAGCCCAGGCGGGACTGGGCCTCACTATATATGTGAGGATAACCTTGATCTTCTCTCAGGCTTTGTCTCCACCTCCCCTATACTGGACTAACAGGCGTTCAACACCGTACTTGGTTTTATTTATTTACTTATTTTGGTTTTGGTTTTCTCTTTACAAGTAAATTTTATTTACGACAGAATTGACAGCTTTAGTTCCTTTGGTGACATTTGGCCTCAGCAGCCCAAGGGCGGTGAGTCTACCCTCAAGTCACAGTCTGCCGCTGCTACAGGTTCCGGTTTTACCCCAGGAAACACTAGCATCTTCTCACCTACCCAGTCAGAGTCGAGGAGAGCAGGACTCTGTGAGGGCAGAAGAGTATGATCTGCCCTTTCTGCCTTAGCCCAAAGCCTGTTTTGCAGAGACTCTGCCTCCCCACCCCCACCCCTGTTGCCCATCTCGTGGTGCAGGCTGTTAAGCATGGGCAGCTGTGCACTAGCCAGTGGGTGAGGAATGGATGCAGGTTGAAGGGGTGCTGTGTGTCTGGTTGTTGTTGTTGTTGATATTAAGGTGGCAATAGGAGAACCTATTGGGGATGCTCCAAAGGCGCTAAATGGGAACCCCACAGTCTTCGGCCCCATTTCCGGTTACTCCAGGATAGTGCATGATGGCCTCTCCTTTGCTATCCTTTGCCTCCAGCAGGCCAGAGTTCATCTCCTAGTCAGCATTCTCTTCTACAGGCTTGGTACCACCCTTAACATCAAGTACAGACCTTGACATAGTTGGTGTTTCAGGGCTTTGGCAAAAGTCCACTAAACTGGTGGGAGCTGGAGCCACCAGCTGGAGCTATTCATGGAGCCGAGCAGCTGCTGCCCAGGGATAGGGATGGAGCCCGGGCCCCATGTATGCTGGGCAAGCACTCTCCTAACCCGGCCACATCCCTGGAAAGACTAATGGGTCCTGTATTAAAAAGCATCATTTCCAGGCTGGGTGTCATGGCATATGCTTAATCCCAGCAGAGGCAGGCAGATCTCTGGGTCTGAGGACAGCCTGGTCTACATAACAAGTTCCAGGACTACCAGAACTACATAGAGACACTCTATCTCAAATAAAACAAAAATCATTATATTTCCATGATTATTATTGGTTATTCTGGGGGGGAGGGAAGGGGGATGAGTTGGTTATTTTTTTTAATCGATTTTAAATATGTGTGTGTGTGTGTATGTATGTATGTATGTGTGTCACAGGCCGGGAACTTCACCACAAAGAGCAGGCTGACTGGCCCCCATGCGTCTAGGGCTCTAACGCCTGTCTTGCCCTCACTAGGAGAATCAATCATCCCTGAGTTTTTATGTTGGTTCCGGGGATCTAAACTCCGTCTCCAGGCTTGCAAGAGCAGCTCTTTACCAACAAACCTCCCAAGCCCTTTAATGGAACACGTTTCCATGGCTTCAGACTGTCATGCCTCAAGGTTTTAATGGCTACATACGCACAACTAGGAGCGATTAGATCGCTGGTCCAGCAAATGAAATGTTCCCCTAGCCCTCGTAGACCTTGTAATGCTGCACGTGTAAAATCATTCCCTAAAGATTGCTAGTTTTGTCTTAGAGCGTACACTTCCAATCTCATGCTTTCTCTGAAGAACTGTTCATTATTTTCAGATTAGTTGCTTTTCTTTTATGTTCGTTTGTTTGTTGTGTCTTCCCACACCCTATACATACTGAGATCAGAGCACTTGTGAATATCCCTTCTCTATCATGTGAATGTAGGAGACTAAACGTGGCTCATCCCACTGCTCCTCTAGGTGCTCCTCCAGCTTGGCCACAAACACATTTATCTGCTGAGCCCTCTCTCTGACCCTTAGACATTGTGTTTTCATTGTTATCCTATAACAATGAAAGAACCCTCTGGCAACATTGATTCACTTTTTAAAGTCATAAATACAATGTAATATAATAGCAACAAAGCACACTCAAAAACAAACCAGTAACCTGAAAGCAGAAAGCAGAAGCCGTAGACCAATCAGAATCTTCCTCATTCCTTTCTTAAGGAAGGTATCTCCTCTAAGTAGTAATTTTAAAGATTTTATTTTTGCATAGTGGCTTAAAATCTTAATACCAGCAATGTGTGTATGTGGGGGGGGGGGAGGGTTGTAAAATCCTGGCAGAGTTTAAGATCAAGTGGGTCTACATAGTAAAACTCTAATTTTCTATTTTATTAAGTTCTTCGACAGGTTTTGGGTATGTGTGAGTGCCTTTATGCAGGAAAGAAGTAGAGGCAGATGGTAAAAACAATTAAATTATTGAAGGGAAAATATTACTGGATTTCTAGAACGCTCTGTTTTCTAAATTTTCCTTCCCTCTATTACAGTTTTGTGAAATAGAGACTCCCTGTTCAGCCCTGGCTTAGTGGGAATTTACTATGTGGGCTGGCCTTGAACTCACAGAGATCTGCAAATGCCCAGATTAAAGGCCTGTGCCACCTGGTCGTCTCCTTTCCCCTCCATTCTTAATTATTTTCATCTGCTAGTTGGTGACCGAATGACAGAGGATAGGCTAAAATTTAGCAAATGGTCTTTTGTGTCCTAGCTTGGACCCTGATGCTAACTTCTACCAGGATGTGTCCTCTTTAGGGTCAGGACATAAAGGTAACCTAGACACCAACACACAGTAGATATTCTCTCCCCTTTCCTTGCCTTATTTATTGGTACAGGCGTTCAGAGACCGTGATTACAACTGAATGGCAGGAAGATGCTCCCGCTCAGGGTTGCTCCCAGAAACCCCTCCTCTCCCTCTCTGAGTACAGGATGGAGTCAGATTTTCCATCTTTGAGGTTCGCTGTGAACATGTGACTTGCTTTGGCCAATGCGATATGAGCATAGGTGACATCACTTCCATACAGAAAGCTTTTAAGAGCCATAGCAGTCAGCATCTCTAGGTGTTGCCGGCTCATTGAGGGCCACTGAGTGCAAATGCATGATGGGACTCCTCGCCCCGCCCCCCCCCCCATACTTCTCATATGTAGAAAAAAGGCTTCCTAGAGTCAAACCCCTTGGTTCTTCCAGCATGACCTAATCCTCTGGTGGCCCAAAGGAAAGCCACAGGTTAACAGGTTGCGGGTCTGTTGCCAGGCTCCCTCTCTGAAAACCTGCATCTGCCTTCTGGAATCCCAAGTCCGGGCCCTTCCATTCTCTCCTGCGAGGGGTCTCGGCGCTCCCCGTACTCAAGCCAGCCTTGAGTTTACTCCTTACTACTCACGCATTGGATATTAGAAATAGTCTTCGATATTGGTATAGATTTGTAGCTTACAAAACTATTCAATCGCAATCTTTTATCACTGGAGACATCGCTGGCCCTCGATCTAAGTAGTTTGAAATGCCAGGGCTTACGTGCCGTTCAGAGCTCTGAGGTGCACAACCACTACTAGAAATCTGCACAATCGTGGCCCGGATTGTCGCAGGCGTGGAAAGTGACCGCAGAGATTGTGGCGCCCCGGACCCTGGCTCCCCCTGCAGGCGGCAGCCGGAGAAGCAGCCGCGACAGGAATAACAAGAGGACCCGCCCTGGCGTCCCACCCGGAGACTGCGCAGCTGCAAGGTGGATGGCGCGGCCCCATCCATCCTCAGCTGGGCTGTTCTCCCGGAGGCTGACCCACCAGCGGATCCAACGGAAAATCTGGGGGTGGCCTGGGCCTAAAAGAGCGAACCAAGCCTACAAATTCCATTGTGTTTCCAGTCTCGGGGCTGTGAAACAGGAAAGGAGAAACGGGTCCCGCTTCTCAGACGCCAAACTGCAACATACTGCAGAGCATGCAGCCCAGAACCCCCGGCATGACCGGGGGTACCGGTACCGTTCTGGCCAAGAGAGAAAAGGCTGTGAACCCAGGGATCAACATCGGAATGACCCTGAAAGCTGAAATCCTTGAAATCAGTTAATGATTTGTAAATGAAATGGTAGATGATCAATGGACGACCAAATAGTAGATTGTAGCTAGGTGATAAGGTCACAGATTAGTGATGTATAGATGATACGTGATAGATGATATGGATGATAGATGATAAATAGGTAGATCGAATGTATATACATGATAGATTCAGATATAAATGCTGGTTAGATAATTCTACAAGCTTTCAAAATCAGTCAGCCTGAGTTGCCTTTTAGACCCAGCCTCAAAACACCACCACAGCAAAAGACATTGTTTTGTTTCATGTACTCAGCTGTCTCCTCGCCTTAACTCACCGTGTGTGTGTGTTTAAATAGCCTTCACTCAGCCCCACCCCACCCCGTGTGGATTTTATTGTTGGTTTTTGGGTTTCTGTTTGTTTAGGCTGTTTTTTTCCTAAGCTTATTTTATTTATTTATTTATTCATTCATTTATTTTATGTGAGTACACTGTCGCTGTCTTCAGACATACCAGAAGATCTCATTACAGATGACAGTGAGCCACCATGTGGTTGCTGGGAATTGAACTCAGGACCTCTAGAAGAGCAGTCAGTGCTCTTAACCACTGAGCCAACTCTCCAGCCTCTGGTTTTTTGTTTTGGTTTGGTGTCTTGTTTTTTTTGAGACAGGGTTTCCTCTGAGTAGCTCTGTCCTGGAACTTGTTGACCTCATACTCAGAGACACATCTGTCTCTGCCTCCCCAGTGCTGGGACTAAAGGGGTGTGCCACTACTGCCTCGCCTAGTGGCATCTTCTAACAGTCAGATCTGCTTCTCTGATGTGTTATCCCCAGCATCACATACACTGACTAGAGTCTTCATAAACACATGGTACTGTTGATTAGAGATGAAATGGACCCCCTCCTCTGCAGCGGCTGGGGGAGGATGGCCTTGCTTTGTCATAGAACCTATTTGGAGAACAAGTTCAAGGAGCAGAGGGGAAGACTGACACCCACAGACTGGTGCTCACTCCTGGACACCTGGGAACATGGCAGGCATTGCCAAGTGAGATCAGGTGGTGATGGCTATAGGCCCTGACAGGTGGTGGGTCACACGGGCACTTCTGCACTTCTGTTCCGTTGTATAAATGAGCACATTAGTTCCTTCAGTGCTGGATGTGGGCCCCAGCTGACTTGTTAGTTTATTATCTTATTATTATATTAGCTATTATTATAGAATGATTGGCTCTTGGTAGGGGCAATGACTGGAATGTAAATAAATAAAATAATTTAAACAAAAGAATGCTTGACTCACACATGCTGAATATTATGTAAATATTCACTGTTGCCAGGAGTCAGGGCACAAGCCTAAATCTGAGCACTTAGAAGGTAGAAGCAAGAAGATCGAGAGGATGAGGTCATCTTCCACTATGCAACGAGTTTGAGGTCAGCCTGGGCTATATGAGACCCTGTCTCAACAAACAACAAACAAACAAACAAACAAAAACAGTGGTCCAGGGAAACAGCCCACAGATAGAAGTGCTAAGCATGGTGAACCAAGCTGGATCTCTAGAATCCAAATGATGGAAAGAAATAACTGACCCTTGAAAGCAGCCTCTGCCCTCCACGCGTATGTAACATAGCCTGCATGCATGCCTGCATTCACACACTGGGATGGCTATTCTTGGTTGTCAACTTGACTCTTTCAAATGAGCTACAATGCAGAAATGGAGGGCACAGCCAAGATCCTGAGCTTGAGGAAGGAAGACACACCTTCACTCTGGGCCAGACCTGCTGGAAGCCTACGTAAGGACAGTGGGAGAAGGAAGGGTTTGCTCTGTCTGCCTGCCCTTGCGCTGTTCTCACATCCATTCCTTCGCTGCTGCTGGAGCAGTCTTTTGGATTCCACCATACATAAGAGACCTTGGGAGACTGAGAAACTACCAGATTTTTGGACTTTCCATTTGTAGCTCTGGCCATTGTTGGATTAGTTGGACTGCAGCCTGCAAGTCATTCCAATAAATTCGAGAGAGAGAGATGGGGGTGGGGGGAGGAGGGAGAGATTTATTCAATAAGTTCTGTGACTATCTAGAGAGCTCTGACTAATATACACACACATATACAAATAAATAGTCAGC
The DNA here is from genome assembly GCF_004785775.1 of Grammomys surdaster. NCBI lineage: Eukaryota > Metazoa > Chordata > Mammalia > Rodentia > Muridae > Grammomys > Grammomys surdaster. Next base: position 1,163,745 of record NW_021620678.1, read on the forward strand.
ATGACTTCTGTAACAAATTTCTGTCTGTTCTTTAAAATAGTACATTGAGGGGCTAGAGAGATGGCTCAGAGGTTAAGAGCACTAGCTGTTCTTCCAGAGGACCTGGGTTCAATTCCCAGCACTCATAGCTCACCACTATCTGTAACTCCAATTCCAGGAGTTCCGACAACCTTCATACAAACACATGCAGGAAAACACCAATACACATTGTTGGATCCTGAGATCCAAACAGGAAAGACGTGCTCCCACAGAAACACTCAAGGACGGGGGTTCAATGCAAAAGCAAGAGGTTTACTGATCCAGTGCACTGGGGTCCCCCCCTCCCCACAGCACATAGCCTAGAGGAACCCCCGAGCTAAAGCTGAAAGCAGTTTTTATACAAATTTTCACAGGGTTTACCAGGGGAGTTTTAAAATCACCTCTTAGACAATGTTAACCACAAAAGCTGACCTTAACCGGCCACTCCCACGCCCGGTTGTCTGGCAACTCAGATTTGTTCATTATCTTGTGACAATGAGTGTTAGCTAAGTCTATCTTATCATAGCTCCTGTTTACCCAGGTTTATTGCACTAAGGGCCCAGCTTTCTGATAACCTTTTACTTTTCTGATCTTGGGCCCCTCTCCTGGAATGTGTGTGTAAGTCTTTGGACTGCACTTCTCCCGGTACGTGTCTCTAGAGAAGTTAATTTTTAAGTTTAGGCTGAGACCTGAGATTCCTTGAACATAAAAAAGAAAGAAAAAGCTCTATTTTGCAAACTGGGTATGGTGGCACACATGTTTAATTCCAACCTTTCTGCCCTGGACGTGTCAAACTCTGACATCACAGGAAAATGGCAGCCAGGTTTGCCTCACCAGCTCCACAGTGCTGTAAAAACAGACTCCACAGAGAAAGACCTTTCACAGTGCTTGCCCTATTTGGTCTAAGCATTGAGTTACAGTGTAACTGTCACTGTACACTGTGCCTCTGGGCAGATAAGGGCAGAACCCTGAGGTCTCTGGTACCCAGGGACAAGTACTGGTCCAGTAAGTGTGCACTGGGCTGCATAGCCAGACACAGCAGTCTCTACTTTTTTTTTTTTTTAAAGATTTATTTATTTTACTCATGAGTACACTGTAGCTGTCTTCAGACACACCAGAAGAGGGCATCAAATCTCATTAGGGATGGTTGTGAGCCACCATGTGGTTGCTGGGATTTGAACTCAGGACCTCTGGAAGAGCAGTCAGTGCTCTTAACCACTGAGCCATCTCTCCAGCCCAGCAGTCTCTACTTTTAAGACAGATTCTGTTTCTTTGTCATATTGGCTTGTTGGTTTTGTTTTGTCTGCTTATTTTTTGCTTTTTCATACAAGGTTTCTCTGTGTAGCCCTGGCTGTGTTGGAGTTCACTTTGTAGACCAGGCTGGCGTCAAACTCACAGAGATCTTTCTGCCTCTGCTTCCTGAATGCTGGGATTAAAGGCATTAATCACCACCACCTGGATTTTTTTTTTCTTTACTACTTGTGACTGTGTGTATGCATGTATGTTGGTGTTTGGATATGAATGTAGGTGCCTGCAGAAGCCAGAGAGGTTGGACCTCCTGAGTTGGAATTACAGGTACTTGTGAGCTGCCTAAAATGAGACCTTAACTCTGATTCTCTGCAATATATGATCTTAACCACTGAGCCAGCTCTCCAGCCCCTGGGACATTTTCGCTTTTACTTAAACCAGCACACAACCCCCAGGAGCCATTTGTATTTAAAGACAAACCTGCTGCACATTGAGAGCTCATTGATTTAAAAAGGGAGGTTCTTGATTGATGGCTTAGGGTTGAGATCTCATGATGCTTATGCAGACGACCAGAGGTTCCCAGGCCCAAATTGGGCCACTTGCATCTGCTCGTAACTCCAGCTCCAAGGCTTCTGGTGATTTTGGCCTTCATGGGCATCTATATAACAGACAGTGGGATAAAAAGGAAGTTTACATCCTTAAGAAAATGTCTTAGGAAGGAAAAAGGCAAGCTGGGTCTGGTGGCACAAGCCCTTAAGCACAGCACTCCAGAGGCAGAGACAGGCAGAGCTCCATGAGTTTGAGGCCAGCCTGGTCCACTCAGTGAATTTCAAACTAGCCAGGACTAAGCAATGAGATCCTTTTCTCAAATAATTTTTCATGAAATGTGAAGAGAACAATCAAACGGAAGATAGGTGAGGGGATACAGTCAAGCAACAGGTACATAGATACCCGCTCATTGGGAACAGACACCTGCCAGAGAAGACAGTGTCACGGTGCCCCCCCCCCCACACACACACAAAGTTAAAAATAGAACCAAAGAAATGGTTCAGTTAGCGGAGTGCTTACCTAGCAGTCACAAAGCCCTGAGTTTGATCCCAGCATCACATGAAGCAGGCATGGTGGCACAGATCTGTAACAGAGTATTTGAGAGATGGATGCAGAAGTTTCAGGAATTCAAAGTCATCCTCAGCTACACAGTGAGTTCCAGGCCAGCCTGGGCTACTTGAGCATGTTTCATAAGAAAAGCTAAATAAAGTGACTATATGGTCTATTGATTTCACTGCGGGGTATACACCCCAAAGAGCTGGGAAGGAGTTTCAAGGAGAGGTTTTTCTACTGGCATTTGTAATTGCATTAACTCACAATAGATGAACTATGGAGGAGATCCAAACGTCTATCAGCAGATGAATGGAGAAGCAGAATTCACAGAGTGTATACTCGGCTCTCCTCAAACTCCATCCACCATCCACTGAGACCTTGAACAGTTGAACCTCCTGCCTCCACTCCCCACGCGTGGAGTTAACGGCTGGGAAATGAAACCAGGGTTTACTAAATACTAGACAAATATTCTAAGCCTCAGCCCCAACCTCAGCCTGTATTTGCCATTAAAAAAAAAAGTTGGGCTGGATGGCGGTGGCACATACCTTTAATCCCAGCACTTGGGAGACAGAGGCAGGTGAATCTATGAGTTCGAAGCCAGCCTGGTCTACAGGGCAAATTCTAGGATGGCCAGAGCTACACAAAGAAATCTTGTATCAAAGAAACAACAAACAAACAAAAAATTGTGCAAAGTATTGTTAAGGTCCAAGAATCACTGAAGGAAGACCTCAGACTCAAATGGTATGCATAGGCAAAGAGTGTTTATTCTGAAGAAATTACCATCATTCAGAGGTCAATCCCAGACAAAGGCACACAAGCCTTTATAGAAAACTAGAGAGGTTTTATCTAGGGTTAGGTAATCTAACACTTTAAAATGTGGGTTTCTGATAGTTTTATTATATTTGGGGAGGGGTTGAGGACATTCTAGGAACCTGAGTCAGCTCGAAGCTTACAGAACCATCCTATATTCAGAACCCCCCTCTGAGGAGCCCAATCTGCTTTCCTTGGAAACAGAAACTTTTTTTATTTTTTAAGGTTTTTAATTTTAGAAGACCTCTCGGTATGGCTGCACACAAACTTAACTCCAGCACTGGGGAGGCAGAAGCAGGTGGATCTCTGAGTTCGTGACCAGCTAAGTTCCAGGCCAGACAGAGCTACATAAAGAAATCCTGTCTGAAAAACAAGCAAAAGAAGGAAAAAAAGAAATTAGACACTTTCCCCAATATAGATGGACACTAAGGACATTGTGCTGATGAAAAACAGCCAGTTACAAAGTGCTGGCTAGTTTTGTATCAACTTGACACAAGCTAGAGTTACTTGAAAGGAGGGAACCTCGATTGCAAGAAAGCCTCTTAAAGATCTGGCTGTAGGGCATTTTCTTAATTAGTGGTTGATATGGGAGGGCCGAGCCTGTTGTGGGTGATGCTATCCCTGGGTTGGCTAGCCTGGGTTCCATAACAAGTGAGCCAGGGGGAGGAAGCTCTTGCCTCCAGGTTCCTGCCTTGTTCGAGTTTCTATCCTGACTTCGTTTGATAATGAACAGTGATGTGGAAGTGTAAGTCAAATAAACCCTTTCCTCCCCAAGTTGTTTTGGTCATAGTGTTTTGTCACAGCAATAACAACCTTAAAATACACAGAAGCACAAGTGACTTACTGCACTTGAGATCACAGAGACAGAACGGAGGGAGAGGAGAGCTAGCCTTAGTGGCTTTCCGGCTGGAAAGAGTCAAGCAAATAAATATATTTCTGCAGATTACTAATCTGTTTAATACAGCTTTCTAGAGATGGCAGAAAAGCACTTGAATGCACTGTTCGCTGTCATTACCTATGGGGAAATGAACAAAGAGTACATAACAGGCACAGTGCAGCGTGCCTGTGATCCCAGTCCTGAGGAGGCCCAGCCAGAGGGATCTAGAGTTCAAGTTCAGCCTGGTCTACCTAGTGACAGTGTGTCTCAAAAAGCAAAGCAAAGCAATAGAACAACCTCACTATATCACTATAAATCCATTGGTGGTTAAAATGAAATGAGTGACATCACCAGATGCCAGGCAGGGCGTGAAGGAAATGAATCAGTCACACACTGGCACGGAGAATACAAAAAGGCATAGTGATTATAGGAGTATTTAGTAATTTCTTATTAAACCAAACACACAGGGGATAGGGAGATGGCTCAGTCAAAAACTTGCAATTTTTCTAGGACTGTCACTGGAACCCCCATTAACAGGAGAAGGGCACACACTAAGACCCTTGTGCAAGGCAGTGGTTTCCAGGCTTACTGATAGATTAAACGCCATCCCAGGCATCTCCGGGGCCATCCCATCTCTCTTATCAAAGGATAGAGGACAGGCTGGAGAGGTGGCTCAGTGGTTAGTTAAGAGTACTTGCTGCTTCTGCTGAGGGTCCAGGTTCAGTTCCCAGCACCCACATTGCATCTCACGAGCACCTGTAACTCCAGTCCCCAGGGATCTGATGCCCTCTTTTGAATGGTATATACACATAGGTGCAAGCAAACGATCATACAAATACATACACTAAAGAAATAAATACAGTAACTGGTGCTATGTCTTTCATTCATTTCTTATAACATTTTGGACATTTGCTAAGTTTCTTACATGTAACGGCCCGTTCTGCTGCTCCGGTCCGCAGGTCAGGGCCTAGCAAGAGAGAGAGAGTGGGGACGGAGACGGGAAGAATGGAGACAAGACAGGGAATCTGATCAAGTCTCATCAAGTCTCTCCAAGTCTCTCCTCAAGTCAAGCCTCGCCTCAAGTCTCACCTTTGTTGAAAGGAAATCCTGGGTATATATAAGCACAAGCAGGGGACCGCAGCTGAAGACACTTTACCACGTGCACCCTGCAGCTGGGGGGAATAAACAACAAAACAGGATACGTAAGAAAAGCAAGATACTTATCAGAGTGTGCTCAGCTGTTGTGGGCTGTTGAAAACAAGTCTCTTGTCAGGGTATATGGCTCGAGATGGCTGCAAAGATGATAGCCGCTTTCTGCTCAGAGTCGGCTCCCAACACATAAACCACATTTTATCTTGCCAGCAGTCCCATAAGGTAGTTTTTTTAAATGCCTGTTTATAGATGGCATATCAGACTCAGGGATGTTAAATAAATCACCAAAGGCCACATTAAGAAAAGGACAGAATTCATTCCTTGGCTGCAGTACTGGTGTTGTTACCACTATGTCCTCTGGCTCCTTTGGATCTGGGTTTGGTGCATTTTCTGGATCTACTCTTGTTATATTTTCTTTTTAACTGTGCCTACTTCTGATTGAAGTATAATTTCCCGTTAATGCTGTTACATTGTGTCCATTTGTTTGCCAAGGCACACGCTCCCCTCCCCCACCAACTTCAACAAGTTTGCCTTGTACAGAAATAGGATAACCTTCCGCCAGATGGGGGCACTGTGACACGCTCGCACTCCAGGAACTGGCGACTGTGCCCAGAGCCTCCGTGGAGAGCACGGAGTCACCTGCACACATGTATCCAAACCCACGTAAGATTACTTGATGCCTTGCGCATGTCTTCCTCCAGAGAACGCTGGGTGAACTTCAATAGCCAAAAGCGTGCGTGTGCTTCATTTTCCTGATCCACGCTGCCACCCTCGAGAGACACAGGTCTGTGGGAACAGCAAAATCATTTATTTCTCTTTGGGCATCGGTCTCCCTCATCTGCAGGGGATCGAGCTGGGATCACAGGCTCTGCTGCCAACTCGGCCACCTGCTGCTGACTGATCCTGAGCCACCAGTGACCCATTTGAGGTTGGGACCCATCGATCTCAGTCTAGCTCCACACCTGGGGCAGTTGGGAAGAATGCCAGAGGTGAAGGATGCCAGAATCCAAGGCCACAATTAGAAATGCGAAGCTAGGCTGTCCCCTCCCCTCTTAAGCCGAAGGGAGAGAATCTAGGAGTCCCCACTCCTTCACACCTGCAGAGTCAAACCCTTGGTTCAACTGGCAGCTTTAGCTCCAAGCTCTGGGCACAGGTTGGTCTAGGCCGGTTGGATGGAGACGCCTGGGGCCACTCTTGGGACGTCTGTCCTACCCTCACCGCACTCAGTACCCGTGTCTCTCTACAGTCAGTTAGTTTCCCTTTCTCTTTGCGATCCCCGCGGGCCGCTGTCCAGAGGAGCAGGTCTCTGCCAAGCAAGGGCACAGATAGGAGCGAAGGTGGGCAGGAGCCTTCTGGGCTTGATCGCCTAGAGCCCTCCCATTCCGGGAGCTGAAGCAGGAAGAAGGTGGGGCCTGCATTCACAAGACCCGGGAGGTCACTCGCACTTCTGGGGTCTCCCAAAGCCAAGGCCTGTATACAGGAAATGCAACCCCAGCGCCTGGGGCCCAGAGCTGAGATGGAACCAGTCTGCCTGGGATACAGCCATCGCATACCCTATTCACCGATCAGGTACCGCTGGCCCCGCTCCTCCAAAATTTTCACTGCAGTCTCTTCCTGCTGGCCTCCATTTTGCTACGTGCTGAGCCTCTCCTCTAGGTCCCCAGCCCCCGACTCCTCCCTCACTTTGTCCAGGATACTCTGTAGTTCCCACTCTCCTCGAGGGTTTCCTCCTGCTCTAAGCCACTTCGGTTGCATTATAGCTGCTTCTAAACTGGCCACCCTGCACCCCTCTCCACGCTGCCTATATTTCTTCCTGTTGAGACTCCTCCTCAGTCTGGGGCTGTTCGTCTGTGGATCTTTCTGCTGATCCAAGGCTGGGCTATGCGTCAAAATTTAAAGAAAAATCCATTGAAGCAGACTTTGGACGGTCGCGTTTGGAGAGGTTTCGATGGATGTTTTAGATAGACTATCCTGTGCTGTTTTAACCCAACCTCGGGGAATGCTGAGAGAAGAGGGGACCACTTTCCAAGGAGATGTGAACCACCTTTCCAGAAGTACCCCCCACCCCCCCGCGCTGGCAAAGGGTGAAGAGAAGTTCCCCAACACACCCATTGCCTCGATGGTCACAGTGACTTCTCCGAACCACACCATTCAGATCTCATTTGAGAAAAAGAATAGGGGGCGGGGTTGGCACTGGAGAGAGATGGCTAAGCAGTTAAGAACTTTTGTTCCAGCAACACTCCCAGCAAACACATGGTATGGCTCACAACCACCTATAACGCCAGCTTCTGGGGGTCCAAGGCCCTCTTCTGACCCCCAGGCTGCCCAGCATGCACATATTAACTCATAACACGTACACACATGTATAAACACCCAACGTCAAGAGATGTGAGTGTATTTTAAACCTACATATAATAAGAAGAAAGTTATACCCCGAACTGCCTACTCCCTTGGGTGACACTCTGATTTTTGTCCCCTCTCCTGGTGCCTGTGATGCCGAGTAAAGAATTCTTCAGTTTATAGCAAGTGTAAGGCAAAAAAGATAGATTCAGTGTCTTGCCAAGAAGGCAGAGTGAGAGTGGACAGCAAATGGAGACCATTGTCCCATATGCAGCCCAGCCGCAAGTGCAAGCAACTGTGCCTGAGTGCATGCATGTGGTGGAAATGCAGGCTTTAATTTCAAAGTTAGTACCTTTACTGGCTGAGCCATCTCCCTGGCTCATCTTTAGAACAGATTCACCTTTCCCTGAGCAACTTTGTTCTGACCAGTGATGGATAGACCTGTATAGGGAGAGCAACGACTGCCGAATCACAGAATAGTTATGTCTTCAGTCTTCAGCAGAAAGCCCCTCCTGGCCAGCCATCCGTCTCCAGGATTAGGGCTCCTGAGGCCAGTTAACGGCAATTATCTGTTAATAGCCTTGTCCCATGTGTGGCCTTGTAACCAGTCCCAGATGTCACCTCTCCTTCCACAGTCAGAGATAAGCCTCAGATCCAATTCTTCCGACCAAGGATTGATTGAAGTCTGGCTCTTCCAACTCTTTTATTCTAGGGGCTTCTGGCTGTGAGGGATGGGTCCAGTTTGGTGCCCTCCAAGGCTACTGATACCTAACCAGCTCTGAAGTAGGGGATCCAGACTCTGTCTCTTGGTTTTTGGTTGTTATTATATTGTGGAATTTTATTGTGGTGGCAGTGGTAGTTTGGCTGTTTTGTTGTTGATGTTGTTGGTTTTTTACTTTTTTTGTCCTCCACTCCACTCCACCCCACTCCCAACAAGATTTTGCTATGAAGCCATGGCTAGCCTGGCAGGACTCAATCTTGGCACATCCTCTCGTTCCTGCTCATTAAAGGCTATAGTGTCTTCCTCAGGTGCTTTGCACTTTAATTTTTGAGCTAGAATCTTTCACTGAAATGAGCTTGTGGATTCCAGCGGGCTTGTCACTCACGAGCTCTTGAGATCCTCCTATCTCTGATTCTCCAACTCAGGGTTGTAGATTCACAACCCCCACACTTGGCTTTTACATCTGCCCTGAGAATCAGGTCTTGTGTGAAAGCGCTTTACTGACCAGTCATCTCTCCGGTCTCATTTCCTTGATTTTTAAAACCTCCATCCCACGTGGAGGTGTCCCGCCTGGAAGGAGCAGCAGCCAAATGCTGAAGAGTCTTGGACCTTTCGTTTCCTCAGGGCTTACATGTTCTCTGGTAGGCCTGGGAGAAGCAGCGTTCGGCCCAAGTAGGAAGGCACCCCTCTGGTGGCAGGACTTTTCTCCTCTTCATTCTTCCTGCTTGGAAAGACTCCAGAAATTGTCAAAGGTTCAGGGAGTTGGGGGTGCCTCAGGACTTCAGGGGCCTTGTTCGGCTTGAGATCACTCCAGAGCACACTCTGAAATTTCTGTTTTCTCTCTTGTGCCTGCAGAAACCCAAAGAAACCGATGAAGAAGTTATCTCAAGAAACATTCTGGTTCCATTTTGAGAACCTACAGCATGCCCAGGGCCGAAATAATACCTTCTTGTGCTATGAAGTGAACAGAAAGGACTGTGATTCACCTGTCTCCCTTTTCCAAGGGGTCTTTAAGGAAGAGGTACTAGGTTGGGGATGTGGCTCAGTTGGTGGAATGTTTACCTAACATTCATGGGAGTCCCGGGATTAATCCTTAACAGCACAGAAAAACAACAACAACAACAACAACAAAAAATAGGCATAGTGGCACACACCTGGGATCCTAGCACTCAGGAAGTGGAGACAGGAAGACTGGAAATTCAGGGTCATCCTTGTTTATATAGAATCTGAGGCCAGCCTGGGTTGGGTGAGATCTTATCTCAATAAACAAACAAACAAACAGTAAATAAATACCAAAGGCCTGCAGAAGTAGCCCCAAGGATAAAGCACTTGCCACAAAAGCATGAGACTCAGAGTCTGGATCCCCAGAATCCATGGAAAAGTTAGGTGGGCCTAGAGGCTAGCTATATTCCTAACCTATGGGAGGCAGAATCTAGGAAACCTCAGAGCAAGCTAGCTCACAGGGTTAGCTGAGTCGGCAAGCTCTGGGTACCATGGGGGACCCTGCCTCACGGTGGAGAGTGAGCAAGACATCCAGGGTCAATTTCTAGCCCTCCACAAGCACACTCACGAGCACACACACATGTCCCCACCATGGGCACACACACACAAAAAAAAAGCTAAATAAATAAATGGCCCAGGTCCTTCTTACAACAGGCAGAAGCTAAGCCCACTGAGAATGCAGAGGCAGGGTATGATGGCACACACCTCTACTCTTACCCCTCTGGAGGCAGAGGTAGGTATATCTCTGTGCATTTGAGGCTAGCCTTGTCTACATAGCCACTTCCAGGCCAGCAGGAATACCACAGTAAAACCCTGCCTCAAAAAATAATAATGATGCTGGGCAGTGGTAGCCTATGCCTTGCAGCACTTGGGAGGCAGAGGCAGGCGGATCTCTGAGTTCGAGGCCAGCCTGGTCTACAGAGTGAGTTCCAGGACAGCCAGGGCTATACAAAGAAACCCTGTCTCGAAAAATAAAAACAACAACAATAATAATGATTATTTTTATTATACAAAAAGTAAAGAAATAAAAGTAAGATGACCACTACAATGAGGGATAGCCCGAGTCCCTGCCCTGCCTGTTCTGGAATCTGTACTTGTCTTCAAAGGCAGGGCAGGCACTCGGAAGCTTCAGCACATTGGGCATCCAGCACCATATCTTGCCCTAGTGCCTTCTGGGTTGGTCTAGCCTCTTCTCCCCCTGTGCACTTTAAGTTTCTTATAATATTGTGTTATAAGATGACAGGGACTATACTCCAGCCTTCCTACCCCAGTCTGTTTGCCTACCCCACCAAGCCTGCCTGCCCCAGCCTGGCTAGACTCTGGTACAAGACCTCTTATAGCAGCTGCGACTTGTGGCTTTGATGAGTACCAACCCTGCATTGACCATATGAATGTCCTAGCACATCTGACAGGATGGGTGGGGTGAATTTTAATGACTTACTTAATCTAACATGAATACCATTATTTCACTGATCAGTCAATATAGAATTCTACTTAAATAGTCAACACACACACACACACACACACACACACACACACACACACACGGTATTGAAATGGGATGTCATTCTATAGCTCAAGATGGCTTCCAACTCCTTTTAATCCCCCTGTCTCAACCTCTCAACTGCTGGGATTACAGATGTGGGCTACCATGGCCCAAGTCCTTTTCTCTTTGAAATGGGTTGCACGAGGCAGGAATGGCGGTGCCTATAACCTCAGTACTCCTGAGGCTGAGACAGGAAGGTCAGGAGTTCAAGGTCACCCTTAGACACAATGAAACGGACACACACAAAGAAATAAAACGAAAATAGCCTGTCATGGTGGTGCACACCTCAAGTCTCAGCACTTGGGGAGGCAGACGCAGGCAGATCTCTGAGTTCAAAGCCAGCCTGGTCAACAGAACAAGCTCCAGCATAGGCAGGGCTACACGAGGCAGAGAAACCCCGTGTTGATAAATAAATAATAATAATAAACTTTAAAAGGAAAGGAAACGAGATGGCTATGTGTTGCGCATGTGCTGAAAATGGATCCTCAGATGAGCCATGTTTCAAGGACTTGGTAGCTGCCCTTGGTCAGTGGTTCCTTCAGGGATCTTCTTAGCCCATGTCCTCCACAGCAGATATGGCACACAGGTAACCAGCCGATCCCCCAGTGGATCTGGCTTCAACAGGGCTCAGAGTGCTAGTGAGAGGTGATGCTGAGAGAAAGTAGACTTAGTACTAAACCCTGGATGGTGAGGGATTCGGAAACTAACACAGGAGAGGGATGGAGACACCCAGTGGAGATCCCCTCCACCCTCCACCCTGCTCCTCCCTTCCCAACACGAGTTCCCCTTTCGCTCCCAGGAAGACAAACACGCTGAAATCTGCTTTTTACACTGGTTCCGTGACCAAGTACTGACAGAGCTGCCCCCGGGGGAAGAGTTGAAGGTCACCTGGTATATATCCTGGAGCCCCTGTGTCGATTGTACTGAGGAGGTGGCCAGATTCCTGGCCACACACCACAACCTGAGCCTGGCCATCTTCTGCTCCCGCATCTACTACCCAAAGAAGCAGAACTACCAGCAGAAGCTTCGCAGGCTTGTTCTGGAAGGAGCCCAGGTGGCTGTCATGGACCTACCAGGTAAGGGTGGGCACTGGCGCCATCGGAGGGCCTGTGGGTCTGCCATACAGTGAAGGGTGTGTGCCCAGGGAACCAGCCTTGAGGGACTGTGGAGACTCCTGATGGGCCCTAACTGCCTTCTCTCTTCTTCTGATTCAGAATTTAAAAAGTGTTGGAACAAGTTTGTGTACAATGACGGCCAGCCATTCAGGCCTTGGGAGAGCCTGCGTAAAAATTTTAGGTTCCAGGATTCCAATCTTCAGGAGATTCTCAGGTGAGGGGCTTTCTCATGCCTCACTACCTTCCTTCTTCCCCCTCCTTCCAGACCTCTTCTCTCTCTGGGGTGTCTTTAACCACAAGGCCTCCCAATCCTGTAACCTGGTGTCTACCATCTTTGAGTCTCGCTGGAAACCAGTTGGTTTAATCTAAGCATGGAGACAGGAAGGTAGGGAAACTTCATCAAGGCAGTCTTGAGGGGCTGGAGAGATGGCTAAGCAGTTAAGAGTACTGACTGCTCTTCCAGAGGACCTGCGCTCAATTCCCAGCAACCACATGGTGGCTCACAGCTGTCTGTAACTCCTGTCTCAGGGTTGCTTCGCACATACATACACGCAGGCAAAGCACCAATGCACATAGAAATTAAAAAAAAAGAAAAAAGGGCAGCATTGGATGCCTAGAGGAAGGAGAGGGGCTATCAGAGCACCAGCTGCCGAGACGTTACCCAGCAGTTGCTCAGCTCGCCCACCGTGCTCTCCAGGTCCGAGAGGCTGGCAAGCAGTGTTTCCCGATGCTCTCCCCTGGCCTGTAGATGCTCCTTCTTGCTGGGTCTCTGTGTGCTGTGTGGACCTTCCTTTCTACCGTCCCTCTCCAAATTCCCTCTTCCCATAAATCTGGTTTTGACCTTGACTGAGGAACCACCTAAGAGGCAGGCCTCCAAATACTGGCTCCATTCTGAGTCCTGAGGCATAGGGGCCTTGAACTTGGATTTCTCATGTGGCTAAGAGGCTTCTTTGTGGATGGGGAGCACAGAGTCCTTGCTCTGGTTGCCAGCACCCCAGGAGAATCCTGACCGTACCCTGGTACCCTCTTCCATTTTCCAGACCTTGCTGCATCCTGGTTATTCACCCTCCCTCTCAAATGTCTGTCTTATAAAACACCTCGAAGAAACAAGGTTCTGGGTGGGATGCCGGTGAGCCAAGGAGACTGGGGACTGAACAAAACGAGTGGCAGGGTACCGTTATGTAAGAGGCTGGGGGAGGAGGGTTGAAGAACTAGAGGGTAAGAGTAGAGCAGGCTGGTAAGGTGGCTTGCTGGGCCACACAAGCCTGTGTCACACAAGCCTGTGTCATGACTCTGGTCCTTGGAACCCACATAAAGGTGGAAGGAGAGAAACAGCTCTACAGAGTTGCCCTCTGACCTTCACTCTTAGCCCATGGCAGGTGAACACCTACATCATACACACACACACACACACACACACACACACACACACACTCGCTCTAATAATAATAGCAATGATGTTGTTGATGATGGTGGTGGTGGTGGTTGTGATGATGATGGTGATAATGATGATAAATACATTTTGTTTTTGTTTTTTTTTTTTTTAAGAGTAAAAGGCTAGTCCAGAGGGATAGCCAGGGAAGGCATCTCTGGCAACTGGGCAGGATGGGAAGTAAGACCAGGAGGCAGGTATTTGGGGGAAGCTCAGGAGAGTAAGATCATAGGCTGGCCATGGACAATCGCCCTTGGCGTCCCCTGCCACCATGAGAAATAATATCTCAGCTTGACCCAGATGACTAAACTCTTCCTTGAGCCTCGGTTATGGCTGGAGAGGAGCCAGGGCAGGATGGAGGGTGAGAGGGAGGAGGAGGAGGCCTGCCAGGGACTCCTGTCCTTGTGAGAGCCAGGCCCTGAGGTGACAGCTTTCACAGACTTCTTTGTATTTTTTAATCTGAGGATCCTTGGTTGGGACTTGCCAAAGCAGGCCGAACGCTTCAGGAAGGTGAACTTGAAGTCCCTGTCCTTGTATCTCAGACTTGGCAGGCTCAGTGGGAGTCACGTCTTTCCCATCCCCCACCCCAGTCCTGCTACTTTCCTGGGAACAATGAGGACCACAGAGGGGCCGCTGGAGGAGGAGGGAGCACAGCCAAGAACACCTGGCCAGCCCTCCAGCCATGTTGTTTATTTGCTGTGTGACCTGGTGAGACAATCTGAGACCTCTTCTGAGATGGCCCTCCATTCCTGTATTGTTGGGGTGGCAGATAGGGCGGAAGGTGTTCCCTTCTCCAGGGCCCGAGATGAAATCCTGTGCCCTGAACCACACTGAGTCTCAGTTAGGGGTGAGTGAGGAGGGCTCCTTCTGCCCCTCCCTGTTCCCGTCCAGCTCTGCAACCGGCTCTCTTTCTGGCATTGGCTTCTCCTTTCCTTGTAGATCCCTGTTTAGACGGCATGAGATGACCTGTCTCCTCCTAGGCCAAGCCAGAGCATCCCAGGAAGGAGAGTAAGCCCGAGACTGAGCCTTGGGCTTGTACATTACTGTCAGGGTCTCAGAGACAGAGCTTACTAAGCAGGAAGTGAAGCCCCCAGACTGGAGGTCTAGGACCACCACCCTGCCCAGGATATCCCATAGGATGCTCCAGTGCAGGTGGGGGGGGGGGAGCTGGAGAGCAGAGAAGACAGGTGGGCAGGGCGCAAGGAGATTTTTAAATACGGAGGACCAACCATGGTGCATGCCTTTCATCCCAGCAAGGGGAAAGCAGTCTTATCTCTGTGAGTTTGAGGCCGCCCCGGTTCACAGAGCTAGATCTAAGACAGCCAAGGCTACACAAAGACACTCTGTCTCAAAAAACAACAAAAAAGTAAACAGGAGGGCCATCTTCCCGGAGGAGTGGATGTGGTCACACACGGCTGCTTTAGGAGCCCGGTCACAAACCGGGGACTTTCCCAGGGCCATGAGTCGCCTCAAGAAAGGGAAACAAAACCCCTAACAGTGCCTCTTGTAGCGGGGGAGGGGGGAGGTGGCTAGAACTAGCCACTTTGTATCTCCTCCCACCCCAGGTTCCTTCAGAAAACCCCACTGCTTGCCGGTTTCTGTGCTTTTAGGAGCCTGGCTTTAGTTTTGTTTTTTGTTTCTTTTATGTTTTTCATATGTATTTTTAATTTTTAAGTCAGTGTACAAAATAATGGGTTTAGTTATTGTATTTTCACAAATGTCTGTTGATGTCGTCAGCATGCACATGTGGGCACACACACACACACACCCCAGTGTCCTCTTGTTCCCTCTGCAGCTAGATGCTTCCTCACCAAGTCTGCTCTCTCCTCCTTCCGTCTGTCCACACAGACACACCTATTTGAGTGAGGAAGCGTGTGGTCTTGCGTTTCTGTCTGGCTTATCCGCTTGGCAGCAGGGTCTCCAAGTCCACCCATTTATCTGCAGAGCACAGGCTTTCTGCTTCAAGGCTGAGTAAAAAACTCTATTGTGTGCACAGCCCCGTGGTCTTCATCCATTCCTCTGTTGATGGACACACCCAGCCTGGTCCCATAGTTTGGCTTTTGTGGATAATGAAGGTGCCTCTGTGGCATGGTGACTTTCCTGTTAACCCTCAGGAGTGGTGTGTCTGGGTCATATGCTCTTTGAATTCTTGGTCATTTGAGACCTCCGTGCTATTCCATAGCAACTATGTTAGTGTATGTTCCTACCCACAGTGGAGGGGCTTCCTCCCATACACCCTTTCCCCCCCAGCATTTGGTGTCATTTATTTTTTTTTTAATTTAATGTTTTAACTTTTTTTAGACAGTGCCTCTCACCAGGTAGCCACGGGTGACCTAGAGCTCACTATGTAGACCAGGCTGGTCTCGAGGGCTGGGATTGCAGGCATCTACACTACCTTAATTTTTGAGACAGGCCATGAGTTAGCCACGTGGGTGAGGCAGGGGGCCGCAGCGCTGGAACCACAGCCCCTCCCTCTATAGCCAGCTTTTTCCGTGGGAGCTAAGGATCTACACTTAGAGCCTCAGGTTTACACAGTAAGCATTTCACCAACTCAGTGAGAGCCCGACCCTCAGTATGGCTTCATTTCTCGTTTACTAATTGGATAGTGGGTTTTGGTGTTCAATATTTTTTCATTTTTTTTTAATCTTTGACATATGAATCCCTTGTTAGATGCATGACTGGCAAAGATTCTCTCCCACTCTATCAGCCATTTTGTTTGTTTGTTTGTTTGGTTTTGGTTTTTTTGGGTTTTTTTTTGACAGGGTTTCTCTGTATAGCCCTGGCCGTCCTGGAACTCACTCTGTAGACCAGGCTGGCCTCGAACTCAGAAATCCGCCTGCCTCTGCCTCCCAAGTGCTGGGATTAAAGGTGTGCGCCACCACCACCCGGCGGAGAGCCTCAGCCCTTTTTTGTGCTATGTTTGTATGTATAGGTAAGTGGGTGCCATGGAGCACATATGGAGGAGGTCAGAGGACAACTTGTGAGAGTCAGATCTTTTCTTACATTTTGTGGGTGGGTGTGACCTTTCCCTCTAAGACATATATGTACACGCACACACGCACGCATGCACGCACGCACGCACACGCCCTATCTCCTCAAGGGCTCCAAGTTAGGAGAAAGAACAAAATGGAGACAAAATTCTCTAGTCCCCACATAGTGCACCAAATGCTACATGGGGATACACACACACACACACACTCACACATACACTCACACACACACTCACAGACACACATGTACTCACAAACACATACACATATACTCATAAACACATTCACACACAAACATTTATCCACAAACACACACACATTCACAGTCACACACAAACACATGCACACATACAAATATATATATACACATATGCTCACACGTACAGATACACTCATACACATACACACACAAACACAACACATACACACATATACACACACTCACACACACACACTCACAGATGCTGTTGACTACATAAAAATGAAATCTTTTTTAGAAGGACCCACCTAATGCCAGGTGTGGTGGCACAGAGCTTTTGTTTGTCTTGTTTTGTTTTGTTTTTTTTTTTTCTTTGTGACTGCCTCCTGCTCCTAAGTGCTGGGGTTAAAGGCCTGGGTGATCAGGGAACTTCTGCGGTGCATACCTTTGATCCTAGTAAAAGGGGGATCTCCATGAGTTCAAGGCTAAGCTGATCTACACGGTGAGTTTTAGGCTAGGCATAGCTGCACGGTGAGAGCCTGTGCTTAAAAACAAAGAATCTGCCTGGTGGCCACAAGCAAGGATGGGCATAAGTGGACTGTATACTTTTCAAAAAAAAGCATGGCCCTGGCAGTGGTGGTGCATGCCTTTAATCCCAGCACTTGGGAGGCAGAGGCAGGCGGATTTCTGAGTTCAAGGCCAGCCTGGTCTACAGAGTGAGTTCCAGGACAGCCAGGACTACACAGAGAAACCCTGACTCAAAAAACCAAAAAAAAAAGAAAAAGCATGAATCCTTGAGCCGTTGACTGTTGGAATAGAGCTGTCCATGTGCACTTTGGATGTTGCAGGCCCCATCAGAGACAGGTGTTCTCCCCTGGGTTCTGGCTTCCCTTTTTGGTCCTTTATCATTCTGGGTTTATAAAAGCATGGCCACGCCCATGCTTTTATAGTGGGGGAGGGGCTTGGCCTCACATCAGTCTTTGGATTACAAAATGTTACAGTCCAGCAAGCTCTGGCAAAGATAAGAAAAGTTTGGGGACTGCAGAGAAGGCTTAGTGGTAAAATAAAATAAAATAAAATAAAAGCCAACTGCTCTGGAAGAGAGACCTGGGACTCATACCAGGCAGCTCATAAATGCCTGTAGCTCCAGTCTCAGGGACTTTGACAGCCTCTTCTGGTCTCTCCCGGCACCCGCACACATGTACACATACCCACCTCCCCCCACCCAGCCCCCACATCATTACAAATGAAAGCTAAAATCTTTTTTGCAAAGAAAGAAGAGCCATTTCATTGATCTAGGACAATGAACTTAACCTTAGGCAGAAGGGGGGAAACGCTGAGGCTCGAAACCCTTAGACATTAACCTGTACTTGTCCTTTTGCATATGGAAGGTGTGTGGTCCCCCCTGAAAACATGGCTACCTTCTGGAGAACCAGGCAGGGCAGGGGTGCAGGCTGGGACAGAGACTGGCTTTTTAGTCTGGTGATGGCAGGCTGGGCCCACATGGTTTGGCCTCTTCACACTGTGACCTAGGGAGGGACACATCACCTCAACAAACCTCCTTGCAAAACAAACAAAGGGTTCTTTGTCCCCCCATCCTCCCCCCCCCACACACACATACACACCGTTTCTGTCTGTAATCTTGGGACTCAGCCCTTACCTGCCTGGTATTTAAGATGGAATGGTGCCCCTAGGTTTGACATTTATCCAATAGCTTCCCCTTCAGCAGGCCCATTTTTCCTTTTGAGAGATAAGTTAGAAGAGTTAGGACAAAAATGTGGCTATCCAAGATACCCCACCCTTCTTAGGACCTTAAGAATCTTACCAAACTTTACATGTGGTGAGTTGGTTGGTTGTTTTTTGTTTTGTTTTGTTTTGTTTTGTTTTAGATTTTTAAAATTTTTATATGTATAAATGTCTTGCCTGTACTTCTGTAAGTTCATCTGCATACACTACCCATGGAGGGCAGAAGAAAAAGCTATCAGACCCCTTGGAACTGGAGTTACAGATGGCTGCTAGCTACCATGTGGCTGCTGGTAACCAAACCTGGGTCCTTTGCAGGAACAGTGCTCTGAACCCCTGGAACCCTTCAGATGGCCCACCAACATGTGGTGACTTTGTAGATTTGAATTTTGACAGAGAAGCAGGAAAGCCAGAAAACAGAGGATTTCTAGACACGAGAGGGCAGGGATGAGGAAGATGGCACAGGGTGTGTGAGCATATTGCATTGCAAGCACAAAGAATCCCACTAGCCATATAAGAGAGCTGGGCAGCCGGGTGGTGGTGGTGCACGCCTTTAATCCCAGCACTTGGGAGGCAGGCGGATTTCTGAGTTCGAGGCCAGCCTAGTCTACAGAGTGAGTTCCAGGACAGCCAGAGCTACA
>NW_021620678.1:1182779-1262270 GCF_004785775.1 Grammomys surdaster
GAGAGAGAGAGAGAGAGAGAGAGAGGGAGAGAGAGAGGGAGAGCGAGCTGGGCAAAGCTGCATGTGTTCATAGCCCAGCACAGGGTGTCTATGATGATGACCCAGGGGCCTACTGGTCAGCCAGCACAGACTAAGGAGCTTCCAGATCAGGGCATAAGACACCCAATGTCCTGCTCTGGCCTCCACATGGGCACACGTGGGTGTACATGCACACATGCATGTACCAAACAAGCCACACGTACACACAGAAAAGGGGAAGATATACAGTGGAACCATGGGGGCCAGGTCCCCTGGTCTGAGAGCGCACACAGTGGCCTGGTGACATTCATTAAAATAAAGCATCCTAGTGGCCAATCAAAAGAGGACAGAGGGTGACTGTTCCATGGTGGGACTATGGATTGTCACAAAGTGTCCCCTTGGAAGGTAAAGGCACTGCTCTATAGCAGTGTCTTACTTGCTAGAAGGCTTCAGGCCCAGGGCAGCCTGCACGCCTGTGAGGAGAGCTTACCAATCAGTGGAAAGTGGGGTTTTCCAGCAGAGGTCACAGGATTAGGGGCTCACTGCAGAGAAGCTTCATGGAGGAGAGGCGGGAAGGAGGGAGAGCCAGAGTTAGGAGGACTGACTCCTGGAAACGGGCACAGATTCACTCTAGACGAGCTGCCCCTGCCAGCACTGCCACCCTCTGAGTTCAGGAGTTGGGGGATAAGAAAGAGGAGAGTGTTTTGCAATGTGTCACAGTCAGAGATGGGAAAGAATGGGGGAGAGATCCACAGGACATACCGATTCACCCACAATGAGCTGGGCCTCCTGTATTTCAACCAGGAAGAGAAATGAGGGACAAAAAACACCCCCCTTTCCCTTCTGAGCTGTGCGATTGGGCCACCTTGTCCCAGGCCTTTTGGTACTACCAAAGAGTCGCTTTGGTCAAGAACCTTTAGTTGCCAGGGGGAAGAAGGAGGACCTTTGGCTGGAAAGTCTGTTGAGGCTGGGTTACTCTCCCTGAGAGCTGAGCTGTCTTCAAGAGCATGTTTGTTCCACACAAGAGTGGCCCTGGCCAGGCCCCATCAGATGGCCCGGAGTCTCAGGATTAAGAGAAAGACCCAGAAGAATCTACACCCTCGCTCCCAGGGCAATGATGAGTGCACTAGAACGCAGACACCTTTAGGTTCCACTGGGGAGTGGCCCCGGCTAGAGACATCACGTGTTTCTTAGTATATATGCCACTCGCCAAGGGCTTCGGGTGAAAAGGCCATGTGGGGATATGGTGACAGGCTGATGATTGACAGGTTGATGATGCAGGTGTCCAAAGTGAAGGAAGGTAATTCATTAGATCAGCTGTAGCAGGTTAGGCAGTGGGAACTGTGTACAGGCACTCTCAGGGGCTGTTTCTGTGAGGAGGTTCTGTGTGGGCAGTCAGGCTGTGATGTCCTGTAGCTATGTCAATTCCTCGGCCAGCAAGATGTCTGAATAGGTAAAGGTGCCTGCTGCCAACCTGATGAGGCCCATGGAAGAACCTGGTAGAGGACCAGTTCCTGCAAGCTGACCTCTGACCTCCCCATACACAATGTGAGATTTATGCATGCATAAATGCACACCGCTCACAGACAAAATTAATAAATAGATACACAAATGTAAAACATTTTCTAGCGTGGTTCAACATGACCATTCATCCTAAATGGCACCTGCAGGGCGTGTGGAGGCAGCATGCAGGGTGATAGGGAGAACTCCCTGATGCACCTGTACCACCACCACCACCCCCGACTCCCACCCCCCCATCCCTCCTACCCCCTCATCCTGCATTAGCCCAGAGATGACTTAAGAGCAGGCTGAGCCCAGAGGTCACATTTTCTCACCTTTGTTTATCTTTTCGTTTCTTGTACAATAGTCTGCTAAGAGGAGAGGTGTTTTCCCTGCAGTTTAACAACAGCCACTGGGTCCAGCCAATCCAGCATCCTTCAGGCCAGCTTCACTACTACCGCAGGAAGTCCTATCTATGCTACCAGCTGGAGCAGTCCAATGGCCAAGAATCACTCAAAGGCTGCCTGCTAAGCAAGGTACTAGACGGGTTCTCAGAGCCAGATCAAGAGGCAGCCAGGGTCTTCCCTTGCCCCTCCAAGACTTCATGAGCACCATGAAGGTCCCGACCTTCACTTCCTCTCTCTTAACACACTGGGGCGCAGTCTTTCTTGCTTGTCCTGAATCTTTCGAGGCTGTTCCCTTGCATATAACACATGCTTCCTGCCACGCGGGGTGCGCTCCTTGTTTGATCGTCCTCCCAGGTCTGCTTTTTTACTGCCTTGAGGAAACAATGAACTAGACACACTGGCCTCTTCACTGCTGTCTCCCAGGCTGCCTGTCCTTCCTTTTCACTACAACCTGCTCTTCGGTTAAAACATCTTTGGAAAACTCTTCCCGAACTTAATGGTGGCGCCCCTTTACTCTCAGCACTTGGGAGGCGTTCGTAGCCAGCTTGGATTACATAATGAGTTCCGGGGTCAGCATCCTGAAGTGAGGTCACAGAATTGGGGATCATGACTTGAAAGTACCATCTGTTTGCTGAACCCTTTTCTCCGGGCACCTCTGGGATTCTTGTCCAATTTAGAAGAGGCTGTAGCCTGGCGGTCGTGGCCCACGCCTTTAATCCCAGCACTTGGGAGGCAGAGGCAGGCGGATTTCTGAGTTCGAGGCCAGCCTGGTCTACAGAGTGAGTTTCAGGACAGCCAGGACTACACAGAGAAACCCTGACTCGAAGAAGAAAAAAAAAAAAGAAAGAAAGAAAGAAAGAAAGAAAGAAAGAAAGAAAGAAAGAAAGAAAGAAAAGAAAAGGAAAAGGCTGTGGTGCTTTATGAATGTGGAGTTAGTGGTTGAATACAGAAAGAGGGTTTCTTCCTGTGCTAGGCAAGACATTAGGAAATTCACAAGGTAGAGCCCCTGGTCTCCAAGCTCCCGGGGGCGCCCCGCCCAGTCTCATACTGTCTCATCTGGTTTCTGCCTTCCAACCTCTTTCTGTCCGGACTCCCCACAGAAAGGTAAACCGCATGCGGAAATCCTCTTCCTTGATAAGATGTGGTCCATGGAGGAGCTTAGCCAAGTGAGAATCACCTGCTACCTCACCTGGAGCCCCTGCCCGAACTGTGCCCGGCAACTGGCTGCATTCAAAAAGGATCACCCAGGCCTAATTCTGCGTATCTATACCTCCCGCCTGTATTTCTACTGGAGGAGGAAGTTCCAGAAGGGGCTGTGTTCTCTGTGGCGATCAGGGATCCAAGTGGACGTCATGGATCTCCCACGTAAGGAGGGACCACGGCCACCAGTGGGCAAAGGTTTTCCGGCTTCAACAGGGCAAGCCGTGGCCGGGAGGATGGAGGAGAAGCTGGGCAGGAAGGGAGGATGCTAGCCCTGCTGAGGCCAAACTTTTGCCTCCACCCGACTGGGCAGAGTCTATGAAGAGAGTAACACCCTGAGAAGGGAAGGGAGTAGGGAAAACCTCTGCACGGCCTGGGGATTCACCAGCTACCCTCTTTTTCATTTCAGAGTTTACTGACTGCTGGACAAACTTTGTGACCCCGCAAAGGCCATTTATGCCATGGAATAAACTGGAGAAAAACAGCTGTCGCATAAAAAAGCGGCTCCGGAAGATCAAGGAGGTGAGACTCACCTGGCTGCAGGCCCCGCCTTCTAGTGCAGACTCCGCCCCTTCAAACCCAGCCCCATTACAGCCCCTACCTGTTGCAGCAGAACTCTCAGTCCTGGGCCCAGGCTTCTTGTTGCCGGCCCTGACTGCCTCTTTCCATGTTCCTTGGGTGCCCCTCCCTTCACTCTCCCCTGAGGCCAGCCTCTCCTCTCCACACCTCTCTGTCCCGGTTCTTAACTACAACATCCCTGTTGCTTTTCTTCCTCGCACTCATTGGCGCAACCGTATTTCTTTCCCAACAGTCCTGGGGCCTGCAAGATTTGGTGAATGACTTTGAAAATTTACATCTTGGACCTCCGTTGTCTTGAACAGCAAGAAGAGATTCAAGAAGGTTTTTTGGTGACCACCGCCCAGCCCCAAGCCTAGGAGACCCTTTGCTCTCCTATTTCGTTTTCCCCTTTTTTTTTTTTTTTTTTTTTGTTGTTGTTGTTGTTGTGTTTGCTTTGTTTTGAAGACAGGGTCTCACGGGTAGCTTGCTCCTCTAGAACTAGACCAAGCTGGCCTTAAACTCTAAAATCCACCTACCAATACCTTCTGAGAGCTGGGTTTAAGGTATGCGCCGCCCGTTCCCAGCCCTGAGCCACTGTTCTGGAGCCGTGGGCCACCATTCCAGGCCTTTTCTTCCTCTTTCTTTTATATCTTTTTACCTTTTTTTTTTTTTTCCATCAATAGGTGCTTAATTTTGTACTTGAAAATTTTAAGTTGGGCCAGGCATGGTGGAGCAACATGAGGCAGGAGGATCTCCATGAGTTCAAGGCCAGCCTGATCTACATAGGTTCCAGGACAGCCAGAACTACACAGAGAGACCCTGTCTCAAAAATAAATAAATAAATAAATAAATAAATAAATAAATAAATGGAAGAAGTAAAAGAAAGAAAGACAAGATTAAGTTGTGCATGATGGGTCGTGTGTGTCTGAGGCAGGAGGATTGCCACACATTTGAGGTCATCCTGGGCTATACAATGAGATCCTGTCTCAAAACAAAACACCAAAAAGAACAGTTTAAAAATCTAATAACCTGAGCTCTTTTCTAATAAAGTGGACAACCAGGCCCCCTCACGCATCAGAGTGTGCATGACAAGGAAGAGAGCTGGCGAGATGCCTCACGGGAGAGCGAGATGGCTCGCGGGAGAGCGAGATGCCTCACGGGAGAGCGAGATGGCTGCCCATGAAGATTAGAGTTGAGATCCCAGCACCCACCTCCTGCAGCTCACAATTGCTGAGTCTAGCTGCAGGATACCTTGTGCCCTCTCCTGGACTCTGTGGCACCTCGTGTGTGTGTGTGTGTGTGTGTGTGTGTGTGTGTGTGTGTCTAAAGTATGTATATATACATATATGCAATATATATGTATACACACATATATAAAGAGTTCGATTGAGAAAGAACTTCTGGCCTCCACATGAGTATGTATGTGTAGCACACACCACACACATGCGCACGCACGCACACACACACACACACACACCACAAAAAATGGCATACGCCTCTCTGGAAACACTGTTAGACATATCCAAACGTGTGTCCAAATCCAGTGAGGATAACAGTGTTAACTGTCTTTTAAAAGTCTTCCTCTTGTTGCTCTTTGATAGAATATTCCATCTTGGTCCTCAGGTTTTTGCCTGTTTCATTACACAGAATGCATTTGGTTCATTTGGAAGATACCCAAAAATCCTCTTTTGTTCATTGTTATTTTTATGTGTTTGGATGCTTTACCTGCATGTGTACCTGTGCACCATGTGTGCCTGGTGCACACAGAGGCTGGAGAAGGATGTGGAGTCCCTGGGGTTGGATTTACATATCAGCAAGAGCAACTGTGTAAGCCTTGAGGGTGGTGCCTGCGCCTTCTGGAGCAGCTGGTGGTCCTAACTGTTAAGCCTTCCTCCTAGACCTAGGCCCTAAAAAAAAATATTTTTAGAGGTGGGGCTTTTTTTTTCGAGACAGGTTTCTCTTTGTGTATCCCTATCCTGAGCCACCACTGCCTGCCGAAACATTTTTTTTTTTTTATGAAAGCTTTAATTTATTCCCTCACCAAAGACAATCAATGGGGGTGAAAGGTCAAGATTTTACTGTCTTCATAACAAAATCGGCTTAGAACTGGATCACTTGGCCCTTTCTCTTCTTGTCACCTCCCAGTTCAAAATGCTTGCACCTCTTAATAGCCAGCATCCTCTTAGATCTGCAGTTGGGCTCGACACACTCCAGTCGCAGCACGATCTTCTTTGTAGTTTTAGCCTTTTTGCGGAAAATAGGCTTAGTCTGACCACCATAGCCACTCTGTTTCCTGTCATAACGCCGCTTTCCCTGGGCATACAAAGAATCCTTGTCCTTCTTGTACTGGGTCACCTTGTGGGGTTGGTGCTTCCCACATTTCTTGCAGAATGTCCAGCGGGTCTTA
This sequence comes from Grammomys surdaster, assembly GCF_004785775.1. Classification (NCBI taxonomy): domain Eukaryota; kingdom Metazoa; phylum Chordata; class Mammalia; order Rodentia; family Muridae; genus Grammomys; species Grammomys surdaster. The sequence continues at coordinate 1,188,870 of NW_021620678.1, forward strand.
GGAACGTTCACCATGTTGGCAGGAGCGCTATCAGCTCAGCCTACTGTAACATCTTAACAGTTCATACAGAATTCAAAATACCAGTGCCAAGGCAACTGCTTAATACTAAGCTTCTGCAAAAAAAAAAAAAAAAAAACCCAACAACAACAAAACAAACAAACAAAATCCAGAAAATCATACAAGTTACACACTTCCAGGACATGATATCACGGAGTAAACACTTTGACTCCAAAAGTGGGGAATGGAGGTATTGCAAGGAAAGTTTTATCAAAGCAAGACCAAAACCCAGCAGTACAAACACCAAAGCCTACGGCTCTGTCTGCCATGTCCGCCACCTGAGGCTGATGGCTCACCTCTCCAGCTCTGTCATCTGCATTGACATGTAACATCCCTTGGGACAAGTCTATCCCATGGCCTGCTTTCTTTTGCGCATGCTCCTGGCATGTATAAAACACGGAGGTCTCCATCAACACTTAGCCTTCACCATCACAGCTTCCTTACTGGTAATTCAAGTCTGACATTGATTTACCTAGAAGTTTCTGGACTCTTGGTGCAACCCCCAACCCCACCCCATCACAATTGGCATTTTGCATGCCAGCAAAACCAATATCGTGTGGATGATAGATCTGCGTTCTGCTCCTAAGTTTAATGCCCACACTCACACTGCCCAGCAGTGTCTCCTAGGTGACTCCTAATCTAGCCACAAAGGTTAACCTCACATGCCACATACATAGTACAGGTTGAAAAGAAAAACAAAAAACATCTCAGAATAGTATTGTTCAGGGTTCTTAGCTGAAGCAGTAATAGTAGCAACTCCAGCTAATCAAATACAAATAAAAAGATGTTGAAGGTTGGTTTGATTAAGCATTTGAAGCTGTTGACCATCTCACTGAATCCCGAGGAAAGATAGTGGTCTGGGCTGGGGAACCTAAAAGCCAGAAGGGACCCCAGGACTAGTGTTCAGTCAGGGTTGACAGCAGAGCTAGTGCATAGGCTGTTCTGCCCACACCACCCACATCTGGACTGGATGCTGACACAGAACATCTGCCGCGGCGGCAACCTGCATTCCCAGAATGAAGGAAGGTAAGGAGGAACTAAGTCACAGTAACTAATGCGCACCACACAAGAAGAAAGGGAGCCGGGTGGGTCACACTAAATGTAAAGAACATTTAGACTTTAGAGTCGGGCAGATTTGGGGCCTATTTGGTTAGATGAGATCTAAACTATTTGTGTGGCTGTGACGGACATTATACTGTCAGTCCAAAAATCCAAAGCAACCCAAGCAGGCACAAGAATCCAGCAAAGCAAGATCTTTATTTGAATTGGGCAGCAAAAACTGACCAGTTAAGCTCTGGTTGTCCTGGAACTCACTCTGTAGACCAAGGTGGCCTGAAACTTAGAGATCTGCCTGCCTCTGCCTCCCCAGTGCTGGGATTAAAAGTGTGCACCACCATGCCTGGCCTGAAGGACACTTTTAAGAATTTGTTTTCCTCTCAAGTCAAGGTCTCATGCATCTTAGAGTAGCCTCAAGCTCACTGTGTACTAAAGATGACTTTGTACTCCAGATCTTCCTGCCTCTGTGTCTGCGGTGCCTAGGATCACAGGACAGTACCACCATACTATTTTCTGTGGTGCTGAGGGCTAAACACAGGGCTCATGCTAGGCAAGTACTCTACCAACTGAGTTACACCCTTAAGGCGTTTCTTTTCAATCTTCAAAATTCCAGGCAGAGAGCGGGGCAGTAGTATCCGCCCTCCCCAAGGCTGCCGCTGACCCTGCGGTTCACTGCTCCTCTCCAGAAGAGAGGAGCTTGCTGGAAGTTGGAGCTGTACCTAGGGAGTCTTACTGCTCCTACTCCCAGTGGAGACTAAGACAGTCTCAGAGGGAAGGCCTGGTAAGATGAAGGTAAGATATAGGGCCCTGGGCCCCTCAGATGAATGCTGACATGTGGAAATGCCAGCGGAGGGGACTGAAGGAGAGAGATGAATACTGTCCACTGCAACCTTGGGGCCAGTACCAGCTCCAAGGACCAGTGGCCATCCTACCAAGAAGTTCATTCTTGTCCCTTTTGTTGGATTGTCCCCAGCCACCTCTGGAGAATCCTGGAGTGTGGGCTCCCTGTGGGATTGAGCTTGGTAGAGCAGTGGATACCACATCTGCAGCGGCTCTCCTGACAACACCTCATCTTAGCTGTGGATTGACATATGGAAGGTTCCTTTACAGGTGTCAAGTCTTTGCTGTCCAGCTCCACCCCACAGGCCACTGAGGGAAGCGAGGACAGTTGTGCTCACACCCGTGCATGCTTTCTGCACTGTCTGCCTGTGCTGGGGTTGGCAGGTGTGCATAGTCTGCGCAAGCCTGAGTTAACCTCATGATTAGCCTGGGTTCTCCAGCCTGAGACTCAGGCTGCTGACACCAGGCTTGTAGTACAAGGTACTCTTAGAAGACGTAGAGGAATGAATGGCAAGGCCCACAGCAGCAGTCCCAGCCTCTAATGACACTGCAGGCCAGCCCTGACACACTAGGCTCATTTCTGTCCTCAGCTAATTTTCACTGGGTTCAGAAGATTGAATGACTTGTTGTGAGGCATAGGGTCCTGGGCTGCAGTTTGGGGTGGGGGGGAAGTATATTTCATACAGTTGTGACACCATCAAAACAAACAACCAGACACATAGAAATTTCTACAGTCATTTAATGTATTTTTTTAATAATTTTTGCCTCATCTACCAGATAAATCATCTAAATAAATAGATGCTATAGTCTCTTACCAATATCAGTACAAAAATAAAACCGCAGTCTACACCTGCTGACTTCCCAGCACACACTCCCCAGGGCGGGGGACCTAGGCCCAATTCCTCCCAATACATTCAGGTAGTCTGAACAAAGCTCATAGCTCATTCTGTGCAAAGGAAGCGGTCTTGTGCTGAGACCTGGCGGCCAGGTGTGGTCCGCCATTTATAAAGCAAAATCGATGCCACCTCACTGGCACTGAGGTCCTTCCTCAGTGGGCAGGAGGTGGAAGGAACTTGGCAATAAGATCACCATCTTACCAGATGAGAACCACATGGCCCGAATGGGCTCAACTGTGGCGCTGCGAGTGTCCACACTACAGGCTGAGGCATATCTTCACCCCAGCTCAGTGAGGGAAAGTACAACCCAATCTCTACATTCAAGTGGGTGGGGCCAGGGGAAAGATAGGCAGGTGGCCACCACTCCTTGCTAGAGTACTGGCCCTGTTATGGGGTTAGTGTATATATGCGGGTGGAGGGGGTTTACTGTCCACTTAGGTAGGTAGCTTCAGGCTGGGAGAAGCCTTTGTGGCCACTCGAAGCCTTCAGCCATTCTCCCTAGGTGGCCAGTTCCCTGCAGTCCAGAGCTGCATGGCTACCCTGAGGGATACCCAGTCTAGGCCACATCTCCAGGAACTGGTAGGTTTCACAAAGGGCCCTGTGAGAGAAAAGGACACCGCCTACTGCTAAAGACAGAAGACAGCTGCCGGGCAGGTCCCCCCTCCCTGAGCCTCACGATCCAAACAAACTACAGGCGTTTAGTCTCATGCCCCTAGGAATGGGGAGCATGACATCAACGGGATGCTGTCCCCCAATATTGTGGGCCATCAAACCCAGCAGCAAAGACCCACCCTCACCTTCTTTCCAGGAGCTGGGACCTCAAGAACAGCAAGCTTCTCCCCACTCCCAGGCTCCTGCAGCCCACTGACTGAGTCTCCTCCTCTCTCTCCGCTCCCTGGCCCACCCAGACATCCTCTAGATTCAGGACCCAGGAAGGAGGCGAAGCAGGTCACCCACAGAAGACTGCCCCCAGTGGAAGCACTGAGTTAACCCTGGACAACTGAGAATTAAGGAGGGGAGACCAGGGACAAGAAAAGGTAGAAGACAGAATCCCAGACAGACACAGGGCGCAGGATCTTTGGTTTGGGAATGGGAGTGTCTAGAAGTCATCCTGCCCTTGTTCATACAGACTCTGCTGACCTAAAGACACAACAGAATCGGTAGCTGCTAGGACCCAGCCACATAGCTTCTATGGGAGCAGGGGGTGAGAGCAATGCGCCTTTGACAAGGGAGGGGCCCTTCCTCAGGTGGGAAGGTGTCAGCCTAGAGGACGCCTGTGCAAACTAGCAAGCCACCCCCTTACCAGGACCACACACTCGTGTGCAACCTGTCTCACGTATCATAGTTCAATCCCCAAAAGGTGTGAGGGGTTATCCTTAGCCGTGCCATTCAGGTTGGGGGGGGGGGGACACAGAAGACAAGGACTGCCCTGAGAAAGTGGTGGGACACTCCCTCCCTGACTGCCCACACACTGGCACCCACGGGTGCTCAGATCGGCTGAGCTGCAGGAGAGGGCAGAGAAAGGGGCTGGAAGTCACCTGAGTCAGAGAGAATGTGACTCTCCTGCAGGAGGAGGGGTGGGCCGGGTGCTTGTGAGCCTGTGTGGAAGGAACTGCCCCTTGGACACCAAAGCCTGGGCCTATCTGCGGCTCAGATTACACGCCACCAAGTCCCAGCTGTTTGCCAAGACAGCTGCAAACCAACAGAGACCGATCCTGTCACACGACATACGTGCAAGGTGGAGCAAGGGTGCCGTGGGAAGTTCGTTTGTGCTGTGAGTGACGCCATGGTCACCTGGTCAGTTTCTAAAGGTGTGCAAGGTCCATGTGGACAGGACTATAGACATGGGGCGGGTGTGAACACACTCGGTGTGTGCACATCGGGGTGGCTGGATGTGTTCACGGGCATCTCTACACAGGCCAATGACTGGGTGACAGCACACTCAGGAGGCTTGGGTAGTCTCTTCCCTGGTCCAGCCCATGCTTGTTGTCCTGATCCTGTCCCTGGTGGCCAAGGCCAGCCTCCAAGTCCCACCACAAAGCTGGAGCGGGAAGTTCATAGTAAACACCCATGTGACGGAACAGGGAGGGAAACCACCAGAAAGCTGGGTGACTGCTTGAGGCAAGGTCTGGACCTCTGGGGTTCCTCCGACTTCCACTGATCAGCCTCTGAAAGATAATGACAGAGGCGTACTGGGCAGGGTAGCCTGTCCCCATCTGCCCTGGAGATGAGACCCAAACAACACGGCCTTCCCACCCTGTCCCAGAGGCCTCTTTGTAAACAACCCTCGCGGAGCAAGGGCAGGGTGGTGGGATCTTCCCCATGCTTCTGCTTTTTTAAAAAATAAAATATTTACCCTGCTCCCAGCCCCTCCTGTCTCTGGAATTCCTCACCCAAGCCCCAAGAAACACAGTTTAAGAGTGGAAGCCGGTATTCACAGCTTCCCACTGCGGTCTCGGAAGAAGCCCTCGGCGGCTTGAGCCTCGCGGAAGGTGACGGTGACGGAGTTGGCGGTGATGTCAGTCACGGTAACTTCACTTGAGGGGAGCGCGGGTGTCCAGGGAGGCGGCCCGTTGGCCAGGTCTGCTTCTGCTGCAGCCATGGAACAAAGACACAGATGAGGCACAGGCTGGCACCAAGTGGGCAGTCAGACGTAGGGAGAAGCATGCACCCCATCCCCCATATGCTTGAAGCTGGATGCTTAGAAGGGCATACATGCACCTGGCAGCTAAACATCAGGATGGGCAGGGGTCAGGCCCAAATCAGTCCTGACTGCTCCACAGTTGTCTCCAGGCCCCGTGGACAAGGGTCAGGGACCTTTCAGGCTTTGAGGTCTCAGGATGACTGCCTTACCCTCCTCCTCAGGGGGCTGCTCCACAGGCTCCCAGTCTCCAACAGCGGCTTGCAGGACATCTGGGGCTGCTGACTCCTGCAGGGAAAGCTCCCGTCGATGGCTGTGACTCTCCAGGTGGGGCCCGCGTGGCGGGAACTTCTTTCGTGAGAGCCGCAGGTACTTGTGGGCCTTGCGTGGCTTGCAGAGCGGGAAGGGCAGGATGGGCACCAAGGGGCCCTTCTCCACCAGCTCAGCTGCCCCTGCCTTGACCACCCCCTTGGGGCTCCCGCTGCCGAGTGGGCGCGCCAGAGAGAAGCAGAGCTTCTCCATGCCCTTGGCTTTGTGGGAGCTCCGCAGGTCCATGCTGTACAGCCGCTGCAGGGGCAAGCCAGGGCGTGGCGGGTCAGCCCGCCCCCCACTGCCGTACCTTCGCTCTCACTGTAATTCCCCCAGTATACCCAGCCTCATTTGCATCTGTCCTACCTGCCCCTCCCCTGTCCCTGGGCTAGGGACCACAGCCTACTCTCAAACACGCTGAGCTCAGTCATCCCTCTTAGCCTCAAATGTGGGCCTTGTCTCCCGGGGGCTGAGGATCGAGGCTGCAGGCGCTTACTCCTTTGATCCACAGTAGAAGAGCACCAAGCAAACATTGAAACCAACACAACAGGGGTAGGGGCACAGCCTGGGGGCACCGCGTTTGCCTAGCAATTGCACGGTCCCGGGTTCAATATCAAGTGCTATGCAAAAAAAAAAAAAAACTAGATTTCTTAAGTAGACACATTATGGAGATTGTCTGCCTTTTAGGACACAGAACTTTGCCTCCCAAGGAGCCTTGAATGCTGAAACAGTAGCTCTTCAGGGAGACTGCAGGGGTGAAGGGAGAAGCCACTGCTAGAGTCAGGGGACAACCTAGCCTGCACAAACAGCACCCCACACAGACCCGCTGCTCCCACACAGACATTCCTGGGCTCTGGAGCTGCCCTCAGCCCACTCTAGAGTCTCTCCTGCCAGCTCAGCCTTGGTGAAGAAAAGCAGGAGTGAACACTCACACACCTGAGGGCTGAAACTCTAGAATGGGGGGGTGGGGAATCTGTCTTTCCAACTCTGGGTATAATTTGCACATATCAAAAAACAAAACAAAACCCTAGTGTGAGGAAGATCTCCCATTACTCTGCATTTTCTGCCACATGCCACCAGAGGCTAAGAGTTCCATCAAGGAACTATCAAATGGGGGCACAAGATTACAAACTGTCATGGTGGCCCAAGGCAGTCCCACATCCCACCCTGCCGTTGGTCATCTGGCAGGCAGAGGAGGTTGAGGGGTGTGTGTGGCCCTCACCCTGACAGCTCCAGATCACAGCTGGAGTCTACTTGCTGTGTGACCCCAGGCACACCCCAAGCCTCCATAAGACCTAAGTACCTCATCAAAGCAACACTGCCTTCTGGACTTCTCTGCAGAGTGTGACTTCAGGCAAAGCTGTAGAGCCCGTGTGGCTCTCCCTTGCTCTCTGATCACCCACTTGACTCAGAAAGTCATGGACACTGTAGGTCCTCAACACAGCCGGATCTGTCAGCCTCCAGCACTGCTTCACTGACCAAAGGGAGCATCAGGGACACGAGCTTCCGGCCGCAGCCCCAAAACATCGTGACTGGACCTGAGACTTAAGATCACTCCACAACCAGCTGAAGTAGCACCACCTTGTGGACCCATAGAGACCATGGGACACAACAGCAGTTTGTCACACAGCAGTACATGAGCTGACACATCTGTCCTGCTGTGATACACAGATGGAATGTGTCCGCTTATGATGTGTGCTGGGTTCGTGTCTAGCAAAGGTCACTTTCCTTCCTAGGGCCTGTTTATGACAAACCCTGTAGATCATCCCCACCTACAGACAAATCATCCGGTCCAGTAAGGAGAACCCGAGATAATCCAGCATCAGGAGTGGTTAAACACATTTGAACCAAAGATGGTCAAATGCCCAGGTGGGCCTTACAGACTCAAGAACACACAGGCACTTCCGTCTACCTTGTCACAGGTGAGAAAACACTCACACCTGAGCAGAATCACTGGACTGTGTGGTGGCTTCATATTCTTTTGGCTTCTTTGCCAAGACTTACAGCATCATGAGAATGGACAGAAATGTTTGCACGGTAAGGAAATGCAGGCTTCTCCACATGCATCTTCCCATCCAAAGAGAACACGGTTCTAGAAGACTGCTGTTTCAAGGTCATGTTCAGGATGCTAAGGGTCTCCAGTTCTTGGATTTTACAATCCTACCCTGCCATGTTCCTTAATACTAAGATCCACAGATATTTTGTATTTATAGAGTTTTGGAGGATCAAAAAAGGCTTGTTCACAACATTTTAAACTCTCAAAGATTGGCTGTACGTCTACCCTCAGGCCCACTGGAGTCCCCTACCCAGGCTGATTTCCCTGGCTCCAGCTCCACATATGGCCCTTCTATCGAAATGTACCCACTGAGTGTCTCACTCCACAGTACCCTGGGGTGCTGGGTAGGGTGAGACCACAGGCTCAAGGGCCAATGCACATGCAGGTGGTGGGGGCAAGGCAGGGTGAGGCAGGGTGAGGGAGAAAAGGCTCAGAGGCAGTGATTACCTGCAGAAGAAGCCGCTTGGGTTTCGGACCTCTCTTCCTATACCCTGATGCTCGGTCTCTCTCCTCCCTAAGAGTGTGAGTTAGAAGAAAAAGAGACATTGATGACATCTAAGAGGAGATGCTTCACCCCCTCCTCCATCATGTGTTTGGTCGGGGACATCATTGGCCACCCCACACTCCTTATTACTCTGGGGACACAGTGGGATTGACATTCAAGTTCTAGGGCCTAGGCTTCATCCTCAAAACACACAGGTATTTGCTACACTGGGGCCAGCCACACAGGGCTCTGCTGTTCATGCTACTTAGGGACTCCATAAGAATGGAGCTCTACTGTCTACTGGAGGGAGGGAAGCTGGCAGCCCAGTCTGCCCTGAGCATCTCGGGGCACCAACGGGCATAGCATGTCCCTTGGTGAGGGGAGCTCCGCCCAGCCACCCTTCCGGACTTACTGGAATCTGCAGAGACAGGAGGGAACCTGTCTCATCTAAGTACGTAGGGAAGATGAGTGCTTCCCTCATGAAGCAACTTCAGCCTGAATGACACAGCTCAAGATGGCAAGTGACAGTGCCAAAGTCACAGGACACTCAGTACTCTTCTCTGCCTGACTCAGTGCACCCCACTCATGCTTCCTTCCTGTAGCCCATGAAACCTCAGGACACCAGAAGGAAGGCAGGGCTGGGAGCTGGCTCATTTTCTAAAAGGATTTGGGTGACCTTAGGCCCCCTTCCTGTCTGGGCTCTCTATAAAGGAGTCCTCCCGAAATGTCTTAACGTGGTCTTCTTGGCGGGACCTACCACACCCTTGCCTGGCAAAAGTCTCCTGATACAAGGAATGAGCACCTGGCCTTGACACTTCCCATGCTTTCTCTGTCACAGTCGAGGACAGTCCACACACATGGGGATGGTGGCATATGTCTATAATGCCAGCACAAGGGAGGTAGAGGCAAGAGGGTTGCCACAAGTGTAAGGACTTAGTGAGACCTTGTCTTAGAAAACCAAGACCTTCCATCCACAGAACTCATCAGTGACACGGCACTAGTGGTTCTCAGCCTTACTAATCCTCCAACCCTTTAATACAGTTCCTCTTGTTGTGGTGACCCCAACCATAAACTTATTTCAATTGATACTTCATAACTGTCATTTTGCTACTGTTTATGAATTATAATAAAAATAAATACCTATGTTTTCTGATGGTCTTAGGAGACCCCGATTGACTCTCAGTTTGAGAACCATTGCTCCTAAGAACTTAGAGAACAGAAAGAAACCACAGGACAGAACTGCCACCATCACAATGAGTTAGGAGAAATGGTGAAGGACTGGAGAGATGACTCAGGATTTAAGAGCACTGGCTGTTCTTGTGGAAGACTCAGGTTCAATTCCCAGCACCCACATGAAGCTAACACTGGCTAACATACTGGCAGCTAACCCACATGAAGACTGTCTATGACTCCAGTTTCAGGGGATCTGACACCCTCTTCAGGTCTCTAGAGGTACTGCATATAATGGTACGTACACATGCACTCAGGCATGCACACACAAACATAAAATAAACATTAAAAAGAACAATGGTGCCTAGGTGGTGGTGGCACACCCCTTTAATCCCAGCACTTGGAAGGCAGAAGCAGGATCTCTGAGTTCAAGGCTAGCCTAGTCTACAGAGTGAGTTCCAGGACAGTCAGGGCTACACAGAGAGACCCTGTCTTTTTTTTTCTTTTTTGTTTTTTTTTTTGAGACAGGGTTTCTCTGTATAGCTCTGGCTGTCCTGGAACTCACTTTGTAAACCAGGCTGGCCTCAAACTCAGAAATCTGCCTGCCTCTGCCTCCCAAGTGTTGGGATTAAAGGCGTGTGCCACCACTGCCCAGCTGACGCTGTCTTGAAAGACCAACAAAATGACAACAAAAAAGGAACAGTGACAACACATGTGAACAGTGACAACACACGAGAACAGTGACGACACATGCTTTGATGTGGTTCCAGAAGCCTCTGGGGAGAAGCAGGAGTGTAGCAATGAGGTCAGCTGTCACAGGTCAGCTGTCACAGGTGCTGTGTGCAAAGCTCCTGGACAAGCCCCTCCCCCACCCCACTTCCCAGATCGGCTTCAGTCTCCTCATGTGTCCAATGACACCGTACATGATGTTTGTCTATGCTCAGCCCAGGGACTGGCACTATGAGGAGGTGTGGCCCTGTTGGAGTAGTTGTGTCACTATGGGTGTGGGCCTTAAGACTCTCATCCTAGCTGCCTGGAAGTCAGTCTTCTCCTAGTGTCCTTCAGATGAAGGTGTAGAACTCTCAGCTCCTCCTGCATCACGCCTGCCTGGACACTGCCATGATAATGGACTGAACCACTGAACCTGTAAGCCAGCCCTAATTAAATGTTGTCCCTTATAATACTTGCCTTTGTCATAGTGTCTGTTCACATCAGTAAAACCCTAACTAAGACAGACCCTCACTCCTGTGTCTGGAGATTACCAAAAGGAGCCAAAAAAACAAAACAAAACAAAACAAAACAAAACAAAACAAAACAAAAAAACAGAAAACAGAAAACAAAACCACAACGGTTTTGAGAACTACAAGTACCAAGTAGCACACACCCTACATCCAGCTCATGGGAGAATGGGAGAGTGCGCCAGACTACAGGACCAAGGCTACACAGCTATAGCAAGACTGTTGAAAAACCAGCATTAGGAGTGGGGGTAGGGGTGGGGACACTGTTGAGATCTCTCAGCTAGTGAAGGGGCTTACTGGGAAGTCTGACAAGCTGAGTTCTATTCCTGAGTTCTATCTCGACAGAAGGAAAGAACCAATGCAAAGTGTCCTTTATGCTCACACATGCACTGTGGTATGCCAACACACTCACGCACATATGTAAATAGACGTAATTTAAAAATGACATGTTGCGGAACACTTCGTGGTCCACGTGAGGGTAGTGAGGCCTGTGGGATGCTGGGGTCACAACTCTCAGCAGGGCGCTGAGGAGCCCAGAAGCCAAGCCTTCCTCACATCCTGCCTGACTTTATTAGACTTCCTTCTTTGACAGGGGAAGTTCGGATGCTGCCATTCACACATGGGGCTCATCGGTCAGCGTTTCTGAATAAATCCTCAGCCAGGGACTAGGAAGCTACAGGAGGGTAGGTGCTGGCGCAGAGGGAGACACCAGCAGGCCATAGGGGTGGGTCCTAGGTGTCACCATCTTTCCCTGCCACGCACACCCACAACCCACTCTGCCCTAAAGATCCTTGCCCAAGGCCAGGACTCTGGCAGGCTTCCTAAGATATCTTGGGGCTGGCCTTTGGCCAGGCCCAGAACAGGCAGGGCCCTTACTTCTCCTCGTAGGCCATGACAAGGCGGGGGTCCAGGATGTGCTCCTCTGGCTCCCATGTGCTGTACCTGCGGAGAAGAACAAAAGGTCAGAGCCACACTGCCTCCACCAGTGTCATAGAGGCTGCCACTGTACGCTATGCCTGCCTATCACCTAGCCTTAGCCTCCGGGAGCTGCATGACATCACAACCCCTTCATTCATGCCACGAGGCAATCAAGACTCCCACTGCAAACTCCAGCTAGATCCAGATCCAACTGAGGCCTAAGGAAACCTATCTTCCCCATCCTACAACATGGCAGAGGCTCTGGGGCTAGTCTATCTAGGTTCAAATCCCAGCTCCGAGCCTAGCTGACTATGCAGTCTTAAGTTATGTGCTTAGCAGCCCTGTGTATCTGTGTCCCTCTCTGTGAGGTACTAACTACGGGTCTCAGGGCTGTTTGGTCATGCCTGGCAGGGAGAAAAGGTTTTGCTGCTTGTGTTTTTATGTTGCTCTGCCTCAGCTCCACCCTAGCCCAACTGGCGTCTCTACCATCAAGCAAGGCCTAAGCCCTTCTCTCTGAGCCTGGCCCACAACAGGTGCATCTAGTGATAAGAGGCATCTTATTTATTTGGTTTTTCAAGACAGGGTTTCTCTGCATAGGTCTGGCTGCCCTGGACCTCTCACTCTGTAGACCAGGCTGGCCTTGAATTCACAAGAGATCTGCCTGCCTCTGCCTCCCTAATGCTAAGATTAAAGGTGTATGCTGCCACTGCCCAGCTGACAGGTATCTTAAAAGAACATAAATGAATACAAATTTAAAGCAACAGAAGGGAAAATTGTATCAATTATAGCTACAAGTATAAAGCTGTAACTAAAAATCACTGGATGGATGCCTGGGTGTTCTGGTCTACAAACTGAGCTCCAGGCAGGCCAGAACTATGTAGTAAGTCCTCATCTTTACAAAAAAATCATGGCCTCAACTATCCACTCTGGACAACCACAGAGACACTTGTTTATCTGCCTCGGCTGCTGCCCTGCTCATCATGGCTGGGCACTGGAGCCAGTGCGTCAGATGATGAAGACACAGTAAGCTGTGCCACATACCCAGTGGAATGTCACTCAGAGGCAAAGAAGAACAAGGGACAAAATTCACAGGAAAATGGATGGAAGTGACAAATGTTATAAACTTAAATGAAGTAATCCAGGCCCACAAAGGAAGACAGCACCTTTCTCAGAGATGCAGCCTAGCTTCAGCGGTTTGGACTTGTATTAATCTGTGGCATCTGTAGAGGTCAGGAAACTAGAAAGGTCCCTTAAGACAGAGGGGGAAAGACTTTGAAGGGGGAGAGGACAAGCAGGACACACATGGCATTAGAGTAGATAGGATGGTACGCCAGGGGTGAGAGGCTTAAGTGGGGTGAGAGCAGGGAGTGGGGGGAAGTGCCAGTCACAACTATGAAGGTATGAAAAGTCTTATGAAAAATCCACTAATCGGGAAGCTAATTTTTAAAATGTAGGGGCTGGAAAGATGGCTCAGCAGCTGTTCTTGCAGAGAGCAGGAGTTCAGTTCCCAGGACCAGATCAGGCAGCTCACAGGTATCACCTAGTTCGCCCTCTTCTGGTCTCCTGGGCACTGGTGCTCATGTGTACACAAACACATACATACAGGTGAGGAGGAGTAGTAATAAACCATGTATTTTTTTAAAAAGATTTTAAATTTTATGTGCATTGGTGTTTTGCCTACATGTATGTCTGTGAAAGATACCAGATCCTCTGGAACTGGACTTAGCTGCCACGTGGGTGCTGCTGGGAATTGAACCCTGGTCCTCTGGAGGAGCAGCCAGTGCTCTTAACCATTCCTCCAGCCCCAAATCATATTTTCTAACAGGAGCTGAGTGTTGAGTGTGTGGCTCAGCAGGTAGAGGCAATTGCTGTCCAGCTTGACAACCTGACTTTGATCCTTGGTAGCTACTAGGCAGACAGAGAACCAAGTTCTCCTTTCCCTTCCACAGTGACACACACACGCACGTGCATACATGTACACATACACACATCTTGGAGTCCAGGACTCAGGAGGTAGAGGCAGGTGGATCTCCGTGAGTTTGAGGCCAGCCTAGTTTACAGAGTGAGTTCCAGGATAGAAAGGGTTACACAGAGAAACCCTGTCGTGAAAATACAACAATAAACAACAAAACAAAACAGGGAAATACGGCCACATTTAGGGGCTGGAGAGATGGCTCAACAGGTAAGAGCACTGACTGCTCTTCCAGAGGACTTGAGTTCAATTCCCAAAAACCATATGGTGGGTAGCTCACAACCATCCATAACTCCACTTTTAGGGGATCTGATGCCTTCCTCTGGCCTCTGAGGCACTCAGGTGGTATACACACATATATGCAAGCACAATGAGTCATATGCATAACAAGTTGTAAAAATTCACATCTTTTAAAAATGCCTTATGCACGGGGCTAGAGATGGCTCAGGGGTTAAGAGCACTAACTACTCTTCCAGAGGCCCTGAGTTCAATTCCCAGCAACCACATGGTGGCTCACAACCATCTATAATGAGATCTGATGTCCTCTTCTGGTATGTCTGAAGACAGCAACAGTACACTCATTAAAATAAAACAAAACAAAAAAACAAAAAAATAACCATTGTCAGAAAAAAACATTATATATACATGAAATTATTAAAGAATAAAATATGAATATACATGAAGGATAATATAAGGTATAAAATATAAATTCATACATGACATAAAAATGGTACATAAGCCAGGCAGTGGTGGTGCACGCCTTTAATCCCAGCACTCGGGGAGGGAGAGGCAGGCAGATTTCTGAGTTTGAGCCCAGCCTGGTCTACAAAGTGAGTTCCAGGACAGCCAGGGCTACTCGGAGAAATCCTGTCTCAAAAAACAAACAAACAAACACCAAAAAACAAAAACAAGCAAAAAAAGAAGATACATATTATATATAAAGTATATCATACATACATACACACAGACACAGACAGACAGACAGACACACACACAATTTGGTTTTTTCAACGCAGGTTTTCTCTGTGTAGCCCTGGCCATCCTGGAACTCACTCTGTAGACTAGGCTGGCCTCAAACTCAGAAATCCACCTGTCCAGTGCTACATGAATTTTTTTGAACCCAAACAAACCCAGTCAGCCATGTTCTGTGAATCAGGCCAAGGTCCTCCTGGAGAAAGCAAACGACTGGGTGGAAGGGCTCTTGGCAAGGAAAAAGGAGGCAGAGGAACACCCTAAAAGCTCTGGGACACTGGACCAGGGGGAAGGGCAAGGCACCAGGCACAGTACTCTTCCTCTCTCCCTCTTTGTCACTACTCGGTTGACATGTGGGATCCTGGGCTGCCTCTAGGTGTTCAGCAATAAGTCCAGCATACAAACTCTTCTCTGGGTCCAGCAGCCATCCCTTAGCTATCCCTAAAAGCCAGGGTTTTGTGGTTTCCCTTCCCAACTGGCTCTTGCTGGACAAGACCAATACAACTATGACTGCAACTGGTACAGTCCAGGGGCCGCTGCCTCTCGGAGCCCCAGGTTCTAGGAAAGCTACCGAGCTGACCACTACCAGGACAGGGACTGGAACTCATGCCTTCGGCTCACTCCCCCCTCACTACCTGCTCAGTTTCTCTGGCCGGCCCTGCCACCTCCAGGCCCATTTCTTATTGCTACAGCTACTTTGCGTTTCTAGGCATGTCCCTACCCTTCTCCACACCTCTGTTCATCTAAAAACAACTGTCTCCACAGTCACACCAAATACACCAGACTACCTGGAAGAACTGGCAACCCCGCCCCCAATGTATTTCACAAAGGCAGGTTCCTAAATAATCACTCCAGTTTAGAGATGAAAAAAGGCACAGAGGTTAATCAACTTGCCCAAGGTCATCTCCTGGGCTAGCATCACTGCCTAGATTTATGGCCTTTAAGCCCTGCAAGCTGTGAAAACAGAAAAGGGGGGCCAGGGTCCTAGAACCAAGTCCCTAGGCAGAGAAAGGAAGTAGCAGGACGGAAGGAGGTGGGAGGACCATCAGCCAGAGGCAAAGAGAAACAGCAAGGTCTTGAAGAGAGAGGCCCAAAGCTTGATGCGAAATGCCGCTGCAAATATCTGACGTACAGGGAGCACTGCGCTTGCGCACTCAAGAAGCCTGAGGGGGCGAGCCCAGATCGCTGGAAACCTATCCGGGCAGAGCACGCCTGCCGGCTGGAGATAAACACGGCCACGTGACAGTCGCCCCGCCCCTACACTGCCCCAGCCCGGTAAACAAGATCTACTACTACCGTGGCTACACAGTACCCGCGAGCTGGAGTCAGGCGACTGGGTGGGGTTGGTCGCAACACCCTAGCAAGACAGGTCGCTGGGTCCCAGCCGGCCGTTGCAGGGTGGGGGAGGGGACTGCGGGTGATGTATACAGAAACTGGGTGAGCTGGGGCCTCGCGGAGCAAGGCCAGCAAGGCCAGCGGCAGCTCCACGACTCCAGTTTCAACCGCCCCAACTGCTGAGCCTCATTCTAGAGCTGGTCTCCCTGCAATCACTTCGCTTTGAGTTGTGGAGAAGATTCCATGTATTATGCTGTGACTCGCATACTTGAGTATGGCACATTATAAAATCCAAGAAGCGTGGCATGGCTACCAGGGCTAAACCAGGCTTCTGGGCCTTGAGAGGAGGCTCCTTACCTGGCTGCCTATACCTGGGTGCATTAGTGACTCCTAGCGGGCTTCATTTAAATATGAGGAAAAGGAGGCAGAGCGAAAAGTTGAAAAGTTAGAGTTTTGCCTTGGGTCACAGCTTGTCAATCATAACCAAAGTTCATAAGGAGGCATGATAGCCTGGTGTCAGAAAGGCTAACATCAAGACACAGGGCCCCTTTGGCCCACACTGGCCGAGTATCTCAGGGGTAGGTCAGAATCTCACTTGAGTTTCTTCTATACCCCATCTGAAAAGTGGTGACACCTGGCTCATGCCAGGACTCTCCCACTGGCAGCTTGGTAACTGATGCTGTTACTCAAGCTCCAATGAGCAGTCTTTCTGAAAAGATGGAGCTATATTTATCCAAGATAAGAACGAGGGTCTCCAAGATGGAGCAGCAGGGTGCTGGGCAGGGAGAGGCAAAAATGGAGTATTCAAGGGTCTCTGAAGCAAACAGAGCACCTGAAGTTAACACCCTCTGCCTGACATCCCCAGAAGATCCAAGGGTTCTCCTCCACCACAATCACTTGGGAAGGGGAGGCTGTTGTTGCCTTTTACTGGAGAGAAAATGGGTAGGAACAAAATTGGCCAGGCAAGGACTCCTTCCTGTCACTACTACTGAGTATTTCCTTATCTAGCCATGAGGAGAGTAGCTATAAAATGGGAGGATCTCACCCTGGTCACTAGGCTAGACAACACCCACTCCCCACACTCTCTCAGCCTCTGTTCAAAGTTAATTCCCTGAAAACCAGCTGATCAGATGCCCTGGCCTTATCCCCAGCTCAATCCTCTCCAGGTGAGGTGGGGCTGCCTCACACAGGTGGCTTGGGTATTGTGCTGTGGGCGTTCGCTGTTATGTTCTTGTAATGACTTCCTATCCCTGAGCCTCAGTTTCTCCCTCTGAAAGAGACGGTATTTTTCTAAGGAAACTTTAAGCTCCTATTTTGGAATGGAATCTTTACTTCCAAAAGAAAAACACAGCTTATGGGGCCTCCCTGTACTATCAGTCCAACCCCCGAGAACAAGTGATTGGTTCTAGGAGAGGCTTTGAGGGTTCAGTATTTGAAGACCAGCAAATAGAGGCGGAGGGCTTGCCCAAGGGCTCACAGGTTCCCACGGGGCAGCCAGGCCTTAAGTTCTGCAGCAAAGGGGGAGAAGGTATTCTCAGAAGATATAGTCAAATGGCTCTGAGCAGACACAGGAGGGCTATCAAGGCACTAGCTCCAGCTCTCCTCAGGGAAGCTGTCGATATGATCAGCTGCAGCTGAAGATAACGCAGCTGAGCCCCACTGAGGACACTGACCACTAGTGACCAATGGAGGGGCATTTGGGAATGGAAGATGGGATAGAGGGGAGGCTAGACCAATGTGTGATGTGCATGTCAGTCATCAGGTACAGCACCTGGATGCCTACAATCCACCCTGAACCAATACCCAGGCCTTTCAACTTGCCAGGCTAAGCAGCCTGGGAGAAAAGTGAAGGCCTGGGCCACTGAACCCCTTTTATAGAGGGGAAAGTTGAGGCATTTGAGGGCTGTCTTCCCCTCTTCCCATCATCTCTCCATGATATCTCGGGACCCAATCACAGGTCAGCCCTCCACCTCCATCCCTCCCACACACAGACAGGAGAAGCGGACAGTCCGGTCCAGAGGTTGTCAGAGCCATCAGGAAAGCAGAGGAGTTTTCCAGGAGGCAGGGCAGATCATTCACAAGCCAATAGAGGTCCTATGTCTAGCTTGTTGCCACCAGTAACAACTCTCCGCTGGGAGGTGACATCACCAGAGGCCCACAGGCTGTGCTGGGTATAAAACGTAGCTTTCTACCCCACAACATTAGGAAAGACTATTGGGAATTCAGAGAAGCCTGGAAGTAGCCAGGCTCAGCTCTGCCTCCCCTTGCTCTGTGACCCAAGGAAAGTTGCTTATTGTCTCTGACTCTGTTTCTTCATCGGAAAAGCTCAGAAACACAGCAACTTAAAAGACAAGGCCTGGTAACTTATTCTGCAGGCAAGGGAGCACCAGATCCAAGATGACCCAGGCTCTGCCCCTCCCTACACTGAATGCAGTGAGGACTGGGGAGCCACCCCCAAGGTCCCCTCTCACCTAGCACTGTACCTGCCCACACAGGGACCTCTTTACCTGGCCAGCAGGGGGGCAGGATGAGGGGACAAGCAGGACACTCCTTA
This sequence comes from Grammomys surdaster, assembly GCF_004785775.1. Taxonomy (NCBI): domain Eukaryota; kingdom Metazoa; phylum Chordata; class Mammalia; order Rodentia; family Muridae; genus Grammomys; species Grammomys surdaster. The sequence continues at coordinate 1,207,368 of NW_021620678.1, forward strand.
CCAGGGGGGAATTAAGGCCTAGAAAATTTTGCTGGTGATTTAGGAATGCTTGCCATAAAAACATCAAGAGCTGAAGCCAGCGTGGTGAGAGGCTGACAGACAGGGGACACACACAAGAGTCTTACTTGGGAGGCCATCCTTTCCACTTCACCAGGTATTCAACTTTGCCCTGTGAAAAGAAGAAAGAAGACCATGAGACCCGCACACTCTACAACCACCTGCCGGACGATAAAGGTGAAAGGACCCTCTGCAACAATACAGTATCACCAACCTGTGAACCTCAAGACTGTCAACCTGGAGTCGACGCCCCCTCCCCCACAACTCTGGCTACTACTTGACATTCCCACAGACCTCCGTAATGTCCCATGGGAGTGTATCTGGTCCCAGACATCCCTGGAATCCAACATAAGGGGCTCATGTCACAGAGAGAAACTGAGACCATAGGAGAGCACAAGTGCAGAATGCAGAGCTGGCATAGGGGCGGAAGTCCCATGCCAAGACCATGATTCCTCACTTTCAAAAGACGGCGGGCCCTCCACTTGTTAGGAACTGGAGTCTCAAGGGAAAGGAGTCTTTAATTGTCCTGTTCAGCACCATGCACTGAATGAAGCATCAACATTGAAGAGTTTTTGAATACCTCCTCTCCGATCACCTTGCCAAAGATTCCCTCCCTAGCACCACTCAGTGGACAGCTCTTTATGAAAAGCACCTAGTCCGCTAAAGGCATCCGTCTTTACTTCCTCGTTCATCCTGCATCCTTGTCCTCTGCCAGAAAATCAGTTTTGAGAGACAGAACGGAGCCTTGGGCTTCAGAGCGGTATCTAGAATACACGGCCGCCTCGGGAGATCTGGCAGTGCTGAGCTGAACGAATAAGTTCCCCGTCTCACCTACTCCTGTGCCCTGTTAGAGATGATGTCTATACCCGCTTCAGTCTAGTACCCTGGAAAGGCAAGGAAAGAAAGCAGCCCTAACCAATAGATAGCCAAGCTCCAAGCCACCTACCTTGGGCCCACCCAAACCCCTGCTGAGGACACTACAGCTGGTACTCCCTGCCTTTTCAAGTGGAAAAAGGTGGCTGGCAAGAGCCTCCCAAAGAGATGCGGGGAGAAAAGGAAAGAGGTCCCTTCCGCAGATCCAGGACAGGAACTCTTCTCACTGCATATGCCCAGATCCAAGTTCAAGCTAGGATGAGTCCCTCGGCAAGCACGTGCACATAGATTGCAGACTTGAGGTCAGGACCGGAAACTGCAGGCTGAGGTGTGTAGTCCTGAGCGCGGCAAAAGCGCCTCCTTAAATCTCAGAGTGTGTGCATGTGGAAGGCCTTGGCAGAGGTGGGAGGAGCTTCGAGGATGCCCCAACAACAGTGACCCAGGCTTCGGAGCGACACCCAGCTGGAAGGTTGGGGGAGGGGAGGAATGGGAGAGGAGAAGAAAGGTGTGCCCTGGGGGGTTGGGATCGGGAAGGTCAAAGTCCAACATGAAAACTTCAGAGGCCTTTGGAGACTTTCCCAAAGCTCTGCTGCCAACTTCAAAGGACTTGGTACTAAACATCCTGGGAGCCGAGTTCGAGACTCACTTTGACTCTAACGCACTGGCAAGTTGCTTCTTCAACTTGAGCTTTAGTCTCCTCGAAAGTGATCGAAAAGGGGACGAAGCGGAATGGAGTTCAGGATCTCCTGTCCCATCCTCATCTCCATCCTAGGTGGCCTCAGATGGACTAGCATCTGAGGGCAACAACTTTAACTCTACTGGCCCTACATAGTGGCGGGGAAAGTGGGGAAGAGGATGTGGAGACCGGCCAGGCAGCCTAGGGTCCCTAGGTGAACCCCGCACCACTTTCTGCTCTGCCCCACCTGGAGTGGGCGGTGCTGGGGAGCGGGAGGGGACCTCGCCCCGTCCCGGGAGCCGCCCCCGAGCAGCCTCACCTTCCGCACGCGCTTCTTCCGGATGCTCTCCACCGCAAACACCTGCTCGCCTATGGCTGACAGCTCCATGCGGGGCGGCGGGCGAGTGGGCCCGGGGCCGGACGGGCCGGGGGTGGAGCTCCGGGGCCGCGGCTGCTGCGCGCGATGCTCGGGACGGCAGGGACCCCGTCAGGCTCGTCCGGGCGCGCACGCGCACGCGCGCACACCCCCTAGTGCTCCCTCACGCCGCCGACGTTCCATTTTTGAACCTGCGCAACGTTTTCCCCAGCGCCAGAGAACGGGTGCGCGCGCGCGCGGGCGTGCCTCTGAGAGCGCCCAGAGGGTCAGCTCCGCCCCCTCGCTGCCGGAGCCACGCCCCTCTCCTTAACCCCGCCTGCTGACCAAATTGGGCAGCTGGCAGCAGGTCTGATGCTCTTGGCTTACTTGGATTTTAGGGTCTAAATGGAGCGATCTAAGGTCCGCCCCATCTCTTTGGACTGGACGTGATCAGTCTCCCCAAGTCCCCCTAATGACTGGGAAGGTCCGAAAAGAAGTGGCCCTGAAGCTGAGCGTAGCAAGCCTGTAATCTCAGCATTTGGGCAGCTGAGGCAGGAGGATCAGGAGTTCAAGGCCAACCTTAACTATGTAATACCCTGGCTCAAATAAATAAATTGAAACAAGGGTCGGAGAGATGGCACTTCTGCTCTTTCAGGGGACCTGGGTTGGTTCCCAACTCCACATTAATGGTTCACAACCACAGTTCCATGGAATTTCATACTATCCTCTGATATACTCGGCATGCACAACATGTACACACACACACACACACGCAGGCTAGCAACCACTCATTCACATAAAATATTTTTTCAAGAATAAGACAAGACCTTAAAGCTAGAGGTAGTACCTCACACCTTTAATTCCATCACTCGGGAAGCAGAGCCACCTTGGTCTACACAGTGAATTCCAGGACAGCCAGAAGAACTATGTGGAGAGATCCTGTCTTAAAAATATAATAAAATAAAAATAAATAAAATGAAATCTTTAAAAAACAAAATGAAAAATTTAAAAATGTTGTGGAGCCGTATTGTGTAGATAGGAAACAGGTACAGAGTAAAAGATCATTTCCTTCCTTTCCTACAAAGAAGACCAGGCCGGGCCGGGCCGGTGGCGGGCAGGAGGGACAGACAGCCAAGGCTTTCCACACGGAGTGCGTAGTCTAGGCAGGCCTGAACAGGTGCCTCTGCGTCCACCGATCCATGCTTCCACCCATCAACCCGAACCAGTCTTAGCCAGTGATGGTAAAACGCACCGGGCCACACACTCGAGCGCGCTATCCCGAGGGCCCAGGCTAGGTACCAACACCTCGTCGCAAGCGGAGACCCGCTTTTGCCGGCAGCAGATCCCGCCACTGCCTGGGCTGCAGTGGTTTTCGCTCGCGCCCTTCGTTTGCTGCACGTTTGCCGCAACTAAGTGTGGAAGGAAGGAAGGACGCACCCCAGACCCAGCATTAAGCCTTTTCAGTTTTCGGCACAGTGGGGAACAGGTCCGAGTCGCGCCCCCCCCCCACTACTCCCATTTCCTCTTCATCCCAGCGGCTCTGACCTCCTGCAGGTGACTCAGGGCTTACCCCTCAACATCACCACCCCCACAGCCCAGACTCTTAGCAACAACCCCCTCCCCCATGGGGGCCCTGTGACCCAGTGCGCTTTCTACCACCAGACCCGACCCAGTCACCCAGTGCTTAGAAACATTCCAGGGTTCCCTATTCTTAGAATAAACTCTCAACACCTATGTCTGGCGAAGAAAAAAAAAAGAGAGAGAGAACCGTACATTGGCACCTAAGTTGTTTTTTTTTGTTTTTTTATCAAGCGCAAAGGATGCCAAAAGGCAGGGGACGACTTGTCCCTGTCCCCAGACACAATTACCATCACCGGAGAACTATATATTCCGTGGAAATATCTACTAAGAACAAAGATACAATGAAGACATTTACGAATACAGACGCTAGAAATTTCCCAATCCCTGAGGGGAATTCCAACCCAAGAACTAGGCAAGGGGGGGATGGAGGGGGGGCGGTGCGGCGGACAGAGAGGTCTGAGGAGAGAAGCAATGAGGAAGAGACAATGAAAACACTGATGGCGGAAAAAAAGCAGAAACCGCATTTCCCAGAGAAAAATTAACAAGAAATTAACAAGAGGCAGGGTAACTGGGGCGAGCGGAGTTCAATATCCTAATACTAATATCCTATACACCCCGGAGCAAAATAAGTTAAGAATACAAGTTGCCAAGGTTCGAGTAAATACCAAAGGAAGGCAAACTCAGAGGTCAGTTCTGTGCACCAGAGTGGAGGAAAAAAACACCGAGAAAAGCAACCAAGCAAGAAGAGAGAAAATAAACCCAGATGACTTAAGTTCAAATGTCCTGTGTCTCAGTAAACGCAGGGAACTAATAGTAGGGTCAATTAAAAAAAAAAATCAGGCTGCAAGAAATTCCCCAGCAGATGCAGTTTGCAGAGGTGTTTGTAAAGAAGGGATAGTAAACTGCCGACGGAGGGCAAACAAGAAGTGAACTCTAAGGGAGAAGGGAAGAGGCTGGCGGAGCTATTTAAATATGAGGGAAAACGCATCACAAAGACAAAGGAAGGCCCTTCTGCAGAAGAGACCACTTTACCAGGAGAATGGTTTCGAATTGGCATGCAAAACACCACAGCTGAAGGGGTGGGGGGGAGGCAGATGCTTACAAAAAAGACACAGGAATCCACAAATTAGAGTGAGAAGTTTACCACCCCACCCTCGGTAGACCAGCAGAGAAATATTTAGTAAGAGACCTGGAATTTTAACGTGATTTGTAAACTTGACTAATGGGCTTTCCTACATTGCCTACAGTGTTCTTTCTTCTCTTTGGTTTTTTTGGTGAAAGGGTTTCCCTGTGTAGCCCTGGCTGTTCTGGAACTCACTCTGTAGACCACGCTGGCCTCGAATGCACAAGAGTGCCGGCCTCTGCCTCCAGAGTGCTGGGATTTTTATTTTATTTATTTAGAAAGGACTTAACAGTATTGACAACCCTCTGGGGAAAATAAGCAAGAATAAGATGCAACTAGCTGACACTAGGGGTAAAAAAGTGAAAAATCTGCAGTGTTGGAAATCTAGACTACATGGGAAAGCCATTTACCAAAAAAACAAAACAAACAAATGAAAAAAACCCCACTCCATTGAGAAATAAAGCTTAACAGCCCCAATTCCTGGTGAGCTAAGTGTAGCATGAGGACCCAGTCACTGGCCTCCAGTCTCTGAATTACAGGATTACCACCAAGCCCAGTTTACAGTTTTTAAAATCAAAGTAAATTAGGTCTACAAGGGAATGGTTTATTCCCAAGGGAATGGTTGACTCCCTGTGAAGGTACCAAGAAAAAAAAAATGTACCACAAATTTCCTCTTCAGTGATGAGCTGCTGGGGGCATCTGCTGGAGATGGATGGCCAGGTGGGTTCAGCCCACTCACACTGCACACTGAGCCAGCCAGATCGCAAGAGTAGGAAAAGTAAACACGGAAACCTCACCAAAACTGAGTCTCCAGCCCCGGTGGAGGCTCACAATTCCAGTCCAGCTGGTTCAATACCTTTGGCTAAAGGACCACCCCTAGGGAGGCGGGCTCACTCTAGACCAGGCTAAAGAGACCCACCCTGGGTGCAGTAGCTTACAGACTGTAACCCTGCAAGGGTCTTAAGTCCACCTGGTTTTCTGAAATTCGTAACTTTTCCTTTTATTTTTTTTAAAACTCTATTTATGTAAATGAGTGCCCTGTTTGCACGTCTGCCAGTGTGACAGAAGAAAGCATCAGACAGAAGAGGACATTAAATCCCATTACAGATGGTTATGGGCCACCATGTGGTTGCTGGGAATTGAACTCAGGACCCCTGGATAAGCAGCCATCTCTCTTAACCCTGCTGAGCCATCTCTCCAGCCCCCTCATTTATTTATCTATACCTCTTTTCTAAGCTTTCCTTAACCCTTTGGGCGTTGGCTCCAGCATGCTGGGCTTATCCTAAAACTTCCCTCCCCACCACAGGTTTGTTGATCACATGACTGATCTCCATGGCAGTTTAAATGGCCTTTCCCTTTCTCTCAATCCATGTCTGCACAGCTGCTGTGGTTTACCGATTGCTGACAGTTTTTCTAAAACTCTAATAAAATTGACCTTGGGCTCTCTTTTGAGCCTAGTCTTAAATTCTTTTATTAAGGAAACTAAGAACCCTAAGAAGGGACCCCACTTTCCCCTGTATCAGTATGGCTTGCATTGGTGACCAGAAGCCACAGTGACTGTAAAGCGCTTGAAAAGTTCGTACTCCAAGAGAGACATAAAGAGTATCAAATACAGACTTCACTGATAGTACCTGATGTGTTTATAAAAAGATATGTTCTACGGAGGTGTGCTGAGGTATGGGGGGAGGGGGTGCCTCAGGGGGCCCTTACTGAGGTATCCCTTCCCCCTGAGAGACCAGCCACAGTACAGTATAGAATAGAGTTTATTCAGGACATGGGGAGGGGAGTTAAGAAGGTAGTAGAGACAGAGGAAGCCAGAGAGAGAGTACAGGAGTGGAGAGGAGCCATGAACACATGGAGAGGGGAGGAAGGGACAGAGGACAGAGCAGGGACAGGAAGGCAAGAGCAAAAGAACAAGAGAGGACAAGGGGTAAGAGGAAGAGGAGGGGCAAGCAGCCCCTTCTATAGTGAGTCAGGCGTACCTGGCTATTGCCAGGTACCTGTGGGGAGGAACTTAGACAAAATGCTAACTACCAAAGCTAGTCATGCACACATTTAATTCCAGCACTGAGAAGTCAGGTAATCAGCTCTCTAGGAGTTCAAGGCCAGCCAGGGATACATAGTGAGAGCCCGTCTCAAACAAAGAAAATCAACAACAAGGAAAACCCAGTCCCTCCAAATCCTAGTGTAACATACCACTAACTTTTTAGCTGATTGTGGTGGCTCCTGCCTGTGATCTATTTGGAAGGCAGAAGCAGCAGGATCATTGTGAGTTTGAGCCCAGCCTAGTCTACAACTGGAAGCCATGTTTCAAAGAGCAAAACCAAGCTCTCACTACTTAATTTAATATTATTCTGGAATGATTTATTAGGCTAAATAAAATGTAAAAAATTTAATTTCACTTGTTTTAATTTTTTAAATGTAGCTCTCATTAAATTTCAAATTATGGGGCTAGAGAAATGGTTCAGTGAGGTAAAAACTTAAGGGTTCTTCGAAAAGTCGGTTAGATGGTGTTTCTTGTTGGGGCAAACATAAAAGAACGTTTCATTAAAGTGGATATAGGTGTAAAAGGTTAAGATAGACTCACAAAGGAACATTTTGTTGAAACAGACACAAGAGAGAAGATATTCTATTAAAACAAACATATAAAAGGACACGTGATAAAAGATTTTTTATTAACAGTGCACATGTATTGGTCTGCCTTACATTACATAGTTAAGCTACGTTTGTTGGAACTCTATAGAGAGAAACACACCAAAAAACTTCTGGTGATATGTTATAGTTTCTTGTCGTTTCTGTGGGCTCGGGCTGATTGACAAAACAATGTCAGCTAAGACAGACGCTTGTGTTAAGACAAGACATGTGCTAAGACAAGACACGTGCTGAGACAAGATCTGTAGAGGACACATGATGTTTGGACGGTATAAATAGGACTTGACAGACACTGATGGGGGTAGGGCTGAGCTTGTCTACAGAGCTGACTATATAACGCTTGTGGGTCCCACATCTTTGTTAATCCTCGCTTCCCTGAGAGAGAGACACAGCCAAAAATCTTTCCTGAAGTTCTTTCAGGTCTCTCTTACTGATTCGAGCTGAGGCTGAGAACTGGCTATCTCTGCTAGGTAGTGCCATCACTGCTGATTCATGTTTGTTATCCCGACTCTACGGAACTGGACTATTGATAAATCCGTAAAGTGTTTGCGAGTGGATTGAGCTCCTGCCATTAACCTATGAACTAACCTGTCGATTTTCAGATAACACAGAAGACTTGTTCCAAAGAACCTTTCTAAACAGGTCCACTTCCCCCACATCCTTTCTTTTCCACTACCCCTGGTGGGTGGTGGGCTACAAGGGAGGTTTAAGCGTTTAAGAAACATCATTAAAATTTGGCTTTTAAAAAATTAAAGTTACAGTTCAGCAGTCAAGAGCATGGGTTGCTCTTGCAGAAGACACAGATTCAATTCACAGCACCTACATGGCAGCTCACAATCATCTGTAACTCTAGTTCCAGGGGATCCAACACTCTCACACAGACATACACACAGGCAAAACACAAATGCACATAAAATAAAAAGAAATCATATTTTTAAAAAAATTTCAAATTATACCTGCAATTTGTATGTACAGTTTAGTTTGCATTAGATTTTTGTCTGATAATGCTGTCCTAGATATTGGGGCAACAAATTAAACAGGGGAGGAGGGACCCTTGAGATGGCTCAGCAGTTAAAAGAGCCTGCCACCAAGCCCCAGGACCCACATGGTGGAAGGGGAGAACCAACTCTGGCTATTTGACCTTTGACCTGTGCAAGTGCGCCACGGTGTTCTCATGCCCGACACTCCAACAAGGTGGCAGAACACGAAGCAAACAAGACAGCGTTTATGAAAAGGGACAAATGGGGTAACAGGACAGAAAGGAGAGTCTCCCTGTCCCAATATCTGCAGCGAGAAAGGGAAGAGGGAGAGGACTGAATATAGAAGGTGGATTCATAGATTCTGTGTGAAGGGGGAGGGGGAAGAGAGAGAGGGAGGAAGATATTATTAGTCAATGGGTCAAAGATAATATTTATGGCAAATGGTGCTAAAATTTATCCTTTTGGGAATGGTTCAGTTGGGCCTCCTGCCTAACAATATGGCTTAAACTTAATGTGAATGATTAACTCTGAAATTTTAAGAATATTAAAAAAATTATAATCATGGGGGCTAGAGAGGTAACTCAGAAGTGACGAGCACCTGTTGCTCTTGCAGAGGACATGGGTTCGTCCCCGGCTCTAAGTGGAGACTCACAGTGCTGTGTAATTACAGTTCCAGAGGAACAAATGAAGAGGAAATCACTCTAAGTGGGTCAGTGGGACAAGAGGACTCAGCAACGAGCCACATCTAACTCCCACTGCACTGAGGGTCAGTGTAATTAAAGACAAAGCCCAGCATCCTCAGCCCCCCCCCATCTCCAACAACCCGTGTTGGATTCTTTTGAAATACAAAAATGGTTCTTACTACTTCAGTCAAAGTGAATTCACACACCAACCACAAAAATGAAAATACACTGGCAGTGGTGGTGAATGCCTTTAATCTCAACAGAGGCAAGCAGATCTCTGAGCTCAGCCAACCTAATCTATAGAGGGAGTTCCGGGGGAGCCAGGCTACATGGAGAAATCCTGTCTTGGGGGAAAGATGAAGGAGGAGGAGGAAGAGGAGGAGGAGGAGGAAGAAGAGGAGGAGGAGGAGGCAGAGGCAGAGGCAGAGGCAGAGACACTATGGTAGATTTGAAGCTAGGGAGAAAACTACCGACCAGCCGAGTTTGCTGTCCTTTTCACGGCTCCTGTTGTTCCAGTATCACCCTCTCCTGGTCTTATTCCCACAAGTCCTACTTCACCCACACTGACGGCTGTCTTCATATACACATGCATACATTATACGCTAGGATCTGCTGTATCTGAAGGAGAACATGCATTTTTTTTCTTTCAAAGTTTGAGTCACACTGCTTAATATTACACCTTCTGGGTCCACCCATTTTTTTTCCTTCAAATTTCATGGCTCCCTTTCCCCTCACAGCTAACCCACACATCTCATTTTATACATGCACCACACAGCCATTCACCTGCTGACAGTCATCGAGGCTCCCTCAACCTGTCTGCCTCGTGAAGAGAGCAGCACTAAGTACCGATACGCAAGTGTCTCTGGGGCAGGGCATGGAGTGGGACAGCTGAGAATCATTTCTTTTTTTTTTCCCCTAAGATTTCTTATGTGCAGTATTCTGCCTGCATATATGCCTGCCAGCCAGAAGAGGGCGCCAGATCTCACTACAGATGGTTGTGAGCCGCCATGTGAGCCACCATGTGGCTGCTGGGAATTGAACTCAGGACCTCTTGAAGAGCAGTCAGTGGTCTCAATCTCTGAACCATCCGTGTAGCGCCCGAGAAATAAGTTCTTAAGGATAAAAAGAGCAGCCAAATGATGGCACCTGTCTGTAATCCCAGCAAGTCAAGAGGTGGAGGCAGGACCAATAAGGGTTCAGAGTCGTCTTCAGCTACAAGTCTGCCTGGACCATATAAAAGCTTATCTAAAAAAAATATGAAGTGTAGAGCTGGAGAGCTGGATGGCTCAGTGGTTGAGAGCACTCACTTCTCTTGCAGAGGACCCAGGTTGAGTTTCCAGCACCCATATGGATGCCAGCAATCATCAGTAACTCCCAACACACATATGCCTTGGAACATCCACGCCCACAAACATACATACCTTTACACAACACACAAAGTAAATAAATGCAAGTTTTAAAAGATGATTGACAGAGGAAGACACTGGGAATCCACCTCCGTCTTCGTGTGTACACGTGAGCACGTGCACACAGGCCCGTGAACTTGTGCACATACACAAAGCCACCAAAAAGAACCCAAGGAGCTTTAACTTCACCCCGACTTGACTGGCAACTGATAGGACACTTTCTGCAAGAGCTGACGTGCATGTGGAGTATGGCGAGCTGACATTGCTGGCTGAGGGAAAGGCGAGCTGACATTGCTGGCTGAGGGAAAGGCGGGCTGATCATAGGGCTTGGGAAATCTTGGCACGTCTGAGCATACTCAAGCCTCCCGTTACTCTCCCTGGGACATTCCTTACTGTGACTCTTCCAAACGTGCAACAGAGAGCACGTTTCAAAATATTCATAGCAACAGTATTTATACAACCCCAAACTGGAAACAGCCCCTAAATCCAGGAGTTCAGACAAGTTAAGCCCAAGTTATTCACACACTGGATCGTGACACAGACTTGAAACTGAATGAACCACAAAGGTACGCAAGAAGCCAAACAAATCCTTTAAAATACTGAATGGACAAAGGCGCTAAGCCGTTTCTTCACCTCTAAAACCATGCAGAGGGCTCCCTGTGAAGGGCACACTCACTTAGCACACACAAAGCCGTCTGTAGGTACTGAGTTTGGTGGGTAACCAACCCTGGTCTCTGTTCTTAGAAAGTAGAGGCAGGAAGATGAAAAAACCTCAAGGCCATTCTCAGCTATTTAGAGAGTTCAAGGCCAGACTGGGATTCATAAGACCTATCACAAAACCACAAATGAACCAACAAACCCCCAAACCCAGAACTAACCAGCAATGGTAAAACCAACCTCTCTTCCTTGGAGAGGAAGTCGCCAAGATGAGAACAGTGAGTGATCTTCTCCTAGGTGGGGAGGCGTGCACATAGTGAGGGCAGGGGACGCATAAACCTCCGAGGAAGCTGATGTCACACGGTGGTTAACTGTGTGGGCGGTAAAATGACTGTGGATGTATCCTGTATTATAATGCAGACATACAATCGAAAGGAAATGGTTTTAAGGGCTGGAGAGATAGCTCAGCGGTTAAGAGTACTGGCTGATCTTCCAGAGGTCCTGAGTTCAATTCCCAGCACCCACATGGTGGCTCACAACCATCTGTAATGGGATTCGATGCCCTCTTCTGGTGTGTCTGAAGATAGCAACAGTGTACTCATATACAATAAATAAATCTTTTTTTTTTTTAAAAAAAAAAGAAAGAAATGGTTTTAAAACTGGAGCGCAGGCCTTTAATCCCAGCACTCAGGAGGCAGAGGCAGCCGGCTCTCTGAGTTCATGGCTAACCTGGTCCACAGAGTGAGTTCCAGAATAGCTCAAGGCTACACTGAGAAACTTTGTCTCAAACAAAACAAAACAAAACAAAACAAAACAAAACAAAACAAACAAAAACCATTGCTGTCTGTTTGGCAATGATAGCAGGCAGTGGATAATGACTGGTATTCAGCAGAGAGATTGATGACAGTGACCCAATCTGGGCACTTGAAAGCAAATGTGACAAGATTTGAGCGGAGCCCAAGATCCTAAGAAAAAAGTTGACAGAAAACCAAAGTAAGGGTCTAGAATGTTCTAAAGCCCGAGCAACCATTCAGTGAAGGTATAAGGCAGAGAGATAGAGAAGACTAACCTTTGTCAGGGGTGGGTCATTACCCCCAGAGTAAGCCATGCACACTTCTCTACTGCAAGAAAACCTACTGGGAGTGACCCCTGCCCACCTGTGTCCCCACCCTCCCAGCTGCCAGGTATGGCTGAGGAAGAAGAGAGAACCCAGACACAGCACCGACCCAGATCCCACCAGGCAGACCCAGGGAGCCAGCTGGGAAGGGAAGCAGGAGCAGGGCTCCTAGGCAGCCCTGGGTTGGGGTGAGCAACAAGAGGCAGCCTCGCTAAGCCTCCTGGGAGAAGGAAGACAGAGCTCTGCAGGTAGTGCTCCAGGACGAAGATGGACTGCTGGTGAGAAACGACCGATGATTTGGGGGTGGGGTGTAAGTAAGGTGTTTTCTATCTACAACACTAAGCCAACATTTATATTCTGAGGAAACAGCTGTACAAGCAAAGAAACCCCTTAGGCTTGGCCCGCGCTCACTCTTCAGTATCCCTGTAGCTGCTGAGCCCTGAGAGTAACTGGCACTGGCTTGAAATAAGCTACAGCAGGACCTCAGAAGCCTGCCTACCACTTGCAAAAAGCTTCACTGCATAGATGGCATAATGCTAGTCTCTGAGTGTTTTACAGATTTTTTTTTTAAAGCATCTAAAAAGTGCGTGTGTGTTGTTTATACTGGGCAGGGATGCATCTACATATGTGAAGTACAACTCTGTCACAGTTCTTCAGGCGTCCAATTTTTGTTGTCACAGGGTCTCCCACTGGCCTGGAACTCACCAAGTAGGCTAGGGCTGGGCTAGCCAGTGAGCCACAGACATTAACCAGTCCCCATCTCCCCAGTGCTGGCATTACAGTGTATACCATCATGCCCACCCAGCTTTCTCAGGTGAGTTTCAGGGAATCAAACAAGTCCATGAATGGCCCCAGGGACTTGACCTAAAATTATTTTCCTATTGCTGTGATTGGATACCATGACCAAGGCAACTCATAAAAGAAATTGTTTAATTTGGTTTAGGGTCCCAGAGGGTTAAATTCTATGGTGGCAAAGCATGGCAGCCGGTTGCAGGAACAGCAGCTGAGAGCCCATGTCACAATCGATCCTCAAACAGGAGGCAGAGACCACAATGGGGACAGCATGAGTCTTTTGAAACTTCAAAGTCTACCCTCAGTGACAAACCTCCTCTAAAAAGGTCACACCCCTTAATCCCTCTCAAACAGCTCCAGCAACTGGGGAGAAAGTATTTAAATGTATGAGCCCCAGGGGGGCCATTCTCACCTAAACCACCATACTAACAAACAACCCGGTAGGAGAATTATCCCCTAATTGATTGGCTAACAAAGATGACAAGAAGCCAATCACTGGGTGAAAAGGAGGAGGCGGGCCTTCTGGTCCGAGAGAGGAAGAGAGGACTCTGGAGGAAGATATGGTTCTTTTTTTTACAGTGAGGCCAGAGGAGGCAGGATGTAGCCTGAGAACTGTCAGACCCGGTGGCACCCATGGCGACCCAGTTGATGGTTTAGGACGATCGACTCTGCGCCCAGCAGTTGAGTCATCTGTTGACTTTAAACCGAGATTGTCTGGAGTTTCCTACTTGCGGCGACTCAGATGGGCAGGAGGGAAAGAACACAGCCAGGGCAGAATTTGGCCAGGCTTTGGAATGGGAAGATTGGCCAAAGGACCAAGAACCAGGGAGAGGTAACCACAGCAGAGCTCGGGCTGGCAAGACCGTGCCTGCAGCTGACCGTGGGGTGGTGGGCTGGCAAGAGAGTGATCTTGGAGCTCTGGAGAGGCATAGCTGGTGTGTGTGGGAGAGGCGGCTAGAAAAGACACGCGGTCTCAGTCTCCAGACCAGTGTGTCAGCCCAGCCCAGCCCACAACTGCACAGACATTAAAAATAATCTCACCGGGCGGTGGTGGCGCACGCCTTTAATCCCAGCACTTGGGAGGCAGAGGCAGGTGGATTTCTGAGTTCGAGGCCAGCCTGGTCTACAGAGTGAGTTCCAGGACAGCCAGGGCTACACAGAGAAACCCTGTCTCGAAAAACCAAAAAAAAAAAAAAAATCTCATTGCCTGAAGACTGAATATTGTTCTGACCACAGGTATAGCATTGTCCTGGGAGAATGGGAGGGCGGGCATCAGGGTGAAAGAGACCCTTGTCCTACCTTTCTCCTGGCAGTAAACCACTGGGAAGGGGCCATGGGTATGCAGTCTTCACTCAGAGAGTCACACAATGGGAGCCAGGCGACTGACATAGTGGCCCTGGCGAAGAGTAGGGGTGCGGTGGGGGATTTGGAGAGGTAGAAAGGGTTGGGTCAGGGTTTACTTTCCTCAACAAGCCTTGCCAGACCATATTATACCCGTGTATTTAGAAATTGTATATCTATAGTAACAATGTAAAAGCACAGACTAAGCATGTAGAAACTTGCCCCCAAAGTAGACCCCCCTAAAAGGTAGCCCCTGAAAAGCGAAGGAAGTTGGGGGGAAGAACCCTGGGTAACTGACTGCCTTTGGCCAATTGTCTGGAGACATCTAGCTAGACTGATAGCTTGAGCCTCCTAGGATCACCGAGGGCAGACAGCAGGGCTGTACTGCAGCCCCACAGCAGAATGGAGGAAGGTGACCAGGTGGAGGGAGGGGAGGGGGTGGACTCAGATGCTGGGTCTGAGCTCTTCAGAGAGGGTTCCCCTGCCTCCCTGCCTGTCTCTCCAGCCCCGCAGGGCTAGCTTTCTGGTGTGTGGCCAGTGCCATTGTGCAGAGCTGATTCCCTGCTCTGATGCCAGAACATTTGCACCAGCTGTTGAATGATGAGCTCTGTGTTTTCATCTTCACCGGACTGTATCCTGTATGTCCCCATGTCACAGTCGATTCCCCTTCTCAACTTGGACTGTCACAAATTCAGTCTCCTGAGCCTCTGGCCCTGCCCTGTATCTAGTGGCTAGTATCTGTAACAACTAGTATCACCACCCTGTAAGCGTCTCAGGCCCCTCCCTTTTTTGTGGTGGAGCTCATAGTCGGCCGGGAGATCCTATGTACTTTTGTTGGTGAGGGGCACCTGTCTACAAGCTAATGGAACAGTGACCACCAGGACCAGTGACCTCTACCCTAAAACCATTTACATCACTGCATCACTGTCCCCTGGTGGAGCCACCTGGAATCCCCAATCTTTTCAGAAAGAGCGCCTAGCCCCCAAGGGAGCACCCTCTTTTCCCCAGCTGCAGCCCCTCCCCTTCTGCGGCTCCTCTTCCTCTCTCTAACCTTTCTCAGGTATCTGGCCTGGGCAACTGAACCCGACAGGCCTGATGCCCAAGAGGTGTGCCTGCCCCAACTGGCATTTCCTTCTCCTTGACCCTGTAGCCGCTGCCACCACCCTCTCCACTCACAGCCCCCAGCAGTCTCTCCAGTCTCTGGAACCTCCATGCGGCCCCAAAGGCTAGGGTGGCTTCATCATATCCCGCTGGCAGTCCTCAAGTTCTCTGGGGCCCCTCCCACCCAGTCCTTGGCTCACGAGGGCTTTGGATGAAGCGAAACCCCCAGCATCCCTTCATCACAGCTTTGACTTGCTGTTATTGTGTCAGCCTGGGACTCCTCCCAAGAGAGCCCGGTCTGGTTGACAACCTCCACCCTGGTGTTCAGCCTGAGGCTGGTCTTCAAGAAGCCCTTGTAGGGGAAGAGGGCAGATGGGGAGCTACACTGCTGCCAGAAGCAAGGGACAGATTCCCTAACCCCACTCCCGGTTGGAAAAACCAAAGTAAATATCTTCAGTGAAAACAAAGGTCCTGCTGGAGCTTTCCGGACAGCAGGACTCACACTGACCACGAGGTGGCGCTAAGCTCCCAGGTATCTGGCCGCCCTAAAGGCTCCTCCACGCTCGCAGCTTCACTGCTGGATAAAGCTGGAGCTCCCCACAACCAGAACTTGCCAGAATGCGGCGGTAACACAGAAGGCGGGTGGATTCTCCATATCTCTGGGCCTCTAGGCGCTTTCCTGTGAGTACGTCAGTGGACTTTATGCCTTTCCTGCAGGTCAGCTCTTCCCCCAAGGGAGAGAGGCCACGGAATGAAGCAGTGTCAGGAGGAAAATAGTAAAGAACTGGATTCAGCCAGGAGACCCCTCCCCACCATGCCCTCAGCATTGGCTAAAGGCAAGTTTATGTAGGAATTGCTCTTAGTCCCATTTCACAAATCGGGGAGCTGAGGCACAGAGAGGCTGCATAGCTTAGCCCATGCATGCTGAACTCTCTGGCACCCCAGGAGAGACAGCCTATTAATATCCTCTTTTTGCAGTTTCTCTGTGTAGCCTTGACTGTCTTTGAACTAACTCTGTATACCAGGCTGGTCCCGAACATACAGAGATCCCACTGCCTCTGCCTCCCTGCACTGCTAGCCCTGAAAGATATGACACCGTGTAGTACCAGGGTCATAGTCTCTCACTACACAGATGAAGGATCTTGGGCCCAGAGAGGGGAATGTGTGTCCCTGGGTGGTGCAGAGGCAAGATGAGAGCTAATGTTCAGCATGGAGGTGCAGTGCTCAAAGAGGCCAGAAGAGGGCGTCGAATCCCCTAGAACGGGAATTATAAACATGTGAGGCCCCTGATGCTTGCGCTGGGAACCAAACCTGCTTTATAAGACCAGCGGGTTGTTCTTTTGGCTGTGAGCCTACCCTTATAACAGCTGAGCCAGGTCTTTCGCCCCTGTCTCTTATTTATTTAATAACTTGGGGTGGGCACAAGCACACACATGTGAAAGTCAGACAACCACACTCACGGGTCAGTTTTCTCTCTGTTATTTGGGTGACTGGGATTGAACTCAGTCAAGCTGGAGGCGAGTGTCTCCACCAGAGAACCATCTCACCAGCCTGTGATGTTTCTTTCTGTCCTTCACCTTCCCAGGAGCCTGGTGGCCATCCTTCCCAGCCATCTGCCGTCCCTTTCCTGCTCCAATGCCACCATCCTTCTTGATCAACCTGCTTACAGCCCACGAGGGGCCGGGTGTGTGTGACGGTCACCCTTGCTTCAGCTTGACTGATCTAGAACTAACTACACCCCAAGGGCTGCCAGGGTTTTTGTTTGTTTTTGTTTTTTTTAATTAAATCATTAAAAGTGGGACGACTCACTTTCAATCTGGATTTTTTTAAAGGCATTTATTGATGAGTACACTGCAGCTGTCTTCAGACACACCAGAAGAGGGCATCAGATCCCATTACAGATGGTTGTGAGCCACCATGTGGTTGCTGGGAATTGAACTCAGGACCTCTGGGAGATCAGTCAGTGCTCTTAACCACTGAGCCATCTCTCCAGCCCCTCAATCTGGATCTTTTGAAGTCAGAAAATCCATGTTTAACATAGGCCACACCCTCTGCCGGCAGCCTATGTAATGAACATGGATGGAGGCTTTTGCCCTTTGCCTGCTTGCCCTCATCCTCACTGGCAAGTCCATCCCTTCACTGGCATTGGCGCCTCCCTCTTCAGGATTCCAGCACATACTGAAGACCAGCTGAGGCATCCAGCTTCGAGGACTGATCAGCTACTGGAGTCTCGAACTTCCCACTGGTAGTCGGCCATTTTCGGACCACACAGCTGGACCACAGCCTGTAAACCATCCCACTAATTGTCCTATTTATATGTTAATTCATCCTATTCTGATCCTCTGGAACCCAACTAACACGTGTGGGATGTCAGACTCTTCTAATTGTCCCTAAGGCAAGCTGAGGCCAGAGGACACGGTGAGAGGCAGTTCCTCTCTGCAAACTCACCTGAGAAGATCCAGCTCGAGAACCACGGACTCGGTCTGGGTTAAAATTCATCTCTGATGCTGCTGTCCCCCACAACTACCCCCTATATCCATACACTGAACCCTAGCCTCCTCTGTGTCTCCTGAGGGGCATCCTGTGGTTGCTTCCTCTGTTTGAGAGACCTTCCTGTCTCTGTTTCAGCCTTGGCCTCTACTACCTGGGCCGCTGTGCCACCTTCTCGTCAACCTCTCTCTTCCACCTGGATGGCTAGGTCGTCCCTTGATCTTGCTTGTGTGTTCCTAGGGTTTAGCATGGAGCCAGCTGTGTTGTAAGATGACTAGACTCTAGCTCTATCATTCCATGCTGCGTTGCCTCCTACAAATTCTTCAACCTCTCTGAGCTTTGTTTTTGTTTTGTTTTCTACTTGCAAAGGGATTGCAGTGAGAATCAGCAAGCCAATGAGTACAAAGCAAATGGTGCAGTGTAAGGTGGTTATTATTCAGTGGAGTTGACTGAGCACTCTAACGTCTGTCTTTTAAAAATATGTATATGTGCATGTATATATGTATGTATCTATTGTTTTTTGTTTTGTTTCCTAAACAGGGCCTTACTATGTAGCACGGGCCGTCCTGATACTCACTCTGTAGACCAGGCTGGCCTTGAACTTAGAGATCTGCCTGCCTCCGCCTCCCCAGTGCTGGGGTTAAAGACTTACTACTGCTTCTGGCTTTTTATTTATTTATTTATTATTTATTTATTTATTTATTTATTTATTTTTGTGTTTTTCGAGACAGGGTTTCTCTGTGTAGCCCTGGCTGTCCTGGAACTCACTCTGTAGACCAGGCTGGCCTCGAACTCTCGAACTCAGAAATCCGCCTGCCTCTGCCTCCCAAGTGCTGGGATTAAAGGCGTGCGCCACCACCTCCTGGCTTATTTTTTATTTTTAATTAAAAGAAAATAAAGGAAGTCAACTGTATGTCCAGGGGGTCACAGAAAAAACAACCTGACCTATTTACACACATCACCACCTGCCCGAAAGCCACCTATGAGCCAGGCACACACCCATAATCCCGGCACTCAAGAAAGAGAAGCAGGTGGATCTCTGTGAGTTCAAGGCCAGCCTGGTCTACATAGATAGTTCCAGGCCAGCCAGTAACATTGTGAGACCCTGTCGAAAGAAAGAAAGAAAGGGAGAAAGAAAGAAAGGAAGAAAGAAAGAAAGAAAGGAGAGAAGAAAGAATAAAGGCCCTTAGGGGCTCCCTGGTACCTGGATACTCAAGTCCTCCTCTCTTTACCAGTCCTTCTCAGGCCCTTCCTCTGGTTCGTCCCTGTGTCGGCTCCTTAATTTAGCCTCCACTGCAATCCCCTGGGTCTGGGTCTCTCTCCCAGGACATCCAGGGTTTTCTTTCCAGCGCCTGAGCTCATGTTGTACACGAGTTGAACAAATACACTTTTGTTGCCTAAACAAATGCCTGTGTGTTACTTTTGGTCTCTCTTCTGCAGTGCCTCTTGCCTAAGCATGCCTGCTGCTCTCCAGCCTGGCTCTGAACAGCGTCCCATTGCTGATCATTGGCAGGGACACTGGGCCCACCGCAGGTGCCTACTGGCACCTCATCACAGGGGACGCCTAGAATGTGTCCAGAGTCCAGCTTGGCTATTGTTCCATCCCAGGTCACTCACACTCATCAGTTCCTAAGGAGGGAAGCGAATGGATTTGTCAATGGCAGCCTTCCTTGCCCAGAGCCGACTCCATTTACAGGTAAAGGGTTCCTAGGCTTCCCATGGTTCCTCTGGGCTACAGGCTCTCCTCCAGCCACATCACAGAGCTTGGGGGAGATCCTACCACCAGAGAGAATCATGGGAGACAGGGAAAAAGACAGGCGTGAGCATGCCTCTGTAAGGCCCCACCAAGTCTTCCCAGCTCCAACAATTGGGCGCCTGGTCCCTGATGACGCTCTTTTACCGGTCTCTGATGTTAGTTAGTTCGCGCTGAACTGACTCCTGCCTCCAGGGAAGTCAATTTATGCGCTAACTCATTCCCCAAACATCTGCACCTCCTGCTCTGTACCAGCTCACTGAGATGAGCTGGGAGGACGCTCAAGATACTATGAAGAGGGAGACCGAGAAGAAAAAAGTCTCAAGAGAATGTCACTCGCACTAATTTCCCAGCAGGGCCATTGGTCCGTCTGAGAGCACCCACTGGCCGAGACCTTCTCCACTGAGCTGGGTGCCCCTTTCTACAAAAGTGGGAACGAGGCAGGTCATGCCCAGGGCCCGCCAGTGCTGCACCTGGGGCAGCAGGGGGAGCCACCGGGAAGAACTCTCGAGCCTCAATGAGCCTCTTCTGAGAAGGAAATATTATTTAACCTACATTGTGTGGGAGGGAAAACACGGGGTCCTTGGAGCCTAGCCAACCCCTGTCTTCTGGCTGTTTGGCTTTGTTTGTTTTTTTGGCCTTTTTTTTTTCCTCTTTCTTTGGGCTAATTGTTCTCATTAAATCTTTTTGTCCTGTTTTGTTTTTTACGGGCTGACAATACTGCCCAGCGCTCAGCGCAGCTTCCTGTGTTTCTGCCCAGTGCAGGCCTAGTTTCCTGTTGTGAGCCGTCGTCATGGCAACTGGAGCCCTCGGTGGGCTCCAGAGGGGGCCAGCGGGGGGTGGGGTGGGCGACAGGAGTGACATCACCCTGTGGGAAGGCAAGGGGCTGGGGTCGGTCTCGGAGAGGGCTGCTGGAGGCCGCCTGCGGGCACATTGCTGCGGGGTGACTCAGCCCGAGACAGGGCAGAATGCCTCGCATTCTTTCGGGAGGTAAGCAAGGTCAGGCAGCCAGGCTGGGATCCTGTTTACCTGACCCTAGCCCCCCGGGGGACCCAGAGCTGGTGCCGGACAGCTCACTAGGACAGAACCCCCAGAGCTCAGACGCTGAGCCTGGAGTGGAGGAGGGGCGGGATCCAGGCTCCCGGCCCAGACTCCGTGTGAATTCGGGTGGGTGTCTGAGACAAGCTTCAGATCACAGCTCTACCAGGTGATAGCTGTCACTTTGAACAAATCATCGGGCCTCCTGATTTCTGATGGAGGGATCTCATGAGAATGACTCCTTGTTCTCCAGTCAGCTGAGATGACTGGGGACCAGGAAAGCAGGAGTCATGGAGTGCACACTTCTCCCTGCCTCTCACCTGCTGCTACTCTAAGGCTGGATGAGAATGAAAAGCTGGGGGAGAAGGGCTGGGGGCCCCACTTGAATCCCTTGGTGAAGCCCCGAGTACACAGCCTAGACAAAGGAGTGGAGAAAGCTAGCCCTGGAAGGCAGAACACGCACCCGGAAGATCCCAGGTCTGGAGGCTGTTCAGAGCTCACCTGCTCCACTCCCATGCTCTCCTCAGCCACCACGAGACTGGAAGAGCCCTCCAAGCCATGTATGGTTCCTGACCAAACTGAATCCCACAGCCCTGGGGACCAGCTAGAACAGCTTCAGGGTGGGGCTGGAGTTGGGGTGCCAGGTAGCATCTAGAGACAGACTGCCCACAGTCACTCACCTTCGGCCAGCTTCAAAACAGGTCAGCTGCCGATGGGAGGTCCCATGTAGCAGGAACCAGGACAGGGCCCCAGTTGTCACAGACAAAAGGAGACCACCTGGCTCAGTAGCCAACCTTGAGAACATCCTTCCTAGTCAGTGACTTTGAATTATATCTTAGCTCCGGAAGCCGCAAGACCTTTTCTTGCACCGCACAGGGTCTCACTCTCCTGGAACTCTGTAGACCTGGCTGGCCTTGAACTCAGAGATCTGCCTCTGCTTCTGCCTTCTGAGGGCTGGGATTAAAAGCATATACCCCTCATGCTCCGAAGTTTACAACTTCCAGGGTTGCTATGAGATGAAGCATCTAGCACACAGTAGGCCCTCAACATGTGTTAAAACCACACAAATGCCCACTGCCCTAGCATGACCCACCCAGCAGTGCTAGAGACCCGACTCTGAGTGTCTATCCTAGTTTACCCATACAAACACAGGGACAGTGCTGCCAGCTACCCTGCGGTTTTCCCATAAAGGGACCGGGTTTCCCTGGATAGGAAATATCCTGTTCTGGCTGGAGGGGGGGAGGAAGAGGACCGGGAAGGACACAGCCGCCTACATTCCTGGCATTCTTGGCAGCTGTCCTGTCCAGCTGCCTGACTGTGGCTGGGGGCACTGGCTCAGTGCCAGGCTAGCCTGGCCCCGCAGAGCCAAATTGCTCTTTGGGTGCCCTTGGACTTGAGAGTAACAGGGGATCCCTCTTGTTTTCAACCTTCCACTCAATTCTGTTGTGCAAAAAACTGAAGTCCGGTGCCAGAAGTTGGGGTGTGGGGGTCTGAGGACAGCTATTGAATAAGAAGGGGCTTCTACTTTCAATCCTTACCCAACTAATGGTCCCCTAGGAGGTTCAGCAGAGCCGCCAGGGCACAGATGGAAGGGCAGAGGGACCTCCGTGACTCTCTAGCTGCAGAATGATGGGCTTTGAATGCCCAGCACCGCACACTGTAACACGGTTAAGACACTGTAACAACCTCCTAGAGGAACCCCTCCCTAATCAAGGGCAGGAAGCCAGCCCTTCCCCACAGAGGGCTGGCATCATGCCTTACGGTGGTGTCCCTTTTGATTTACTTATTCTGAGACAGCCTTGCTGTGTAGTACAGGCTGGCCTTGAACTCCTGGTCCTCCTGTCCTGGCTTCCTGAGTACCAGGATTACAGACACGCACTCCACCCGTCCAACTTTATCTGCTGTTACTGAGGGTCAGCTCTGGCCTGATACTTACAGAGGAGGGGCTGGAAGCAGTGAGGGCCATGAGGCTCTGGAATCACCCCTGGGAGCACCTCAGGGGTCCTGGGAGGAACTGGACTAAGATCCCACAGTTAGCCAGGGCCAGCTGCCTGCAGCCTTCTGCAGTTGCTTTGTTCTTTCCCATGTCCTCTGTAATCTGCCCCCATCTCAGCCCCGAGAGAGCTAGGGCAGTGTGGGAAGGAGCTGCTGCTCCCTGGAATCTGCCTCAGGGATTCTGCCAAAGCTGGAGGCTGTGGACAGGTGGCATTCTCCATTCCAGGAGCAGGGAAGGACGGAGCAGGGAGGGACAGGGCAGGAGAGGCAGCCTGCCAGCAGGTATCAGTGTCCAGATTCAGACTCTCCTGCCTGGAGACCTTTGAGCCCTTTGCATTAGAATATCCCAAATATCCCGTTTTCCATCTCAACCACTTATGAGACTCTGGTGTGGGCCCCATCAAGAGACTGGACTTCTCTGTGCCCAGCTAGGAAGGTCCCAGGCTATCCCAACGACTGGACATCCCATTTGCACTTGACCATCATGCACCTGGGGCTCTGTGACCAATCACTCTGCTCTACTGTCTGTGGTCCCAGGTTTCTGGATTTAAGTCTTTGCTTCTCTGGCTATCTGTCTACCTATGCACATCCTTGAGATTACTCAGAAGAGGGAGCCCCACTTTGTCACCTGTCCTGGCCTCAAGCCAGAGTGGCACATCTGCTCTTAACAACCTGACCCTCCCCCTACCCTCATTTTACCTATCCCAGAAAAGTCAGTCACTCTCACAGTCATCCCTCCACCTTCCCCTGGTGCCTCTCTGCCGCCTGTCCTGTCTGTCTGGCCATCTATCTGTCTGTCTGAGAGACAGTAGGAGGAAGAGCCTGGAGCCTCACCCTGCTGGATGCACGTGTCCAGTGCATTGTTCTCCCTCCTCAGGGAAATCTCACTTGCAAAGCTCGAGAGAGAGTCACGGGGCGTGTGCCGTGAGTCCCTGGGGGCTGGGGGTGCATGTTTGGAAATGTGTTTATAGAGGACAGGGCCAGAGAACGTCAGAATAGAGCAAAGAATGCCTGCTGGAATACATCATGATGATAAAAAAAAAAAAAATTAGGCGTGGTGGTGCAAACCTGTAATCCCAGCACTTGGGAGACAGAGGCAGGGGGATTGCCATGTGTTCACTATGGTACACTACAAAGCCTTGTCTCAAAAAAAAAAAAAAAAAGGTAAGTTAGGTGCTGGAGAGATGGCTCAGAGGTTAAAGTCACTGGCTGTTCTTTCAGAGGACTTGGATTCAATTCCCAACATCTATATGAGGCCTAACTCAAGTTCCAGGGGATCTGTCACCCTCTTCTGGCCTCTGTAGGCACCGGGCACACCATACATGCAGGCAAAATACCTGCTGTAAGAACAGGAGGAACAGGAAGTCCACTGCAACACCGCATCTCCTAGAAAGGCCAGGAAAGAGGCAGCCATGAGCTCTCTACACGGCTCGGGATACAACTGGAAAAAGGAAGACACTGAGAGCATAGGAGGGGGAAATCTCACAGGACCCCAACAAAGTCCTACAAGCAACTAAGGACTGCTGAGAATGGGAGAATATAGTCTTCCCCAGGGATGAGCCCTCCAATTGGTTACCCAATATCAAGCAGTCAGCCCTGAAATCAAACAGTAACATTATACAAGTAAACTTGAACAGACTGTATTTTGAAATATATATATGACAAAAGGAAAAAGGCCAGAGCCATGAATTTGAGAAAGAATGTTAGGGTAGGGCACACAGGAGGAAGGGGCTTAAAGGAGAAAAGAAAAAGGGGAGTTGATGTGAAAATAGATCATAAGTCCTTTTAAAGATATTTTGTATTTATGTTTATTTTATGCGCATCGGTGTTTTACTTGCCTGTATGTCTGTGTAAGGGTGTTTAGAACCCCTGGAACTGGAGTTACAGGCAGTTGTGAGCTGCCATGTGGGGGCTGAGAATTAAACCCGCTAGTGCTCTTGACTGCTGAATCTCTCTTCAGCCTCACATAATTGTATTTTAATTTAAAAATACGTAGCAAGGTGGTAGTGGTGGTATATATCTTTAATCCCAGTACTTAGGAGGCCAAGGCAGGTGGATCTCTGCGAGGATGAGGCCAGTTTAAGACTACTATTCAGGACAGTTCTAGTGGTCCCAGGACAGCTAAGACTACATAGAGAATAAACGGGGCTGAGAGTGTGGCTAGTTGGCAGAGCACCCAACAAGGACCTTGATTCTATTCCCAGCAGAGAGAGACAGACAGACAGAAGAGAAAGGCATCCTGGGTGTATAGCTCAGTTGATACAGAGACTGCGGATTCAACCACTTACACTGGGCATGGTGGCACACATCTACAACACTAACACCCTGGAGGCTGAGGCAGGAGGATCAGAAGTTCATGGTCAGCCTCAGCTACCTGGTAATTTTAAGGCCAGCCTGGACTACATGAGACACTTATCTCAAAAAAAAAAAAAATTAGACTGGAGAGATAGCTCGGTAGTTAAGAGAACATTCCCTGCTCTTTCGAGGACCCAGGTTCAGTTCCCTGTGCCCATATGGTGGACCATAATTATCCATCACTCCAGTTCCAGGGATCCCATGACCTCTAGTAACCTTTACAGGAACCAGGCTTGCACGTGGTGCACATATACATGCCGACAAATCACTCACAGACATAAGTTACAAAATAAGCCTAAAAGTCATATATACAATAATGTAAAGATTATATATATGCAGAAAGATGGGGGGAGGGGAACCGGGGCAAACAGAGGGAAATAAATCTAATAGAACAAACGAAAGAGGAACAGAACCTAAAATCAATTAGGACCTAATGGAAAATAAACAGAAAGCCAAACCGAATGTTTAACTCAACTTAGCAAACATTGCCTGTACACCTGCTGTGTGTGGAGGCTCTGCAGAGCAAAGTGACACCCTCTAAGACCCACTGTCAGAAGAATTGGGCGGTCACCAACCACAGGCAGGCAGCCGCAGCCAAGATGTGGTTCTCCTCAGAAGGGCACCCAACAAGAGGCAGGTGGAATGAATGGGGGAACTTGAGGTGACTGCTTACACAGAGTGAGGGGAAGCCCTGGCTGGGTGGCTGGAGTCCTCACTAGCCAGGGCAGGAATGACAAGCAGGCTCCAATTGTCCAGAGGAGTCTGGAGCGCTGGGTTGAGAGATGTTTAGAAGTCAAGTGGGCATTCTTGCCTTCGGAAAGAATTCAAGGACTGGGTCATTCCCTCATTCATTTAACAAATATTTCTAGATACCTGTCCAGGCCCTGCATACCTCTGGTAATGTAAGGGAAAAGTCTTCCCAAGTGCAGGCAGTACTGCGTCATTGGAGAGAAGGCATAGACACGCAAGCGACAGGCAGGGTGGGGGTGGGAAGGCTGTTGAGAGGTAGGTTGGTTTCACTGATGTTATCCAGGAGAACCTGGGGTGGACACACAGGGTAGCGCTTTGAGGAGAGGGGACTCACATGCAGAGCTTTAGGGAGACACAGCCCAGGTAAGGTCAGGAGAAGACACTGTTGGCCCTTGGTGTTGAAGTGGGGCA
Organism: Grammomys surdaster; assembly: GCF_004785775.1. NCBI lineage: Eukaryota > Metazoa > Chordata > Mammalia > Rodentia > Muridae > Grammomys > Grammomys surdaster. The sequence continues at coordinate 1,233,554 of NW_021620678.1, forward strand.
GTGGAGGCTACTGAGGTGCTGAGGTTGGGGCCTCGCATGAGGCAACAGAAAGCCAGGGTTTTGAAGGCCGCCTGAGAAACAGATAGTGTCCATTTGATGAAACAGAGAGATAATGGGAAATTCAAAGCCAGTTCAGAGGCTTGGAAGCTCCAGACAATGGAATGGGACCAGCTTGAAAGGGGGAGGTTTGGAATGGGGTCAGGGAGGAGCAGGCAATGAGGGCAAGCAGGATAAGGGTGGCGTAATAGAAGCCCGAGTCACCTGCCAGGAATTACTGAGTAGACATCAAATACCTAAGATGAGGTCCCAGCCGGGACACATCCGGGCACCACTGGCCTGTGAGTGGCTGTTACCGTATGATACAGGCTGAGTTTACCTTGGCAATTCGTGCACAGAAAATGCCCAAGGCTAACTCAGACCCTGAACACTAAGAATCTAGAGCTGAAGAGGGGTCAGAGAGGGGTCCGGGGGAGCAACTGGGGAGGTGGATTCCCAACAGAACCAGGCCGGAGCCACAATGCAGTACACTCTGATGCCTGGGGTCCAGGCAGGTAGCAAGAGGATTCCTGAGGAGCAGTGCCTGGAGAGGAAATTCTGAGGAAGAGAACTCAAGGAGAGAGGAACTTAGAAGATAAGACATCCTGAGAAGGGTGCGCTGCTACACCCGGGGCAGCTGTGCAGCCCTGAAAGCCAGGAAGAGCCGAGGCAGCCCACACCGGCCTCCTTAGTCCTTCCCAGGTCTCCCTGGGGCAGCTGCCTGCCCTGGAGTGAGGAGTGATGGACGAGGCTTGGTCCAGCTCTGTGTCCACATGTTGAGACTATCCCACATGCATGTATTGCCAGAAGAGGAGGGGCAGAGGTCAAGACGAAGACTAAGGCACCTATGGCATTCCTTCCGATCTCCGCTATGCTCCAAGAGTCAGGGAATTCTCAGGGAAAACTCACTGTGATGACCTGCCCACCAGGCACCGTGCTGTGTGCCTGTAGTCCAGCTACTTGACAAGCCTCAGCACATAGATGGCTGGAACCCAGGAGGTCAGGACCACTATCTCAAACATGACACCCCTCCACCAAGAGTGGGGCCCAATTCCCCAGCTCTTGAGCCCTGGGCAGTCTTGGGGACCAACGCTACATCTCTGAAATGCGGCGAAAGTGAAAACACTCTTAGCCTGCGGGAGCTGTGAGCACCCAAACTGTGAGGAAGCCTGCAGTGGCCTGGCTGAACAGGAGCTGCTCTTGGGGTGCTCTGAGTGTGAGAACAGAGAGACAGCATCTGACCCAGCTCTCTGAGCCTACTCCCCGCCCCCTTCCCTCCTCAAACCATAGTCCATAGTCCACGAGATTGCCATCTCAAGCCTTCAAGGCTCTAGTTTACTAAGCTTAGCGGCTTACTGGAGAAACACTAAAGGTCAAGTTACAATCCGTAACTGGGAATTCGTTTTCTATGACACTGGGTACGGAGCTCCGAGTCTCTCAGCTGGACCGACTGAGCTCTAAGGTAGCACATTTTTATTTTTATATTTTATTTTTGGTTTTATGAGACAGAGTTTCTCTTTGTAGCCCTGGCTGTCCTGGAACTTGCTCTGTAGACTAGGCTGGCCTCAGAGATCCCCTTGCCTCTACTTCCTGAGTGCTGGGTTTAAAGGCCTGAGCCACCATCACCCAGCTATTGTTAAAGTGACTCTCCCTTGCCAGACATGTGACTCAAGAGGTCCAGGCAAGAGGACCCGGAGTTTGAAACTAGCCTGGGCTACATAGTGACGTTTCTGTCACAACCAACCAACAGACTCTCTTGGTGACATCTGACTTATTTTATAGAAACAAGAGGTTACATGGTCCCTGTGCAGGGCAAGACAGAGTGAAGAGATAGAAGGATTGGCTTGTACCAGACACTACAGGTAACTGGGAGCCACAGAAGGTTGCTCACTCAAGGCTATCACAGGCTGTGAACATGCTAACCTACTCTAGGAGTACAGATGCAGAGGCGAGCTCGGGTGTGGGCAGGACAGGAACATTCCCCGAAAGCCAGGCCAAAGTCTGAGGTCTAGGGACTTGTATACAGCCAGCCAATGGATTGGGAAACAACCACTGTGCTCCCATCTGGCAAAGATCTCTAAGAAGCTTGGTGGTTCAGAGCCTGAAGACAGGAAACAGACGTTCATGGTATATCTCCTCACTAGCATGGCCTGTAGTCACGACTGAGTGGTATCCCCCTGCTGGAGGTACAGAAGCAGGCTTGCAGGCGTGTCCCTAATTACATAATAGGTTTTGTTAAGGCTCCAGGAGTCACAGAAAGCCAACTCTGGGTGGTTTCCACAGCAGAAGTGTTTGAGCTGTGTACCGGTGACACTTTCCAAGATTCTGTGTTCACCTCTCAGCCATGTGTCCTCAGACTTACTCTTATTGCAGGCTAGGCCCTCCTATGAGGTCTCAGGATAGCCACTTGCTAGGTCTGAATCTAAAGCTTTCCTTCGTGTCAGGTAGACAACAGAAAATCTGCGTTTTAGAGTGCAAATAGAGATCTTTGGTTTGATTGGCCAGGCATGGGTCATGTGTCCACCCATGAGCTACATAGTGGCCAAAGGATAGTAAGACAGTAATTGGCCTAAGCCAATCAGGGTCCTTCTTGGAGTGGGATGGCATCTACTAGACAGGAATCTTCTTAAGAGGGAGGCGAGGGAGATGATGCAGGCAAGGCCATGCCATCTGACAGTCTGTGGCTTCCAGACACCAGGCAACGACTCAAGACATGTCTCTGGTTGATTCTACCCTCCAGAGCCAATTAGAGTCTGTGCTCTATGTGACAGGAAGTGGTTGAACACCAGAAAGAAGGGATCTCCTGTTAGGATTAATTCCAGCCAGCAGAGCCAGCTGCTCTTCTGCACCCTCATCCCCTCAGCCATCCTCCTCTGCGCCCTCGTCCCTGCAATCATCCTCCTCTGCGCCCTCATCCCCGCAATCATCCTCCTCTGCGCCCTGGTTCCCGCAACAGTCCTCTGTGGGAGCCTAGGGCCTGCCTGGACCGCTTAGGTGCTGCTGGATACTGAATGAGCTGAGTGAGGTAAACCCCATCTGAGAATGCCAGGGTGGAGAAGTGACCTGACTCTCCTCTAACACCACATCCAACCAACAACAAGCACCAAAACAAAACAAAGGAGACAAAGAAAGGGCCTACTCAGGTACCAGGAGAGACAGCCCAGCTCTCTGAAGTAGAAGGAGCTCTGCCCCAGTGGGTAGGCAGGGAGGAAGGAAAGAGACTGCCTCAGTGTGGGACTACAGGCCAGAGTATAAACCCTAGCTTTCTCAAAATTTCTCCCTTTCACAGGCACAGTGGCCCCTGCCTCTAATGCTAGCCAGGGCTGCACAGTGAGACCCTGTCTCAAAAAATAAAATACAGCTGGTTCTGGTTGTGGTGGTGCACATGGTACGATTTACTGAAGGTGATGGCTGCAGAATGATCACAAGTTCAGGGCTACCCTGGGCTACACATTTTGCCCATTATCAGTGGTACATGGCTTTAGTCCCGGCCCTTGGGAAGGAGAGGAAGGTAAAGCTCAGAGTTCGAGGCCAGCCTGGTCTAACAGAGCAAGTTCCAGGACAGCCAGGGCTACACAAAGAAGCCCTGTCTTGAAAAAAAGAAAACTAAACTAAAATAAAAATAATAAATAAAATATAAAATCCTCCTTCCCTCCAGCGCTGAGCCAGGCCCATCCCTACAGGAAGACTCGTGATGCTGTAGAAGTTGGAAGTCTTTAAAATCCCTTTTCCCCCCCCCCCCAACCCCCAGTCCCCTCTCTAATAAATCCTGCTCCCACCAGTTTTCTTGAACTTGGGGAAATCAGTATCTTCATTTATAAAGTGAAGGAAAGAAGGGTACTCTCCTAAGTCATGCTTAACTTGACCCCTACCCCATCCCTGCAAGAGTGGAAGACTCCTGTCTGTAAAGCAGAGAGGGCGTTGCTCAGAGTGAACGGGCCGTGCATCGTGGAAGGCTGGGTGTGGGGTTGAGTGCAGGAGAGACGCTCAGGCAGAGGGATCTGACGGCATGCTGGGGGCTAGCTGTGTTCAGGATATAAAACTGTCAATAGGACTGGGGATGGAGCTCAGTTGGATGAGTACTTGCCTAACATCTGGAAGCATCTGGAAGCATCTGGAAGCCCTGGTCTGATGCCCTGCACTGCATACACCGGGTCAGACAGCGTCCCCTCACCCGGACCCTAAAACAGCCGTGGAAACACAACCCCGTCCCAGACGCACAGGGGGTGGTATCAGTTTGAGGAGTGTTTGTCAAAACCTTAACAGAGGGCTGGCAAAATGGCTCTTTGGGGAAAGGAGACTGCCACATTGGACTGAAGACCTGGGTTTGATGCCTGGCGCCTTTGTCAGGGTGGAGGGAGAGGACAGACTCTACACATTGCATACAACAATATTCCATAATATCTTAATCCAGGTACCCACATGAGGGGCCTGTTCCCTGGGAGGAACTCAGATCTCGCTGCTGACGTTTGTCTCTGTGGTGCTGCAGGACCAGATTCTCCCGGGCCGTCTCCACACTTGTTCAGCCGGACCTCATCCCCCAAGGCTGGGCTCAAAGGGGCAAGGAGACTACAGACAGGGGTGTCATTGTCTAGCCTGGCCAAGTCCAGATCCCCAGCTGCCAACCCATCTGGGCCACAAGGTCTTCTTGAGACCAGCCTGCTGTGTGTGGGGACATTTGTGTCCCGGTTGCCCCGGGAGACTCAGATTCTCCACTGAGTTCTCTCTGAAGTGTCCTGATGGTGACCCCAGAGCATCTCTGACCAGCAGGCCTGGGAAGGGCCAGGAGGGACAAAGCCACTTTTGGCTGCTACTGAATGTTCGTCAGTTTGCCGGCCTGGCTGCCCGGGGTAGCACCATGTACATCTTGTCTCTTGTCCTGACGGGCACGACAGAGCAGATGTTTCTCATCAATTCTGACTGAAGTATCTCTAGACCCCACCCCTACTGTCCACCCCATGGCACTGTTCTCTCCCCTCCAATGGCTCTGTCACAGTCTGTCCTGCAGCTAGAGGGAGGGAGCCTTTAGAACCTCCATTTCACTACATCCCTCCTGGGCCAGAGCCCAGAGAGCAGAGGGCCCACGTATTCACATCCAGCACAGGACAGTTAGTGAAGCTTTTTTTTTCTTGTCACTATTCCTTGAACAGGACAGTGTATGGGGTATTTACTGGTATTTACATTGCATTGCATTGGATGGTAGAGTTGGCAAGGATCGAGGACCTACTGTGTGCTGGGGCCCACCTCCTCTCATGCCAAATCCCCCAGTGGGTTGTTTCTCCTGGGATCTCAGAGCCTCTCCCTGCTCCTGGGTGTGTCCCCATCCCACATCTCAGCCTTCCACCATGGGGCTAAACAGAACACTTTCCTATCACCAGGGGAGCCCAGTGCAACAGTCACTTTTCCAGTTGCTGGTGCGAAAAATCTGACGGAAAGCAACTGAAGGCAGGCAGGTTTTGCCGTGGCTCACAGTTGCAGTGTACGATCCGTCACAATGAGAAAGGTATGGGAGCGGGGACTTGAGGAGGCAGCTGGTCTCCTTTTATCCATCGTCAGGAAGCAGAGAGACCATGCTGTGCTGCCTGCAGGTAGCGGGGGTCTTCCCCCTTCAGTCAACTTAATCAAGATAAATCCTTGTAAAACAGGGCCAGAGGTCTGTCTCCTGGGTGACTCTAAATCCTGTCAGGTTGGCGACCAACAATAAGGGCCACATGTCGCGGTGCACAAGCCCAGACATGATCTAAGGAGCAGTGGTCACTTTGCCAGAATAATCTCCTCCTTACAAAGGACTCCTAAGGTGATTTTAATTAGTTTCCCATCAGGATTCTGCATATGCAGTGGGCAGGCATGTACAGGCGGTTGTCTCCCAGAAAGCAAGATACTAAAACTCGAGCAATTGTGGCAGCCTGCGTCCAAGATTCAGCAACCCGCTCCTGGGCACGAGCCCAAACATGTGGCACCCAGGTCCAGGGGGCCTCTGGGGCTCCCCTGAAGTAGCTGAGAGTTGCAGTGGTCCAGGCACTTCCCAGGAGGGAACACATAAAGAAACAGCTGGGCCAAGAGAGGACACAGTTAGTCAGGACACCTACAGCCAATTGCATAGCCAGAACTCCATCTCCAGGACCAACCCAGTGGAAGAAGAACCACCTTACACAAGCGGACCTTCACACTTGTGCCCTGGCATGCATCCCACATACACACCCCCTGAGTACACAGTCAGTAAATATATAATAGCTAATAAAAAGAAACAGGCAAATTATCTAAAGAAACAATCGTAATGGTCAAGCATGGTGGCTGTGCTGGATTGTTTTACATCAACTTGACACCAGCTAAAGTCATTGCAGAAGAGGGAACACCAATTAAGAAAAAGCCTCCATATGATTGGGCTGGGTGTAAGCCAGTGGGGCATTTTCTTAACTAGTGATTGATGGAGGAAGGCTCAGCCCACTGTGGGTGGTGCCATACCTAGGCTGATGGTCCTAGGTTCTATAAGAAAGCAAGTTGAGCGAACCATAAGAAGCAAGCCAGTAAGCAGCACCCCTCCATGGCCTCGGCATCAGCTCCTGCCTCCAGGTTCCTGCCCTGTCTGAGTTCCTGTCCTGAGCTCCTTTGATGAACTGTGATATGTATATGTAAGCCGAATGAACCCTTAGCACGGTGTTTCATTTCAGCAATATAAACCCTGACTAGGACAGTGGTATACAAAAAAACAAAGGTAAGAGGACCTCTGCAAGTTCAAGGCCAGCCTGAACTATACAGCAAGTTTCTGGTCAGCTGCCTGGGCTACAGAGTGAGACCCTGCCTCAAAAAATACTAATAAAACAAACAAGCCAAAAGAAGAAATGAAGACAAGGGTGGCAGGCAGAGGCAGGGCGACATCTTGCTTCTATAGAAGGATGTGCTGCAAATCAAACAGTCCAGATTTCAGTAAGACGAGAAGAAAATTAAGTAGAGCTAGGCATGATGGCTTGTGGGTGGCTGAGGCAGGAGTATTGCCTGAGCTGAATCCGAAGTCAGCTGGGTTAACAAATAACAAAACACTTCAAAAACCTTATCGCTCTGGGAAGACAAAACGTGTATACTCTTTTTCCAGCTCTCCTACTAAGCACTGAAAAACTGCAGACACAAAGTGTAAATGTTGTGAGGGGTTATGGGGAGGTGGAGAGGGAGCGAGCTAACCAGGGCTCTCCGAACCGAGGAACAACATGGTGGTGAGCTTGTTTGTTTCCAGGCCTCAGACATCCCAGGTATAGAGTTGAAAAAGCCAGCAGCCAGAATGCGGATAAACTCAGACATAAAGAACCCCCAGGAGAAGAACCTGCCCTCCACACAGAGAACCAGAAAAGCGGCTGCCTAGCAGGACACGAAAAACTCCAGGTGGTAACATTCCGCTGTTGCTCTGTTCAAATAGGATTTGTCCCACCAAAGTCACTCTCAGGCTTGTTCCCAAAGTGACAGTGTCTGGTGTGGAGAGGGTGTGGGGCCTTTAGTAGGTGTTTGGGACCATGAAAGATGCTCTCATAAAAGGATTAGTATAGTAGCAATGAGACTGTTAATTGTCACAGAAGTGGGTTCTTGTAAGACTAGCTGCTCTCCCTTGGCCTCATCTACACACCTACCCCCTTCTGCGTGCACACACTGTCTGTCTCCTTTTACTTCCCCACCATGCTGTGATAGATCATCCAGCTTTCACCAAAACATTTTTGGACTTTCTTTCCTCGAAAGTCATGAATCAACAGGAGGCCTTTTTCCTTTGTAAAGTTTCTAGCCTCTGGTGTTTTGTTATAGTAGTGGAAAACACAGTAAGACAGCAGCCAAATATCTCGGAGAATTTTTGCTGACCCACCCATGCCAGCAGAGGCTGAGTGGGGATCCTCAACAGGTTAAAATAAGGTGCTAACAAGGCCGACAGCCAGGGAACTGTCAGAGAAGGCTGTCCTAGGAGCTGGGACTTTCATCCCCTCTTATCACTGCATGGGTCTACGATGACCAACTGGGGGGCCAAGTGGGGAGGCCGACTTCGATTTCCTCCAGATGGGAATGAGGTGGTACTAGCAACCTGAAGCAGGTATGGTGGCACATGCCTGGCACGCCAGCATTTGGGATGATGAGGCAAGAGGATGGTAAGTTTGAGCTTAGATGGTGAGACCCTGTAGGGCAGAGCCATGGATCAGAAACCTGTATCCAGAGAAGATACCCCTCAGAAATGCAGGAGAAATCATGATGCTATTTGGATCTAGGAAAACTGAGCTGATTGCAAACAAACCACCTCTTTAGGAAGGTGAAGTTCTCTGAAGAGAAAAGAAAGGAGGAAAAGGACTCTTGGGACATCAGGAAGGCAGCATGCAAAACTTTGGGTAAGTACCACAGGCTTTCCTTCTGGTGTATTTGACCATTAAAGCAAAAATATCACAGTCAGATGTAGCTCTCTGTGCATGTAGGGGAAATGGTTAAGTCACCTGTCATATGAAAGACACAGTGAAAGAGAGCGAAGATGTCCACATTTGAAATCGATGAAATGATAACACCAATACAAAAAAATCCTAAATATATAATAGGATAGCCACAAAAACTGTGGAGGGCAAAGCTATTCAGAGGGCTAGCAACGTGGCTCACCAGGCAAGGGACTTGCCAGCAAACCTGACAACCTGAGATTGATCCTTCCATCGTGTGAGTAGATGCACAACCCCTGGCATTTATGTAGAGGTGGCCAATGCTGTTCCTCTTCCATTTCCACCAGTTTGTTTTTAGAATTTTACAGCCTAGTGGGAGTCGGGGTGCTATTGCCTTGACATTGTTGACCCTACCTAGGAGATTCCCAGTACCCTGGACTGTGCCTATCTCAGGTTGTCCTGTCTTCCAGGTCTTACCGGTCATTGACTACCAGCCCTCAAAGACATATCACGCTGGAGGCATGTCACACAAGGGGGAGTTGAGGATCTCATGATCTCTGCCTTCCAGGCTTTGGTCCCCCTTCCTTGGGGGGGGGGGCGCAACTGAGATTTTCATGGGCCACAAACACCTGGAAGATCACCTTATTTATGGAGCGCTGCCTGGAGATATGCTGTGCGAGACACTTAAAATAATTACTAGTATGACAGTTCCCCCCATCACGGTCTGAGCAGCTATCCACGAAGGTTCAAATAGCCTCTTAATATTGTCCCACACTCTTCCCAAGAATCTGGGATCTAGGGAGAGCAGAGACCCTGGTTGCATTGAAGTTGGCTATGTTCTCCCTTAACAGCACAGAATAGTTAAGAATTTGTCTGACCGGGTACCTTTAAGATATTGAGCCAACTGGTTTTAGGCTTTAGTGGTGTTATATACCTGGGTAGCGGTTATGCAGATTGAGTGAAACCTGGGATCGCATGTCAATGAAGACATGTCCCTAACAAGGGCCAACTCTTCTGCCAGTAAGTCAGTCTGCTGTAAAATGCTTGATAAAGATGTTGATTTAGTACCTCGTGTGTCTACAGCTCCTCAGCTGACTTAGAGACTACAGCACTGAGTCTCCACTCTAGTTGCTGTCTGGCAACAGCAGCTGTTGCTGCCATGACATTGCCTGCAATGATGGCCACATTGACGGCAGCTGTAATACCAAAATCCCTTTTTCCCCGGTGTAGGGGTTGTGATTGAATCTGGGCTATGACAGTAGATGGTATGTACCACGGGCATCCAAATGGCAGCTGGCTTCTTCATCGAGACTGCCGCTGTTGATTATTCCATACAGCAGGGAACATTTCTCATTAAAGCAGTCAAGGCTGTCTCTGACAATGGAAACAATGGTGATCAGAAAGAAAAAGGAAGGTCAGGTCGGATACAGACTGGGGCGGCTTTCCAGCCAACCTCGCTGGCAGTGGTGACATTCACAGTGATTGCCACAGTCCACATTTTTCACCGACCAGTTTATATGGAAATATCTCCCATTAAAGAGACAGTCACCTCCTAGGAGAGTAAGGGAGTGTAAATCAAGACAATCAGAGTGGCCACACAAATCCTAATTGCTCATAATGGGGTCATATCAGAATGTAGTGGGATTCCTGTTGACAGAGGGAGTGATATTGGAGGCATCACGTGAGGTGAACCTTCACACACCCAGTCTGAGGTTAGATGATGATATCGGGTAGTCCCTGGCGAATTTGATACCTAGTGCAGACTGGCAGTGCTCCCAAGGGATGAGAAGTCTCATGAAAGAAAGTAGGCATTTGAGGGACCATTGGACAGTGAGACAGGGGTGGATGTGACATGCTTGGGGGATCCTTTGGGAATTTGTAATCAGTAAGGGGAATATAAACTTCCATGCCTAACATGGGGCCATAGGTTAGATTACCAGGAAAGTCCCCCACGGTCATATTGTGTAGTTGGATACAAAGGATAATATTACTACCAGCCCTCAAAGACATATCACATATCAAAGAACGACGGAGGAGACATAGGTGGTAAAGCAGAGAATTTCCTCCCACTCCCTCTGGGGAAGAATTCTTAAGACTGGCCATGACTGTAAGGAGAATGGAGACAAAGAACAAGGGAGGGATAATCCCAGACTGAGGGATAATCCCAGACTGAGGGATAATCCCAGACTGTACCTCATGCTGTGGGCAAGCAAGAGAATACACATCCAGGTCAGGGTCCCACATGTTCTCTGGAGATATCCAGGGGGCCAAAATAGCAGCCTCCCCCCAAAATTGGTCCAGATCCTGAATCTTAACCTTGAGAGCATGTGTCTTGAACCAGAAGGATTTTCAATGCCCTAATCTTCGGTCCCTTGATGGCGGAGAAGAGAAAACCCATGATAACAAGCCCAAAGGGAACAAATGAGGAACGGATATGACAAATATGACAGAGGAGGCAATGAATATCATTTACTAAGCATAGGATTCCCTCAGGTGCAGCACAAAGGGCCATAGTGTCCCCGGGATAGAAAAGGCTTTCGGCAGCCGATCTGCCTAGGAGACCAGCCTCTATGTTAGGTATCAGGATGAATCCAGACCAAAAGTGAAAAAGAGCAGACAAAGAAGACAGAAAAGATGTCTGCATTCTCACCCTTGAACCAAGACTAAAAATGAAGTATATCATCAATCACCACGATGAGCCTACAAGACGAAGAAGCCAGAAAAGATGGCGACGGCGCACTCAGTCAGACAAAGAAAGGAAATATGGCTGCCGCTACCACACCCTGACCCTCACACTGAGACCAACAGTGTGAGTACAGTGGTTACCAGGAAGAACAGACAAAAAAGACAAAATAGACAGAAATGAGGTCCATGCACTCACATTCATGGAACCCACAACATAAATAAAATACTAAGAGGCCAACTCACCGAAGAATTCATGAGAACAGTCTTTACAGCAACAGGGGAAACAAGCCTCCAGAAAAGGAGGCTCGCAAGCAGCCACAAAATGAAGAGAAGGTAGTCAGTCCACGTTGGGTGTCAGATGCTACCTGTGTCTGGACTACTTGATGCCCGTCCCTATCTCCCCTTGGGGATTGGAAGTGAGGTGGCACGGAATCAACCACACAGACGAAAGGAACGGGTGAGAAGCGTTATGGCGAACTCTATGAGCAAGCTCCTTTAAGCAAGTTCCACCCACGTCCCCATTGGTCCCAAGAAAGCATCTCTTCTAAGCAACAGTTCTCGATTGGCTGGCGTTGTCTGTGTCAGCAATCCTTGGTCTCTCAGCCAGTCCTCTATTACGTCTTCCTGCAGGAATTGCGGCTGCGTGGCCCCGGCATTTCCATTTCCGTTAGTGGTGGCCACGTGTGTCTTCTATAATTTCTACCCATTCAGGTTTTTTTTTAGATTTTGAGTCTTTGTCTTTGACATTGTTGACCCCCACCTTGCTCTCTTGGAAGCTCTCAGCTAGGTGCTCCTGTAGGAGGTGGCACCTCGGTTGTGCGGCCCCAGCATTTAGGCTGCTGTAGTTCCTCCTACAGAGGACTGTGTTTGAGGGTAGCTTGGAGTCCATGGTGAGACCCTGATTTACCAAAGAAAAAGGGAAGGAAGAAGAAGGAAAAGGGGGCAGTAACGAGATGGCTCAATATGTTAAAAGGTGTTTGCTTCCAAGCCTGATGACCTGAGTTCGAGTCCAGGACCCACTCGGTGGAAGCAAAGAATGACTCCTCCTGGAAATTACTTTCAAGTCTATACATGCATGGAATTGCACATGTACTGAACACTATAAAATATTGGCAAAAGAAATCAAATATAATAAATGGAGCTTTATCTCATATATTTTTTGTTCTGTTGTTTTAAGACTGGTCCTCAGCCCAGGCTGTGTTGAGGTTCTATGTATCGTAATGCTAAGTGCGGGACCCCAAGACCTGGTTGTCCTAGATGAAACAAAGTGAGTGCATCAGAACAGTTCGCGGACAGATATTGTTTACCGCTAGCTTCTGAACCCAGCTACGTCATCCCTAGGCGACAGCGACCCTCCTGCATCACTGCTATGGCGCCGGCGCACATGCTCTGCGCATGCGTTACCTGCATCACCTGCGTCAAGTTACCTGTGTCACTTGCGTCACCTGTGTCCCCCTGTGCCACATGTGTCATGGCCTGGATACAAGACACACACCTCGACCCAGAGCCAGGTGTCTCTCTTCATCACTTCTTCCCCTTACTACCCCCTCTTTCAGAGGCGTCTGTAATAAGAGCCTCTCACGGGACATCTGTGCTGGCTTGGCAGTGTTTATCCAGGAGCAGGCTGCTTCATCTAACAGTAAGTAATAACTCGGGGATATTGATAGGAAAGTGGACGCTAACAGTATGGAGGATAGGCAGCTACCCAGCTCTTGTGCTGTTTAAGGCTTATTGTAAAGGTTATAAAAATCTCATTTTTTTCTTTTGGTAAATATAGGAAAGATTACTCCATTACTATGTATAGAAAAGCAACTGGAATCATTGAAATAGTTGTTTCGTTTCGTCTTTCTTTGTGTGTGGCCTATGGGCGTGCGGTCATGCTTGTGTAGGTGTGTGGCAAGGGTACAGGCTGACATTGGTGCAATTTTCTTCATCATTTGCCGCTCTTTAAGTATATGTTAAGGCAATGATGATGACGATGACGACTACGACGGCTACGACTACGACGGCTACGACGGCTACGGCTACGACGGCTACGACTACGACGGCTACGACTACGACGGCTACGACGGCTACGACGGCTACGACGGCTACGACTACGACAGCTAGGACTACGACGGCTACGACGGCTACGACGGCTATGACGGCTACAATGGCTACGACGGTGGTGGTAGTGATGATGCGTGTGTGAGAGACAGTACGGGCAAAATGGGTGTGCATGTGTGAAAGACAGAGGCCAGTTTCAAGAATCAGTTCTCTTCTTCCACATTGAGTCCCAGAGGTCAAACTCAGGACGTCAGGCAGGCACGGGCACCTACGGAACCACGCTGCTGTCCCTGCAACCTTTTTTGATCAGAGCTAGAGCAACTGATTACTGAGCCCTCTGGGCTCTACCCATCTCTGCCCCTCAGCATTGGAGTCAGAGGCATATTTTTGTTTGTCTTGTAGCCTCAGCTGGCCTGGAGCTCACTATGTAGACCAGACCAGGCTGGCCTTGAACTCACAAAGGTCTGCAGGCATCTGTCTCCTGAGTGTTGGGACTAAAGCTGTGTGCCTCTCTGCACCCTGCTCTTGAAACTAATCTTAAGTGTAAAAACATAAAGATTTGGGGAAAGAGCGTGGAGATGGCACAGACACTACTGGCCAGACAGAGTTCAGATTTCCCAGTACCCACATATAAAGCACGCACAATAACACATGTCTGTAGTCGTAGCACATGTGTGTACTGCAAGAGCAGCCCTTGTCTGTAGTAGTGCATATGTATGTAGTCATATATGGGGCAGAGAAGGAAGCAAGCAGGAAGATCTCAGAAGCCTGCTGGCCATCCTGGCCACAGGTAGTTATGAGTATCATGTAGGGTTAGAATAATTGGGATACCTTGTCTAATCTGTGTGGGCATGTTATACTATTATCAATTGGCCTTGAAATTATTGTGTGGGAATCTTGTGATTTGAGTATTTACTGATATATAAATCTGACTGGTTAATTATAAGCTTCAAGAGTTTTGTTTCTACCAGGTTGATGAGTATTATAGCAGCTTGTTTTGGGGTGGACAGTCGTTGCATGGGGATGGTGTGGCCGTGAGGCGAGCTCAGGAACTCCGGGCCGCACCAGTGAGCCTCCCAAGGTGAGAACACCTGGCTGGGGCCAGGTGGCCTGACGATGCTGGGCTTAGTGCAGGAACTTGGCAGTTCAATTTGGTTACTTGAGTCTGGGACCGGCAGGGCTGAGAGAGTTGGCGGCAGAGCCAGGAAGCCCGCCGATCCTACTTTTTAATACCTCTGGCAACAAACAAGAAGCCACAAAGGAAAGATGGATAACTTTGAGTCCATCAAATGCAAGTCTGTTTCTCTGTGGAAGACCTTGTTGCAAGGATGAGACAGGAAAGTCCAGACTGGGATGAGGGTGTATTGGGGGGTGGGGATGCTCACAAGCCTCTTACCCAACCAAGTACCAGTGTTTAGAATGTGTGAGAACTCTCACAACTCAACAATACAAAAGGGGGATAAAAGAGAGGAAATGGGCACACACGGTACCTGAGAGGAGCACAGGTGATGAATCTGCTGGTGCATGCCTACCTGTGATCCCAGCACTGAGGAGGCTGAGGCAGGAGAATCGTTGAGTGTTATGTGGATCTGGATTTCACAGACACCTGCGCTTATGTGCACATATGCACACACACACAAACACACACACTCAATTAAAAATAAAAAGTGCTAGGGAGATGGCTCAGTGGTTAAGAGCACTTGCTGCCCTTGAAGAGGTCCTGGGTTCCAGCACCCACATGATGGCTTACAACCATCTGTAACTCCAATTCTAGGGAATGTAAAGCCTTCTTCAGGGTCTCTGTAGGGGAGATATTTAGAAAACATTGCCCAGTCTGGCTTGTTCCTGGGCAGTCACCATGTTCCCGTTGTTCCTCTGCCAGGGCTCCGGCCAGCTAGATGCACAGGCCCTGGCACCCACGAGACACCAGCATGGGGGATGGCTCTGCCAATCCCCCAGGCTGCATCCACAAAGCTCAGCTGAACCCCAGACAATATCTGCCATCCTCTCAGTACCCGATAGAAATGAGACTCTCAAAGCGTAATTATTATCTAAAGGATTTATATATTTAGAAATGCTCAGTCAACAAGATGCCCACACAATTAGAGTTGTTACCCAATATCTAACCTTTTGATTGAAGTTGCTACCCAGGACAGCTTTTGACCCATCCGTGGTTCTCCATGGCTGATAGCCTCCTTCTTCTACTCCTCTTCCTCTCTCCCTCTCCCAGCTCTACCTCCTCTTACTGCCTAATCACTGAGCTCCACTGCGAATATAATGTAGCAGAATAAGTAGCCTGTTACAGCTCTCTTTGGGCACCAGGCACAGACATACACATGTAGGCAAATACTCCTAGACAATAAAATAAAAATAAATAAACTACATCTATCTAGAGATATCTTAAAGGGCTGGGGATGTAGCTCAGTGGCAGAGCACGTGCCTAATGTGTGCAAGACCCTGGATTCAGTCTCCAGCTCTACAAAAAGGGTTGGGGGTAGAAACGGAGAGCAACAGGGAGAAGCTACAGATGGCATAAGTACACGGCAATATGTTCAATATCACTAACCATTAGTGAATGCACTTTTTTTTTCTTTTTTTCTTTTTTTCTTTTTTTTTTTGGGGGTGCAGCGAACGTTTATTGATGGTATCTCAGAGAGTAAGGAGGGCTCCCTAGGCCCCTCCTGTTGTTATCGGGGTTCCTGGAAGGAAATTGTGAGGGAGATGCTCAGTGTTGGGGACAGGGACTCCTCAGCAACCGAGGGCCTCTCTCTTGCTCTCAGTGTCCTTGCTGGGGTGGGTGGTCCAGGGTTTCTTACTCCTTGGAGGCCATGTAGGCCATGAGGTCAACGACCCTGTTGCTGTAGCCGTATTCATTGTCATACCAGGAAATAAGCTTTACAAAGTTGTCATTGAGAGCAATGCCAGCCCCAGCATCAAAGGTGGAGGAGTGGGAGTTGCTGTTGAAGTCACAGGAGACAACCTGGTCCTCAGTGTAGCCCAGGATGCCCTTCAGTGGGCCCTCAGATGCCTGTTTCACAACCTTCTTGATGTCGTCATACTTGGCAGGTTTCTCCAGGCGGCATGTCAGATCCACAACGGATACATTGGGGGTAGGAACATGGAAAGCCATGCCAGCGAGCTTCCCGTTCAGCTCTGGGATGACCTTGCCCACAGCCTTGGCAGCACCAGTGGATGCAGGGATGATGTTCTGGGCAGCCCCACGGCCATCACGCCACAGCTTTCCAGAGGGGCCATTCACAGTTTTCTGAGTGGCAGTGATGTCATGGACTGTGGTCATGAGCCCTTCCACGATGCCAAAGTTGTCATGGATGACCTTGGCCTGGGGGGCTAAGCAGTTGGTGGTGCAGGACGCATTGCTGACAATCTTGATCGAGTTGTCATACTTCTCGTGGTTCATACCCATCACAAACATGGGGCCATCAGCAGAAGGGGCAGAGATGATGACCCTTTTGGCCCCACCCTTCAAGTGGGCCCCGGCCTTCTCCATGGTGGTGAAGACGCCAGTGGACTCCACGACATACTCAGCACCAGCATCGGCCCATTTGATGTTAGCGGGATCTCGCTCCTGGAAGATGGTGATGGCCTTCCCGTTGATGACAAGCTTCCCATTCTCAGCCTTGACTGTGCCGTTGAACTTGCCATGGGTGGAGTCATACTGGAACATGTAGACCATGTAGTTGAGGTCAATGAAGGGGTCGTTGATGGCAACAATCTCCACTTTGCCACCAGATGGAGAGCAGAAGGCAGCCCTGGTAACCAGGCGCCCAATACGGCCAAATCCGTTCACACCGACCTTCACCATTTTGTCTACGGGATGAGGCTGGCACTGCACAAGAAGATGCGGCGATCTCTGGAACAGGGAGGAGCAGAGAGCCGTGAATGCACTTTTTAAACCACAACGAAATACCGTTACACATCTATCAGAATGGCTGAAATAAAAATGAAGTATAGTGACACCACCATACATTGGCAACACAGCAGAGAAACAGGATCACTTGGACTTTGCTGGCAGGAAGGTAAAACGGTACGGCCGCTCTGGGAAACAGTCTGGCAATTTCCTTTGAAAATTAAGCATGCAAATACCGTACAACCCAGCAATTGGACTGCTGGGCACGTCTCCCAGAGAAATGTGAGGTTATGCTCACACAAAAACCTGTACAGGAATGTTTACAGCAGTTTTATGCATAACACCCTAAACCTGGAAACTGCCCAGGCATCCTTCAACACATGAGAGTTAAGCCATGGAACATCCACACCATGGAAAACTACTCCACGATAAAGAGAGGAAAGCCATCGATCCACAAGCCCCTGATGACTCTCCAGAGGGCTCTGCTGAGTGGGAAAAGCCAGCCCCCGAAGGTTACATGCCTTGCCATTCCATTTATGTGGCATTCTTGAAATGCCAAAGATGCAGAGATGAGTGTAGCAGCCAAGGCGAGGGGATGAGGAGCGTGGCTTGGATCGGGGACAGCTGGGGTGGGACAAAGGGCAGCTCGAGGAGCCCCTGGTTCTTGAGCATTTGGTAGTCTAGGCTTTGACCACCTAGGTTGTGACTCCGTTTTCTAGCTTTGTAAGAGGTTGCTACTGGGGGAAACTGGTTAGGGTCGCAAGATCCTCATGGTATTCTCTATGGCTGTTTGTGAATCTACAATGATCGCAACACCAAGAGGTTTACTTTTTTAAGAGGGTGGGGCTGATGAGATGGTTCAGGAGGTCAAGACCCTCTTAGCCAAGCCTGAGTTCAATCTCCAGAGCTCATCCAGTGGAAGGAGAAAACTGACACGTTCAAGTGCTTCTTTGACCTGCACTTAGGTGTGGAGGCGTGCTTGTACATTCACACACACATCACACACACGCACACACACACACACACACACACACTGAAACAGCAAGCTGCTGGCCTCTGGATGTGATGAAGCCCTAGCCCACTGACTCTGTCCTCATCTGTCCAGTTTCTCTGATCTCCCAGGCCTCCTCTGCCCAGTCTTCTCTTTCGAGCCATTGTCTTCTAGGAAGGAAAATGAAGACTCCCTATCTGGCAGTCTGGTTAATCATGCGGCAAATGTTAAGGCCTTCTTTCCTCTTTGTGGTAGCAGTTTCAAAATAAGAGCAAGGTGGAACCTTGAGGGTCCCTTCCACACCATCCCCCTCCATCTCCCCCTGACTGACTTCCACTCTGCAAGACCAAGGTCTGTGAGTTCCACCTGTCACTCAGATGTGCATAGTAGGTCTTCAGAAGACAGTGTTTCTAAGTCAATGATCCACTAGATAGCAGGACCCAGCTTATAACAGGTACTGGATAGCAGGACCCAGCTTATAACAGGTACTGGATAGCAGGACCCAGCTTATAACAACAGGTACTGGATAGCAGGACCCAGCTTATAACAAGCCAGTTTGCTCTGATCATTCCAGACATCCTGACGATAGAGGCCAGGTCTCCTGGATCACATGGTTGTCTGGGCAACCGCCTTCTGCAGCTCCAAGAAATACTGCAGCCAGCCTCCTCTTTGAATACTCTTCCCTCCTCTCCTGGCAGAGTGCTGGTAAACATGAGGTCCCAGGCCCCAGACCTGGCTAATCAGTCTGTACTCCAAGGTAACTGTTTCTATTGCCGCAGTAAAACACCATGATCAAGACAACTTATGGAAGGAAGGGTTTATTTGGCTTATAGTCCCAGAGAGGTAAGGGTCCGCCATGGTGAGGCAGCATGGTAGCAGACAGCAGACACAGACACGGCCCCTGGGACAGAAGCTGAGAGCTCACATCTTGAACCGTAAACAGGAAGCAGCAAGGGAAAACCTGGAACAGCATGAGTCTCTTGAAACCTGGAAGCCTGTCTCCGGTGACTGTACTTCCTCCAGCAAGACCATACCTCTCATGCATCCCCAAACAAGGCCATCAGCTGGGGACCAAGTATTCACACGCCTGAGAATATGAGGGCATCTCACTCAGTCACACTGACTCATTTGCTGCTGCACCCATCTCTAGCCAATTAAGAAAGCCATGGGGGTGTGTGTATGTGTGAAGTAGATTCTAGAGTCTGAATCCACCCTTGGAGATAAGGTACTGTCCCAGGAGAGCCTGTGTCCTCTGTGAAATCAGCACTCACAGTCAGCATGGAAACCCACTCAAAAATACCTCAAGGCCTTGCACGTCAGATCACTTGAGATATCTTGTCACAACTAAGAAGCACATAGTCTCTCAGTCAGGATCCAGATCCCACCAGCCCATCTACTTTACAGGACAGACAGACACACACACACACACACGCACACATGCACACACTTCAGACATTAATTGGAAATTTAGGGTCGTGCTGGCAATGAGGCCCTGAACTAGAGATAAGCTTGGACACCAACCTGGAATCAAAGCGAGTCTTCAGCCATGGAGACTCAAGTCCTCCCCCGAAAGCCATACCCTCTCAAGTTCCCTATCTAGGCCTTATTTAGCGGAGGAAGCCACTAGGGTGTAGTGTGGGGAGGAAACAGCCCTTCAAAGAACCCCAAGGTGCCACATCCTGGGGCCCTCTAGCATCCCTAGATCCTAGATGACCTCTTAGGAGCACCCCTGGAACCTAAGTAGGCATCATGAATGACAACTTAGTCCCTAGCCGGGCTCTGCTCGTGAGGGAAAGCTGCCCAGTGTCCTGCTTACCTCAGGCTCCCTATGGCCCTCTGGGAGCAGGTATTCTAATTGGCCTGATACCCTGGGAGGCAGTAGTTGGGAGTGGGGTCAGGATGGGTCTGGAAGTTTCCCAGGCCTGACAGGTGGCCAGGCCCAGAGCTGGGGGAGGCCCCACGGTGGAGCTTTCTGCCTCCATCAGCGAAACATTCCAGCATCTGTCATGGGAAGGCGGTGGCTCCATGCCATCAGTCACCCAGGAAAGTCAAGCAGTTCCAGCTGGGCCCAGCCCTAGTTCCCACAGAGGCCCAGCTTCAGCACTGCCCTACCCTACCCTACCCTACCCTACCAGAGCCAAGGGCCAGGTGGGGGAGAACCCCAGACCTTAGCTGCCACTGAGCCCACCAGGGAGGTCTGACTCAGGCTCTTCTTGCCCTACCTTCCTCTTTACACACACACACACACACACACACACACACACACACACACACACACACGGCTGCTAGCATACAAATACACATACAAATACAGAGGTTTCTACCACACCCACAGACAGCTGTGCACACACATACACACCCCCCCTCAACACAGACCCACAGAGGAAGGGTGCCAATACACACTTTTACGGCACCCCCAATAGGTGGGGCTCTCTAGGGGGCAGAACTGTGATGGATGGTATCTGGCACTAGGTCATCTTTGATCCTCCTGCATGCTGTGTTCATTTCTCTGAAGCCCAGCTTCCTCTTGTTCCCTAACTAGAACATGAAACCCCCAGCACAGGATCTTGGTCCCCTATTAAGGGTGTCCCCTTTACCCACTATGGGTTCTGACCCATAGTAGGGAAGCATGAAAGGCTGATGGGTTGAGCGAGTGATGGGGCAGCCCTAGTGAGGCTACAAGGAGCTGAAGGAAGAACAGAGGCAGAATCTGGGTATGGTGGCACATGCCTGGAATTTCAGCAGTAGGATAGCTACAGCAGGGGGATCATGAGTTTAACGCTAGTCTAGGCTACCCAGCAAGACACTGTCTGCAAAAGAAAAATAAATATGCACGAGAAATCATATGGGAGGGGCAGGCCTGTAACCTCAGCACTTGGGAGGTAGAAGCAAGCACATCGGAAGTTCAACGTCATCCTCAGATGTCAGGGAGGCTGAGGCTAGCCTAGGCTACATGAGACCTCACCTCAAGGACAGAAAATGGAGGGAGGGGGTGGCTCTGCTGGTAAAGCACTTGTTGCCCAAGATCAGGGACCTAAACTTGGACCCCAAGTAAAAGGCAGTACCAGTCTCTAACCCTCGTGTTGGAAACAGGGAGACAAGTGGGTCACTGGAGGTTAATGGACGTCAGCTCTCTGAGCTGGTGAGCTCCAGGTTCAGTGAGAGACACGGTCTAAGAACATAAGGTAGAAGACAATAGGGGAAGACACCATGCCGACTTTGGCTTCTGTATGTATGCACACACCCACACGAACATATACATATACCACAGACAGACAGACAGACAGACAGACAGACACACACACACACACACGCACACACACACACACACTCACCCGCCAACTAGGACTGGGGCTAGACTGAGCTCTGAGGATGCTTTCTGGCTTCTCTTCCTGCAGCAAACTCCCTTCCCCCAGGGAGTCCCAGTTTCCAGGAGACAGGCCTACAACAGCCCTCCCTCTCAGCGGAAGCCCGAGTCCAAAGTGTAATCTCCAAACCCACGCTTCAGACTCCTTCTCAGCCTCTCAGCATGGTTCCCTGTCCTCAGGATCAGGTGGCTTCTTCTGCTTGCACAGGGCAGAAAGGAAGCTCAGAAATATGCATCTTAGCCAAGATGGAAGAGAGTTTGAGGTCAGATAAAAGCTAGCACTTGCCAGCAGACATGATGGTGTGAGAGCAAGGAGTCACAGGCAAATGAAATAAAGAAGAAGAAAAAAAAGAAGAAAAATCCCACTTGCAGCAGCGTGGGGGAGAGAATTGAAGATCTTTCCAGAAATTAGGAGGTAACGACAGTTGGCTCTACCCCATCAGAGCTGTCTTTCTGTCTCTCTTTCTTTGCTTCATTCATTCTTCCTTTTTTAGAGTCTTGCTATACAGCTCAAGCTGGCCTTGAACTGGCAGCAATTCTCCTGCCTCAGTTTACTGTGTGGTGGGGTTACAGGCAGGTAACACGCCTTACCTCTTGATCTTTCCGGCATTCCTTTGGCCTCATTTCTACAAAATGGCTTCTGGTCCTTAATATGCCATGTCAGTAGTCACAACAGGAAGGTAAAGAAGTGAACCTTGCCACTTCTGCAGAATTCTCGGCCTTTTTGGGGAAGGACCCCCATACTCACCACCCCTGAACAGCACAGACCTCCTCTCAGATTTCACTAGGCAGAATGAAGTCACATGGCCATGCTTAGACCAACCACTATTCCAGGGGAATCGAATGTTCACCACTCTGGTTAGATCAATCACGATCCGTCTCTGGGGCTGAGAGCACAGCGTATCTGCTGATTCAGCACGCAGACAAGAGTTCTCGGCTCAGACAGCCTGCTTAGCAGTGCCCAAGCACCACAGACTCACTCAGACACTTATCTAGTCGACACAAAGCCAGAACCAGGGCTGAGGAGATGGCTCAGTCAGTTAAGTGCTTGCTATGCAAGTCTGGGGACCTGCGTTAGGTCACCACACTGGAGCTTCAGTGCTGGGAAGACAGAGTCCTGGGCCGTCCACCTTCTTCAGGCCCTACCTACATCAACACACTTCATGTCTGTTTCCCTCTGTTCTGAGAGTAGGGACAGCAACTCAGAGCTCTGCAGCTGACAGGAGACAATTCCAGTGTCTGGAAAGGGAGTGTGGTTACAGAACCCAGTGCCCACTGCGGGTGGGAGCTTGTGGGGGCTGGGTTGAGCCCCCAAACCTCATTTCCACAACCCACATACATCTTGGTGACAGCTGCTAGGCTGTCATGAAGGACCAGCAAGGACAACAGGCTGAGGCCTTGGATACAGATTCTGGCCTCAGAGAGGCGTCTTTGCTAGCTGAAGGGTCAGAATACCTTCACAGACTCAGAAGAGAAGCCCATGCTGGCCAGGAAGGCCACGGGGCAATCTTCGGTCCCTAATTTTCTTTTTTAATGGTAACATACACTTAACATGGAGTTTCCGATCTCTCCTGTTTCCGAGTTCACAGTTCAGGGGCACTGGGGGTGTCTCATTAAAGCCAGCACCACCGCCCTCCTTAAAATCTTCGTCTAGTTGCTAGATTCTAGCAGAATAGGAATTCTCTGCTCATTTAGCTGTACTTAACCTGTTCTCTCTTCTAACTTCCTATCGTGCTTGCCGCTTGCTTCCATGAGTCTGACTGCTCCAGGGACTTCAGGACATGAGATGAGAAAGTATTTGGATTTTTGTGCCTGGCTTACTTCACTTAGCACACTTCCTAGAGACCCTTTCAGTTGTATGTTAAAAGGCCTCTCCTTTTCACAGCTAGATAGTACTCACATCCACAGGTACTAATGGATATCTAGGTATCATGATTTAAGACTGTCCAAATCCCTCTTTGAGTGACTGCTTCTTGTTCTCAGTGGTGTAAACCCAGGGATGGAGTGGCTAGATCAAAGCATAATTCTATAAACTCTTTTTTTTTGACAGGGTCTGTCTATGTAGCCCTGATTGGCCTGGAACTTACTACCTAGATTATAGTGGCCTTGAACTCACAGAGACCTGCCAACCTCCTGAGTGCTGGGATTAAATGCCTATGCTATCAATATAAATATATATATGTGATATATATGTGTGTGTGTCTGTCTGTGTGTGTATATATATATATATATTTTTTTCCATCTTGTTTTCCACAGTAGCTCGTGGTCAGTTTCCTCTGAGGTCAGTTTGGCAGTAACCTTGAGGTTGACTTTGAAGATGTTGGTAGAATTTAGGTGGGGAGGGGGAGGCACACACAGGGCACAGCTAGGCTGGTGTAACCTAATCTAGAACAGATGGACACGTGATGTAGAAGCTGACAGACCCGTCACAGGGCCTTTTTGCACCTTGGAGGCAGGAGTAAGGCAGGTATAGAGTACGGGAGTGGCACCTCTCAGCCTCTAGGAGCCTAGAGTGTGGGCTGAGAGTAGGGTTGACTTTAATTGAAATTCTGGTATTTGGGTCCATCCTGAAATTATTTGCATTAACTGTAAGTTTTAAGGGAGGATAAGGAAAATGTTATTCCATGGGGGCATCATATTGTGTGTATGAATCACAGAAATGGGTCTTTTCAGAAAGATAAGGGAGTCGGACTCTGAACACAGTGCAGATGAGAAGAGTCACCACACGGGCAAAGGCAGCGAGAAGTCGGTGACACTTGTAAGGGAATCTGGAAAGGAGAGGACAGACACAGGCAGATCTCAGTGAGTCTGAGACCAGCTTGTTTAACCTTGCAAGTTCTAGGGCCATCGAAAATGACAGAGAAAGACGAGAGAGAGAGAGAGAGAGAGAGAGAGAGAGAGAGAGAGAGAGAGAGAGAGAGAGAGAATGAATGAATGAATCAATCTCACAAGTGTTCTAGGTGTCGGCTGTCCAGGTGCCAAGGGTCCAGTTGGCCCAGTGATGGGAGTGGACACCCACACAGCAGACTGCCTGAGACAACTAGACACGGCTGAGAGCCCCAGAAGACAGCACTGCAGTTTCGGCTGAGAAGTATGCCGCCAGGTGTGAGCTTGGTCAAAGAACAGGTGTTCATGAGAGAGGAAGGGACACTGGCTTCATGCCCACCAGCCGCAGGGGCCCTGGATGACAGAGGGAACATGTGCACTTCGACCTATAAGAGCTCTCTGTGTCCTCTGCTCCGCCCTTAGCACCTCAGGGGAACAAGAGGTCTTGGCAACAGACCCCACACACAGGACAGACACCCCGCCACCTCATCACTTGATACATGCTGTTGGTGTTAAAACTTGCCACTGGCCTCTTGGTCTCAAGTGCAGTGGTCACTGTGCAGGTGGCTGAGAGAGCCATCCTGAGGCTTCTGCTACCCTCTGTGGCCCAAGTCCATGCTCCAAAGTGAAGATCAACTCAAATTTGCTCCTTCCGTGCCCCCAGAATACCAGGCTGTGGTCACTCTCCATCGCTGGCTCTCTGTGAAGGGTCCCCTGAGTGGTATTCAGGTCCTGTCATGCTTGCCAAATCAAGTCCACAGTTGTGTCCTCAAACAAAGCCAGCGGAGCATGCAGCACCTTCCCAGTGGACCTCTGGCCTACAGTTCATAATCCTCCTGCCTCAGCTTCCCAGACACTGGCATTGTAGGTATGTGCCACCATGTACAGCTTTGTATATATTTAATTTTTCTTTTTTTCCTTTCTTTTGAGACAAGGTCTCTCTACATATCCCTGGCTGTTATGGAACTCACTATGTAGATCAGGCTGGCCTCAAACTCACAGATATCTGCCTACCTCCGCTGCTGGGATTAAAGGCTTGTTAATTTTGATTTTCTAAAATTCTGTCTAAACTGAGTCACCTGGATGGCAGAGGACTCTGCTGCCTTCTGCCTTCACATCTGAGCCCAGGGCTGTGGTCATCTTGCCCTTGACTTGGGCCCATAGGTCAAAAAATTTCTCTGATTCAGCAACACCTACTATATGCTCATGTGTGCCTGTAACTACATCCAGGATCAGGGCTCCAGCAGAGAATTTCACCCTCCCACCCCTGGAGTTTATGGCCAAATCCAGACAGTAAACCAGAAGGATGGGTACTCAGACACTCCCTGGATCCGGTGCACCAAGTCAGGATAGAAGGCAAAGTGCAGTCTAGGAACTGAGCCTTTTTGGCTGGGCCCTGAGGCAACAGTGCTGTGCTGGGTGCCTGGAGTAGGAGGTGCCAGTCAGAGGGCAACATAGCAGATGTCCAGAGTACAGCTCTCTAGCCTGCTAGACACTTGTGAAGCACCCAATCTTTGCATAGCCACTCTTCAAGGATCTTTCTTCTCACATTAACCAGTGCTTTCTCCTGCTGGTGATGAAGAACATTGCCTTACTTAGAAACTGGAGTCTGGACTGGCTGTAGGTAGTGGCTATGGGAAGAGGCTTGGGGAAGCTGGAACTGGTTATGGGGATTGCTTGGGGATGAGTTAGTAAGACTGAGCATGTGGTTAAAACAGATGTGGCCTGTGGTGCACAGCTGGAGCCAGGATACCTGGTCTGCAGCCTGAGACAAAATGTCAGCTTGGACCCTTGGAATCACCTCCACTGAAGAGCCCATTGAAGATGAAGACTTAGAAGGAAAAGAAAGAGGCAGTGGGGGATCAGGGGACAATATCCGAAACTCCTGAATTTTGGACTCATGACCCAGACGGAGAACTGAGGGCTCAGCACAGAGTGTGACTCTGTGGCTTATCTGCCATGGCAAGGCTCTGGGTTCCATTCTCAGCACCACTAGAGGAGAACAGAACAGAAAACAACCGAGATCATACCCTGAGGATTTCTATGGTTTCCCAGGAAGTTCGATTCTTGCAACCTTGGGGCTGAGAGCCGAAACCAAAACCCAGACCTGATGCACAGAATGGTGAATCATATCATTATCAGGGCATCACAATCCTTGAGGGGCATTTTGGGATATCCTGAACCTAGAGATCCTTTACTGCTGGTGAAGGAAGAAGGGGTGGGTGGATAGACAAATGGATGACGGTGGCTAGATGGGTACTGGATGGATACATGAGTGGATAGATAATTGGTGAATGAATGAATGAGTGGATGGATAGATGGATGGATGACAGACAGTAATGGATGCTAGATGTACAATTATGCAAATGATGGGTGGAGGTTATGGGTGAATGGGTGGAGCCTGGATGGAGCGTGGGTGGATCGTGCGTGGGTAGATAAGTGGGTAGATGATGAGTAAACAAATGCATGATGGGAAGATTGATGCAGGATGGATGAATGCGTACACGACGGGTATATGGATGGACGAGTAGATGACGGACGGACAAATGGATAGCTGAGTGGGTAGGAGGGTAGGTGATGGACAGAGAGATGGATATTGGATGCCTCACTGCCGAGGCTGGACCTGCCAGTCCCAGGACCCTGGGAGGACTTTAGACCATGATCAAGTCTACCTAAAGCTGAACATTGTGAAGGCCTGGCTTCTTCATACCAGCAAAGCCCCAGATGAGTGGGCTGTGAGCGTGCAGTGTACACACACCGAGGATGCAAAGACTGTCTCAGGATCCAGTGGGATTTATGAGTGCAACTGTACTTCCCTCTGAATCCAGGCCCACATCAGTGAGGGTGGCTCTCACAGGTCTCTACTGGCTTGCTGGAGAGCCACAGAACAGACATACGGTCCCCTGACTGGGGTGGGCACAGCAGAAATGGCAGGTCTGAGTGAGAGATGGGGGGAACTGAACCTAGATCGCCCGCTGTCCTTAAGTAGGCAATAGTCTCAACAGCACATCCGGTGCAGAAATGCATTGTGACGGGTAGGGAGCAGAGGAGGCCTGGCTGAAAGTGGATTTTGACGTGGGCACAACCTGTTGAGACCAGCTGTCAAAGCCATTGTCCATATGGGCCAGGGTAAAGAAGCAGCTTTCCTCAGAAGTTCAAGTGTGAGGGGTTTTGATCTGGTGTGCAGAGATGAGGGACCGCAGCTTCCTCCTGCAGGATGTTTAGTCTGAGATTGCTCACCTACCGAGACCGCCTACCCAGACTAACTAACCCCTCCTTCTGAACTGCTTCTAATAAACAAGCTGAGGTTCCAGAGTCAGAGATAGCGGGAACATTAGGGAACCATACCAGATCCCAGCTTCACTGTGTGTCTTTGTGTGTGTCTGTGTGTCTGTCCTTTTCTTATTACCTCAAAAGGATTCTGGGCCCCCAAGGTGTTAGGACTTCAGTAACAAGGTACCACACCCCATGCCATGAAGATTGTGGTACCCAGCAGTCTATGAGGACATATCTTCTAGAAAAGGGTGTTTGTTGCCCAGAAATCTGACTGGGGTTGCCTGGCCAAGGACTTGTGGCCTCCCCCAGTCCCACATCCAAGTTGGTTCTCAAATTCAGGACTTCCTAAGGAGAAGTGGTCAGGCTCGTGAATGTCCCTCAAGGGGGCTGTTGCCATCTGTAGGAGGACAAGTTGTATGTCATGGAAGCGCAGTTGGGAACTCACTGGGACCTGGCCTGAGACAGGCACCAGGTGTATTGAGCAGAACAACAGAACAGTCCCAGAGAAGAGCCGTGGGTGTTGCCACAGTGAACCTGAACCCCAATGCTTTTAGGCTCTGTCGTCACCCCCTGCACTGCTCTTAGACACTGGTTGGATGCTGAGAGGGCGAAACAAATCCCAGCACTTAACAGGCCAAACACACTGGGCAGGCCTTTGCCCTTGTGTTTCTAACCTGTGCGGCAGCCCTGTGAAACTCACAGAGGGAGGAGATGAGGCTGCAACAGGGACCTGGTGTTCACTGCTAAGCTGTGTCCCCTCCACTGTGGGTTTCAAGCTCTTCAGAGATTAAGAAGGTGAGGTGGCAAGGACAGAATATGGGATGAGCGACAGAGGAAGAATGGGGCAGAAGGATCAGGGATGAGGGGTAGGAAAAGGGATGGATTCATTCATGGATATGTGGATGGTTGTGTGGATAGATGGGTGGGTGGATGGGATGGATGAGTGATGAATGGATGGGTTGGACGAAAGTAGATGGGTATGTGCATCACAGACTGATGGATGAATGGGTACGAAGATGAATGGATTATGAATGAGTGGATGGATGAATGGGTAGACAGGTAGATGAGTAGATAGATGAGCAGTTGGATGAATGGGCACAATGATATATGTATGAATAGATGGATTACTGATGAAGGAATGTGTGAGCGAGTGGGTGCATAGATGATGGATGGATGGATGGATGGATGGATGGGTGGATGGATGGATGGGTGGATGGGTGGATGGATGG
>NW_021620678.1:1262370-1328450 GCF_004785775.1 Grammomys surdaster
TGGGTGGATGGATGGATGGATGGATGGATGGGTGGATGGATGGATGGATGGGTGGGTGGATGGGTGGGTGGATGAGTGGACAGGCAAATAAGTAGATGTACATATCTATCAATGATGGGTTGGTGGGTGGATAAATGGATGGGCACATGGGTGGATGGGTAGACAAATATATGAAATATATGAAATAGATGAGTTGATGGACAGACAGACAGATGAGAGGACTGATAGACAGGAGGACAGACTTGGAGAGAGACGAGACTGGACATAAGTACTGAACATGATCTCACCTCTGCAGATCTCCCCAACAAGGAAGATGCTGGACCAAGCAAGGAGCTAGGAGCTGGTGAGAAACAGAAACCTCTCGTCAACAGTGACACTATAGTCTGTAGTTTTGCAGGCAGACCGTGTGCTCATCCAGAAGAGCTGTGCTTTGGGGCAGACACACTCCATCCCTCCAATAATGGAATATGATGCTCACAGCAGTCTTACACCAGACACCTGTGAGCTGCTAAGGACTAGTGAATAAGATAAATCATGTGGCTTTTCCTTGGAGGGCTACCACAGAGGCGAGGGAGGTACGAAGAGAGTGCTGAGCCAGAACTCAGGAGGCAGAGGCAAGCAGATCTCTACAAGTTCAAGGCCAGCCTGGTGCACATACCAGGCTGTTAGGTACCAGGACAGCCAATGCTATATAGATTCTGTCTCAACCCTGCCTGCCACCTTCAGCAGAGAGAGAGAGAGAGAGAGAGAGAGAGAGAGAGAGAGAGAGAGAGAATGCCCCAGCAGAAGAGTTTTAGGGAGAATGCCATTTTAGCCTGAGGATTTGAAGGTCCACCAGGCCCCTGAAGGTCCAAGGACTCAGGAACCCTGGCAAGGAACAGGGGTAAGGGGGCAGATCCAAGCAGTTCTGTAAAATTCCTGCCATCATCTGTTAAACAGTCCAGCTGTTGGCAGCTGTCAAGATGTCCCATGCCCGGGCCCCGCAGCTGTCTCCATTTCTATATCCTGGTTAGTCTCCTCCCCCCTTCCCCCAATGCCAGCACTGGCTCTAGTGTGGGGAAACTGGAAATTGGGGCTTCAGGGAATGGGGTGGCGGGGATTCTACATTAGAATGTCAGCCTGGACAGGAGTTTCCAGGAATTTCCCTCAGCCCCACTCACCGCAATGGGCTAGACTCCTGTGCTCAAGCACAGGTTGGGTTCAGGATAGACTCAAGCACGTGGCTCTGGAAGTGCTGCCGCGGACAGACATTTGTGGTAGTGCTCAAGGGGGGACTCTACCTTAGCCAAGACTGTCTGCAGCTGCCCTTGCACACATCCAGGACAGGGAGCTCAGTACTTCAGGGCTATGTGGCTTTAGGTTCCATCATCTCTTCAATGAGTGACAGTCCCCTTCTGGGCTCCCCACCAACTCCACATTTTAAGTAGAACCTAGAATATGACTTGCTATAAGCTGGCATCCAAGGCTTTATGCGCAGAGGCAACAGTAAGGCTGGAGTATTGCTCAGCGGGTGTCAGCTTGCTCAGCACATGCTGCTGGATTCCTCTCCAGCACCCAAGAATAGGGTAATGAGAAGACACAGGAGCCCAGGGCCCAGCCACAGCAGACACCAATCCATTCCCCTTCCATCCTCACTGTGACCAGATTGAGCGCTGTGACTAGCCCATAGCAGATTTCCGGAAAACTCAAATTGGTTTTGCAGCTTTTTTTTTTTTTTAAACAACTTTAAAGCCCAGTGTTTGGCCCTTTTTGATGAACCCCACAGTCCTTCTGGGGCCTCCTCTAGTCCCCCTACAACACTGGGGATACGATTCCCCTGGACCTCCCCCCCCTTAACACAAACCCATCTCTCCACAAGAGCAGCTTCAAAAGCCCAGGTGTTAGGCTCTGCTATGGGGCCAGGACCAACTCTCCCTCTCCCTGAGATCAATAGAGGCTTGCCCCTGGAGCCAGGCCCAATATGCACTAGCGCGCACGTGCATGCGTATGTGTGTGTGTGTATGTGTGCACATGCATGCATTCGTGCATACATGAGGATGCCCGACGCCGCCCAGCCTCCCCAAGTGAAAGGAACACGTAGCAAGCTGTTGACACATCCTGCCAACATGGAAAGGTTAATTGTCACACCCGATGCCAACAGACAGACTTATGGAAGATTCACGTGGTTTTGTTTTGTGGCTTTTTTTTTTTACAACTTTAAATACGGAATATAAATAAACTTTACATTTAAAAAATAAAAAGAAAGCCCCCAAAAATATAATCACCAACTTTACAAACTGAAGGAAGCGGAAGGACTGGGGAGGGGAAAGTGTGGGGGTGGGGAGGAGGTGGGAAGTGGGGGAGGAAGGCGGGCTGCATCAACCCATCCGCCAGAGGGCTCTAGGGTTCTCCCTCTCTCCCTCACTTCCAATCTACTGGCTAGCTTCCTGGAAGGAGCCATCAGGTAGAACTGCAAAAGATCTGAGGGACAACGTGCATCAAGGAATGCCCCTCCCTTGGAGATCTCCTAGTATCCCACACTTGCCAGGAAGGGGACAGCTGAGACCCAGGAAGTGGGGGCAATGGGCAGACAACAGGGTTGCTTCCCCAGCACCACAGGTTCATTCTGAGCTTTAGGCTGGGTCAGGGCACACACAGCCAGTCCACAGAAGGCCTTGGTATGAATTAAAACAAGGCTCTCTTTCCTTAGAGGCCTGACCTACATCGGCCAGAACGTCATAATAGACAGGTTGGCCATATTCAGGGTGTGAACAGCAGTCTCCACATGCGGTGCCCGTGCGCAATACACATCCCACACAACCTTACTCGCCCTGCTTAGCGGGAGTAGAATATAATAGACAGCTCTCCTGCCCTAGGGAGGAATGACGGGGCACTCAGAGCCTCAGTCAGGATCCGAGCACCCTGTGGAGGAGCAGACTGAAGGGTACATGAGGAAGACGACAGAGTGGAGGTAGAGAAACGAACCAGAAGTAAATGTAGGGAAGGTGGAAAGAAGCAGGGTCTCAAGCACACTGCACCTCTAATTCATCAGAGAGGGTGTGTGGCACCTGCCCAGAGGAGTTCATGTCTTCCATGATTTCATACTTATAAAATGAAACGCCACCGTGGGCTGAGGGGACAGGGGAGATAAGTGTGTGGCAGATCTGGGTGCCATAAGAGTTCCTCCAGTCCGTGTTCCCCACCACAGGACTGCAAGGGGCCCTAGCCTGCCTGGACGTGTTCCCTGCTGGCTGGCCAGTGGTCCAGGAACCAGGCAGGACATCAGAGGTCCTCAGGCTAAGTGCCAGGCTCTGGGGCCAGTCCACAGTCCCCCGCAAGGCTCCTGCACACTTGTCCCAGGTTCTTGGAATCGAGGGAAGCAGCAGCCTGGAGTGGAGTCCTTTGTTTGCTTCTGGAGCTGCAGGGCAGGCTGAGCTATTGCTGCTGGTGGAGGCGGCCGGGCACGCGGGGTGAGGGAAGCACCATTGGCCGTCCGAATCAGGCATCGAGACAGACGGACGAGGGGAACATTATCACTCCAAGGACCCCATGGGGGCAATACAGCAAATACCATATTAAATAACCCTGTGGGCAGAGAAGAGGGGACACGGGGTCAGAGGTGGCCCAGGGGCTCCCTTGGCCCCCATACCAAGGCAAGGAGCTAGGCCTCCTGTCACCATGCTGCTTTCCAGCAGGCCCCAAGGCTAGGATGAAGGAGTTGTGGGGAATTTGAATGGTGAAGCAGGCACCATCTTTCGTTGAGGCCCAGTTAGGTCAGAGATGCCTGGGTTGAAGGGAGCAAATGCCCCTGCTGGCCCTCTCATCCTGAGTCTAAGTCATAGACAGAAAGTATCTGACGCTTGGCTTTCTTGCTGGGTCCTCACCTGCCCACACTCTTGCCGATGTCCCTAGGCTCCGAGGGTCTCCTTCAGTGCCACCTTGTCATGGGTGTGCTTAAACTTTCGGTGCTTCCCTTTGGGGGGCCGGTGGATCCGCACCGTCCGAACGGTCACCCGAGCTGGAGGCGTCTTGGCTGCTCAAGAAGAAGAAGTGTTTGTCAGCATTTGATGGCAATACAGTGTTTTCTCCCATACCTTGATTACCTGCTGTGAGCCTTAGGGCCAGAGGGAGAGGACAGACTTCGTTCATGAGGTCAAAGCTAATCCCCACCACTCACCAGCTCTGGGGATGGGACTGAATCTTTCTATGCCTTATTTTCTCTATCTGGGAGCAAAGCAGGCCCACCTCACAGAAAGGAGAATGGACCACAGGGCAGCATGCTTGTCAAGCAGTGCCTGATCCAAGAAACTCTGTTTATGTGGCCCCCAAGTCCTTGTCCCCTACCCAGAGATGGGTTTTCCCTCTTCCTGCAGGTGGCCTAGCACTGGATCCCCCTACCCGACAGGAAGTCCTGTTGGCTTTGTGTACCCACCAAGCACTTATCCTCAGAGGACTGGCAAAACCCTCCTTTGTGCTTCAAGACCCCTGTCTCATACATGCCTGGAGAGGTCACTTGGGGACTGGGGCCCTTGAACCACAGTTTAGCTGCCTCCTCCAGCCATAGCCAGACTGCAGAAAAATCAAGTAAGCTATCCAAGGAGCCTGGTCCCTGCAGAGCTGTGGGGTGAGAGTCAGCCACAACACACTGTGAGTGGTGGCTTGTCACCCTGTGATCCTCTTCACTTCCCATCTCTCTGGCTAGCTTGCCTGAGGCCTATACAGCCAACCTCTGATTCCTCTAGCCACGAGGAGGCCACGAGGCTTTAGGCCAGAACCAGACTTTCCCTGGAGCTGTGCCTGTTGTTCAAATTCCCAGACACTTGGAGAGCAGAATGGAGGGCTGGGCCGAGACTTAGTCAGGGGGTCAGCCCAGGTCCAAACTTGGGCTCTTCCTGGTACTGTGTGACATAGGGCAAGTCACTTAACCACTCTGAAAAGCAGCAGTAACCTCCTACAGTTGAGAGTGCATACAGCAAACAGGAACTCCAGTGAGCACCTGCTATGCACTTGGTGCCACTATACACTCCTTTATTTCCACAGTGGGTCTTACTCATCCTACAGTGTTGGGGAAACTGAGGCAGAGAGCTATGTTTGAAACCCTGTGATCTATCTGCTTCACACTTACGACACTTGGCCTAACTGACAGTTCCTGGGAACCCTGGACCAGACTAAGTCTTAATTTCTCTTCCTCCTATGTCTTCCAGGCAGGGGCCAGCACTTCCTGGGAGCCACTGGAGAGTCCCTGGCCTCTAGCTGGTGAGGCTGGTGCCTGTCTGTTCATCTCAGACTGGCTTTCTTAAGGTAGCCTCTCTTCCATGCAAACGCAAAGTGTTCCTTACACTGTAGAGAGCTGGGGGAGCTCAGATTCCCTGGAGGGATGACAAGCACAGGGCATGGAAAACCCCAAAGGCCATGTGCAGGAGGCTGGGTTGGGAAAGCCTGGGCCAATTCACACAACTCACAAATGACACAGGTTTGAGCCTAAGAATTCCAGAACACCAGTACTATCCTGTTCTCTACTAGAGATGAAGCTGGAGGCCAGTCTCTCAGGATTCTTAACTTCCCAGTACTAACACTTAAGAATTCTTCCTATACAGGGGCTGGAGAGATGGCTCAGAGAGTCAAGAACACTGGCTGCTCTCCCAGAGGACCCGAGTTCAATTTCCAGCACCCACAGGACAGGTCCCAACTGTTCACAACTTCAGGATCTGACACCTTCACATACACATACATGCAGGCAAAACACCACAGCACATAAAATAAAAAATAAATAAGTCAATTTTTTTAAAAAAGAATTCTTCCTATAGATGGGAGGGCAGTTGAGTAAAAGCCAGAAACACCTGCCAGGCTGAGGGAGGAGCCCAGAGAGGCAATTTTAGGATCCTACTGGCCTAGCTTGGGCTGTGTGACCTGAAGCAAGGCCTGAGCATCTTTGGACTGTGGGTACTTCCACTACACAGAGAGAAGGAGCCTCTGAGATGTTTCTAACTCAAACCTAACTGTCTGACCCTTGTAGAATCAGAGACATGCCCTCCTCTGATGGATGCTTGAACGTTAGACCCACTTTCCACATTCCAGCTACGTGCATGCCCGGCCTTTATTTGTATACCTCCAGGGGATGTCATGAGTGAAGGGGACCAGTTGGTAGCAAGGCCAGGCGCTGCAACCTCACTTAGGGCTAAGAAAAATCTAGATTGTTCTCAGTGAGACCAAAAGTCTCAAGTCAATTTAATCAGAAATTTACTCGTTCTCCATGTAAGTATTTTTTGTGTGGTATATGCATTGTGTAAGCTTAGATGCCCCCTCCACCTCTGTGTGTGTGTGTGTGTGTGTGTGTGTGTGTGTGTGTGTGTGTAGCCAGAGGTTGACATCAAGTCTTCCTTTACTGCTCTTCTTGTTTTCTGAGACAGGGAGTCTCACCGAACCTGGAGCTAACCAACAGCTAGATTGGTCCCCTGGGGCCCTCCTATCTCCACCTTCCCAGTACCATGCCTTGGTTTTTATCTGGATGCCAGGGATTCAAACTCAGGTCCGCATGCGTGCACAGCAAACACTACCCACTGAGCACTCTCCCCAGCCTCCTGACCCTGATTTAGAGTCCCCGTCCTCTTCCTAGCTGTTGTAAAGGAAAGAGGCTTGGGTTGAGCCCCACAGAGCAGCCCCCGGGAAGGTGGTTTACCTCGCTGCTCCCTGGATGATCCTGAACTTCGAGTCACGGGCCGAGGGGTCACTACTGTCTCACACTTGCAGGCCAGGTGGTCCTCCAGGGTCACTGTGGCCGTCTTGAAGACTGGCTTCTTTCGCACAATCTCGATCTTTCTCACCTGGAGGACAGAATGAGCAACACTTCCCTGTAGAAGCCACCTGTGTAGGAGTGGCCTCATGTGCCTGGCAGTCTCCTGTGCTGGATTCTCTCCTTGATAGCCAAAAGATAGGCTTGCCTGCAGAGTGAAGGCTCTCGACCAACAATAGCCAGGCCTTTCTCTCTGCCCCTCTCAGAGCTTTTCCATCAAAACAAGCCCTTCAACCTAGCTGACCTGGCCTCCGGCTTTGCTGTAGCAACCCCCGCCTCCCTGACCCCCCAGAGTGGGAGAAAGGCATTTCCGGGTAGAGCTTGAGTCCTGTAGGTCTCCATTCCTGGAGCACTGGCCAAGGCCAGGGGCTGCAGCAAAGTGGGGAGATGGTTATCTGGAAGGAAGTGCAAGAGGCCTTATCTAGAAGAGAGGCTGGAGGGGGTAGGCAGCTGTCAGGTGTCCCATCCCTAAAGCTGGGGATAGAAAATACCACGGCAGTGGGTGGGGAAGCATAGCATGCCGTTTGTACTCTGGGCCACAGACAGGCCAGGAATGGAAGACATGCAGGAGACTGGGCACAGGCCACAGGCAGAGAAAGAGGGCATAGCCACACAGCCAGTGCACTGGGTGGGCTGGTTTTGAGCTCTGTGGGATGTGCCCGGGGGAGCTGAAAGGGGGAGGTTGAGTCAAGGTACAGAGACCTGTCCACCTGAGTTAAGAGGACAGCCGTGCCTCCCGGGCCTCTTGGGCCCTCCTACAGAATGGCAATCTGTAGCAGCTCTCCAAAAAGACCCAGGTAGCCACAGAGCTGGGCCATTTGACAGTGAGGGCCCCCGGTTCCTATAGTGCTTGCCACCTAGAGGACACTCTGTGCCGCCTTTGCTAAAGACAAAGCTTGCCAGAGAGACCGTTGGAGTCCCAAAATGTAGGGGCCCCTGGGTATATGACGGAGCATTGAGGGGACCTGGGCATCTTGAAGACATGGGCACTGTGGGACTGTGTCCTGTAGAGCAGGTGACATTGGTCCATTACTTAGCAGTTCAACCAAGTCACATTCTGGACTCCGTCTAATTTTCACTGCCTATGGGTCTGAGATACCTTGGAAAAAGCATCCCAGAAGCATCCCCCTCTGGAAGGAGCCAGGAAGACCCAGTGAAGTTCTGTAACCCGCAGCAGCTGCTCAGCCGCTGGGGCGGGGCCCGAGCCGGGGCGGGGCTGATTCTGCGCACCTGCACCGGCCGCATCTGCACCTGGGAGGCCCGGCACTGCACGTTGCGGTTGTTGCAGCAGCCGGAGCAGCGCTGCACCTCCACGCAGGGCGGCCACACCAGGAAGTTGGCGTTGGTGCGATCGATGAGGTTCCGCGAGATCTGGAACACCTCTGTGCGCGTCTTGCACTCGGCGATTACGGCAGGCTCTGCTGCTGCCAGTGAACCTAGAAGGAAGAGGCCTGTCAGGAGCAGACCTACTTCTTTGGAACCGCCCCCATCCATACACAGCCCCGAACTTGGGTAGATGGCTGAACCACTCTGAGCCTCAGTTGACCCCATCTGAAAACAGGGACAGCGAGATCTACCCCCAAGAAGCATGGTCAAGATAAGGCTAGATCATCCGGTGTGACATTATACATGTTTAGTCAGGACCTACCTCCCACTGTTCAGAATCACAATTATGCAATTGTCCCGAGTCCTGCACTGTTACCCTGCTGGCCCCCATTAGTCTTCTGTTGATTGTTTTGTTTGTTTGTTTGTTTGTTTCATTCAAAACAGGGTTTTCTCTGTGTAGCCCTGGCTGTCCTGGAACTGGCTTTGTAGACCAAGCTGGCCTCAAACTAAGAGATCCACCTGCCTCTGCCTCCTGAGTGCTGGGATTAAAGGCCTGTGCCACCACACCTGGGTGCACTGGTCTATTCTTTTTTTACTTATCTTGAAAAATTTTAAGGACATTGATTGGCCTGTATGTGTAAGGGAGTCAGATCCATGGAAGAGGAGCTACAGATCATCCTTTGCTGCCATGGAAACAGAACCCAGGTCTTCTGGAAGAGCAGCCAGTGCTCCTATCTTCTGAGCCATCCCTCCAGCCCCACTGGTCTATTTGTATGTGGCCCTTTCCTTCAAAGCCTAATCTGTGAAATGTGATTAACAAAAGAGCTACTGGGTGAAGTCTACATCAAGTGTTCAGTCACCTGCAGGGAAAGGCTCACAGGTGGCGAGGTGGCCTGTAGGTTCTGCCAGCCACATCTCCAATGACTTGGAAACTGTACGTGGCCACCTGCTTCACCCTGGAAGTCTTCTCTAGGGCCGACAGATATACTGGCTTGGTCTCTGGCTAAGGAGCAATCTGTAGTTCTGAACCCTGCTGGGTTCTGCATTGGGCCACCATGCAGCCATGGGCTGTAGTGGACAGACCTTGGTTTCATTTATGCCAAGCAAGCCCTATGACCTCAGTCCTTCCATTCCAGTTTCTCCATTTCTGGTTTCCAGGCCTGTGGAGTGGGGTTAGTCATGTCTACTCCAAGGCTACAGAGAAGATGTAATGAGCGTAAAAGCAGAGGCAGGCAGGCAGATGTCTGCATTCCAGACCAGTCTAGTTCACACAGCCAAGGCTATAGAGTAAAAATCCTGTTTCAAAACCAGAAAGACCCAAACCACTATTTTAAAAGCACAACATGGGGTAGAGGGCATGGTAGCTCAACCTCAAAGACAGCTACACCCCTCATTCAGCCCTAACAGTGGGGAACGGATTTTGAAGATAGCTCCCAATCCAGGATGGTGGTGTGCCCTAGTTTTTCTTCCCTGGATCCCACCTTTAATTGACAGCTATGGAGTCTCAGCTTTACCTAAGCTCCTCCTCCCTCGAGATGAGCTTTCTGACTCGACTCTGGAGTGTGCTCGGGTCATGTTCAAGTCCAGCTCAGCCCCATCTTCATCTGCAAAGGAAAGCGTAGTCAGACGTGCTGGCCCAGGTCAAGGATGGCTTCTCTACACTGAGGCCCCACCCTTAGCATCCTCTAAACCTGAGGATCCTGGCTTTCAAGAGGCAACCAGGCAAAGCCTTGAACAGCCCCATGGCTCAGAGGGATCGGTGGGGCCTAACTGCATCTTTGAGAGCCTCCAGCCTCGCTCTGTGTTTTTAGCCCCATTTTTGGCCAGAACTTCATGTTAATGAAGTTAAAAATAACCCATCCCCTCTGCTACTGTCAGAGAACCCTCCTCAGCCTCCAGGGTGGAGCAGGGACCCAGAGCACTGGAGGCCAGTTCCCAGTGCCCTCCAAAGCGTTCCCATAGGAAGTGCTGAATGGGGAAATTCCCAGAATCCCCTTGGGGCCAGCAGCCCAGCAGCCCAGCGCAGCCTTCTGGAGCCTTGACAATGGCCCTACTGGTCTGGAGAAAAAGGGTAGAGAGGGAAGGGGGTGGGAGGACAGCCTGCACCAGCCATAGGAGGTTGGCTTTCCTCAGCTTTCATCCTGGGCTTCTCTGCCCCTTCACAGCTCCCTTCTCTGAGCCGCAGTCCTTTCCTCACAGTGCTACCAGCTCTCACCATGCCACACTGACACTGCCCCGAGACACTGGCCAGGGCTGGCTACTATTAGGGTGGCAAGAAGGCCTTGAACTTGATCTTGAAGATGGAGAGCCCTTTTGTCTCTCAATGGTGAGGGACGGTAAGTGAACTGCTGGAAACGAGTCTCTGCCACCTCCTTATGGCACCCTGGGGCTAAGATATCCTCCCCAGCCTGTGCTGGTCCCATCAGAGATAAAGGCGTCTGCCAGCTGCCACCCCATCTAGCATCCTGGGGATCCTGTGTGACAAAAACCCTGCAGATCACCACCGACTGACTGGTCTGCTTCCGCCCAACCCGACGGTGTTGACCATGTCAGCCTGTCTGTCTGTCCCTTATTCTCTTCCTTTCTCTCTGCCATCTCTGGAATGTCCCTAGTAGGGAGGAGATGGGGAAGAGATGTGCTTTGTGGAAAGGTTAACTTGATTAGGAAAAAATAAGCCACATGGTTGCCTCGAAACAGGCCCGCTATTGAAAACCGACCATCCAAGATCCCGACCCCCACCCGGGGTGTGGAGGGGCTGCCTGAGCTGGGCGGCAGAGCGCCTTGGAAAGAAACGGCAAGAAAGCTAAATTTGGAAGTTGCCCCATTGTGTGGCCAGAGTTGGCCAGCCGGGCACGGGTGGGAGACATCGGGTGGGGGCCCTGGTGAACAATAGGTGGGCCCAGCTGGGGCCCCCTCCTGCCTGCCTTACCACCCCCAGCCCTGGCGGTATTGAAAGGGCCCGGGGAATGCTTTTGAGAAGGAGCCAGGGGCCCAACGGAGAGAGGAAACAAAGGCAGGAAATGCTGTTCCCCCGTAGATAGCGTCTGGGCAAGGGTTACAAAGTGACAAAGAGACAGGACCCCAGAGGGACAAGGGCCTGCGGGTGCGGGGGGTGGGTGTGGGGGGGTGCCGAACAGGGCTCCAGGGACCAGGCTAGAGGTTAGAATAGAATGGAATTTGCTCTGAAGACAGCATTTATAAATACATTCCCAACCCAGCCTGCCGACCCGCCACGTGTATGCCACCAAGCACGTGCCCATTGGCCCAGCACACTCTTGGGCATGGGCAGGGCTGCCAGCTGATCCAAGCTAGGTGTCCCCAGGAGACCTTAGAGACCAGGCTCTGTGCCAGAGGGTCAGGGAGATAGCTCCCTACCCTCTTGAGCTGGGTTTGCACCAGGGTAGGTGCTCGGTGCGTGCCCCAAGTACTCTGTTCCTGCCCAATCTGCTCCAGGAACCCCACCCTCTGCACCAAACCAAAGCCACATGTGGGTGCTGTTTCTGCCCCACCCCACATCCCAGGTACCAACCAGTCTGCCTACTCTGCCGTGCCCTGCCCTGGGTAGTAGGTGTGACCAGGCCTTCAGTAGGCTGGGCTAGGGATGGGTAGAGGCTGAGGTTCTGGAGGAGGGTCCGATTTACCTACGGAGTCTCTGTGCAGCAGGCGCTGAAGGTCATCGAAGGAGCGGATGGAGCGGTCGCTCAGCATTTCATAGAGTTCCTCAGGAATGGGATCCCCCTGTTGGGCAGACACCAGGGACTGCATAAACTGTGGTGAAGGTTCACCATGGCTCTCTTGCCAATCACATGCTTTCTCTTGCACAAAGTTCTACAAGGCCCCCCGTCCCCCACTCCGCCATCCCCAACAAATAGACAGAAGTAAGGCTAGGGCAGGTGAGATCCGAGGCTGAACCAGGAGCACTGAGGACCAATGGCCTGAACAGATCAGAGCAGGCTGGGACACTCTACCCCAGCCCTCCACAGAATCCAGGCTTGTCCCTCCCCCATCAGGTCCTGGAGAAATTCCAACAATTTCATTTCTCTCTCCTGTTCTCTCCACACCTGGTAGCTAAAATTTATTCCCAGGAGTGTGCGTGCAAGCGAGCATACACACACACTGACCTAATTATCACCACATCACAGATGAAAAGGAAAAAAAGAAAGCAGAGGCTGAAGCAGGTGACAGCCTTTGTCCAGGGCCCCCAAGCCCAGTGTGAGCGGAGGCTTCACTCAATGACAGTGAAGTATGGCCTCCAGCCCCCAGCCCAAAAGGTGCTTTAAAATGTTTGCAGAGTTGTATGGTCTCAGAAGGCCATGCATCCCAGTGCTACTGGCTTAGTCTCTGCCAAAGAGGAAGTAAGGGAATCCTCAGGCCCAACCGGGAAACCTGAAAGCTTACCCATGCCCCATGGCCAACCAAACTCTATTTTTAGAGCCCCTCTGGCCTGTCACCAAACACTTGAAACTTAGTTAGAACCTTAACAGGCCTCACGACGAGCCAGCTTCCTCTAGGGAAACCGCAGGTCCCACAATCACACGCATACAGCTGGGACATCTCCAGTCACAGGAGTCTCAAGGGCTTGGTGCCAAGATCCCCAAGGGAGAGGTGAGGGGAGAGGGGACTGAGAAATGTCCTAGCAATAAGGGGCGAAGGAAAGTCGCAAGATATCATACAAAAAACCACACTTTGTGACAAAACCACAAGCCTGTGACCTGAGAGAAGCTCTGAGAGGACTAAACTACCCTGTGCCTCAGTTTCCTTGGACTGAGAAGGGAAGCCCTGCCTATATTCACTGAACCACCCTGGAATGGGAGCTTTGAGTAACAGCACAGATCTTTGTTTGTGGGTTGGCTGGTTTTATGTCAACCTGACACAAGCTAGAGTCAGTTGTAAAGATGGAATATCAATTAAGAAAATGCCCCCATCAGACTGGTCTGTGAGCAAGCCTGGGGTATATTTTCTTGATTCATTGATTGACTGAGAAGATCAAGATTACCAGGAGTGGTGCCACCCCTGCGCTGGTGGAGCTTGGTGCCATAAGAAAGCATGCTGTCAAACCATGAGGCATAAGCCAGTATGTAACTCTCCTTCACGGCCTGTCCTTCAGTTCCTGCTTCCAGGTTGTTGTCCTCCCTTCCCTCACTGATGGCCCGTGGTGTAGAACTGGAAACTAAAATAGAACCTTTCTTCCACAAGTTGCTTTTGGCCGTGGTGTTTTATCACAGCAACAGAAAACCTAAGAGAGTTTGGTTTTGCTCTTTTGAGACATGGTCTTATGTTACCCTGGCTGGCTGGCGTGGAACTCAATACAGACCAGGATCTCGATACAGACCAGGATAGCCTTGAACTCAACAATCTAATTCCCTCTACTACTGCGTGCTGAGATTAAAAATGTGAACCACCATGCAAACCAGGAAGATCTTCTGAGCCCAGAAGTTCCAGGCTAGCCTGGGCAACTCAGTGTCACAAAAAAAAAAAAAAAAAAAAAAAAAAAAAAAAAAAAACCCACGACAAAAAAGTTTGGACACTTGTCTGATGTTTAGGAAAACCTCTGTAGGGGTTCAGTCATGCCTCTCTCTGGTACCCCAAGTCAACCTAGGAACTAGAAGAGAAAGGCTGGGGGCTGAAGGGGACGCCTTGAAATCTGGCTCCTGAGACTTCGCTTAGCACTGAGGTCACTTTGTTCTGTCATGGAGTTTATAAACCTGCCTGCTATCCTAGGGATGTAAGAGGTTTAACGGACAAGTTAGGGACTTGGTGTTCGGAAATGTCTATGGCAGCTTCTCAGTTGGGCAGAGATGTGCAGGACAGATGGCCAGAAGCTGGTCTGGTGCAAGTGCAGAGAAGGCCCTGAGTTTTATCAAACGCAGAACTGTATTCAAGAGGTTTAGATTCCACGGCTCACACTGCTACCTCTGCTGTGTGCACCGCCTCGTTCCGGTCTCTTTTCTACGAACCTAGTTAGAAAACATTTCATCCCGTTCTAATTCTGCCTGGGGTTGACAGAGGAGCCGAGGATAGCCAGAGCCAGGCTGTGTAAGGCGGCTTGCCCAAGGGGAAGAGAAGAATTTGTGGAGGGATGGCTGAGCTACCAGTGAGGTAAAGCATACTGAACCCTGGACAGACCTAGCGGACACCCCAATCCTCAGCCCATTCATCCCCAGAGGCTGAGTGGGGTAAGACCTCAGGTAGAGACTATAGAGGTGGGAAAATAAATACCGGTACTCAATAAATACTGGTAAAATATGTGAAAGACTGTCCCTTGCTCTGCAGGGTCTCTCAGGTGCGATCTCTCATGCCAGACACTGACTGCACATAATTTTGCACAAAGTATAGTCCTGGGGCCTACCTTATATTTAGGCCCATCTTCCAGATGGGAAAACTAAGGCTTAGAAAAATTAATATACAGCCACAGGGCTACATGACTAGCCAGTGGCAGAGTGGGTCCCTCCCAAGCCATAGCATGCCTAACCTCTCCTGGCCCTCTTCAGGCACAGTTCAAGCATGCCTCTTCTCTGTTCTGATGTCATTAGTGCTAGCATCATTTGAGACCCCTGTGGCTTCTCTGTCCCATCTTGTTTTACATCAGTAGTCTCAGTTACAGTGATGGCACTCTCAGGGGACATTGACACCATCTGAAGACATTTTTAGTGGCCATGCCTAGGGACAGGAAGTCACACAGGCTACAGTATCCCTCGCTCCAAATACCCCCAGAGTCAGAGCTGAGAAACCCACAGCAGACAAAAAGCCAGGATTCTCCGTGTAGAGAGAACCAGGGTGCTCAGAATGGATCCTACTATAAAAACTTTACTTTCAGCTGGACATAATAGCACAGGCATTTAATCCCAGCTACTTGGAAGGATGAGGCAGAAAGATTATAAGTTTGAGGCTAGCCTGGGCTATGGAACAAATGCAAGGCCAGCCTGGGAACCTTAGCAATGCCCTGTTATAGGATAAAAAAAAAAAAAAGGAAAGAGAGACTTGAGGGTATAGCTCAGTGGCAGAGCTACTGCTTAGCACCGGTGAGATCCTGGGTTCAGTCCCCAATACCACTGAAAGGGAAACAAGGAATTCTTATTTGCCCTTTAAATAGGGATTCCTGTAACTGTACACAGCAGAACAGTCCCAAATAAAAGGCACTTCATGAGCTGAGCAATTTTTTCACATGGCTCCCACTAGGGCAGCAAATGGCAGCGTCCTGGACCAGATGCTCAGAACATTTTCAAAGATGGTGACAGGTGGGTGGAGAGCTGCTGTCCCCCCAGGGTGTGACTTTGCACTATCCCCCACGCAGGGCCACAGGAAATGGCACCTAGCCCCACACTGACACTGCCAGGTGCCCTGTGGGCTGGTGAGTCTCTTCCGGGTCCGGGGGTGTTAACAGCCAGAGGTCCACTCCAGGACGCAGTGCTCTGGAGAGACTCTCAGAAGCACCTGTTTGCAGACAGAGTTCATGTCTCTGTGTGTAACAATCCTCCCCCCTCCAACTCTCAATATGGAGCTGCTGAAGCCTGATTTTTCTGCCACAGGTTCTGGAGGCTTCAAGGTGGGCACCCATTGATCATCCCCATACATAGGAAAGGAAACCTGACAACCTGAAGAAACTGCCCTAGATCTCAGACCTGGGGCTCCTGGTAGGACATGGGTGTGGGATAGAAGCAGGTGGGGTCAAGCCAACCTGGCAGCCCAGAAAACAGCCTCCTCCCTGCCCCACCTCCAAAGCCAGCTGCAGGAGGCACGAGCAAGCCAGCAAAAGTAAGGCCAGGTGAGTTACCTGCTCCCAGACAGGCTGGCAGATCAAAAGGGCTTGGACTCCACCCTCCACCTAGGTACACACGTGCATGCGTGCACACACAGACACACACAGAGACAAACACAGACAGACAGACAGACAGACAGACACACACACACACACACACACACAGAGATATACTCTCTACAGCCCCACAGCCTGCTGCCTCTGCAATGAGGGAGACAGGAGACGGGCTCTCTGCCCAGCACCCGGGCGTTGTCTGTGGCTGGCAGAGGCAGAAGCTGACGAAGCCTCCTAGGGCCTGCCTGCTTGCCTGCTTGTGTCTCAGGCCTTATTTAGATGAGATGGCAAAGAC
This sequence comes from Grammomys surdaster, assembly GCF_004785775.1. Lineage (NCBI taxonomy): Eukaryota > Metazoa > Chordata > Mammalia > Rodentia > Muridae > Grammomys > Grammomys surdaster. The sequence continues at coordinate 1,278,577 of NW_021620678.1, forward strand.
AAGCTCTTTGGAGAAGTCCTCTCTGGGTACAACATGGAGGCCTTTCTCTTACTCAGCCTCTCCCTCTTTTTGCAGCCCAGCAAGAGAAAAATGCCAAAGCTGGAAGAGAAGGTCGTCTGCGGGATGAGCCACCCTGTGGCACACTGCATCACTGTCCTCACCTCAACTCAAGAGGAGCCAACTCCCCTATTATGCATAACACTAACCGAGTCCAATCTGCTCCACATTTTAGTTAGGAGAAACTGAGGCCCAGCATGCTTCTCCTGTATCTTTCCACCTCCTTTCTCCCTGCTGACAGTCCAGGTCCCAAGATAGAAGAGTATATTTCAGTCTTGGGGGGCGGGGGGCAGGGTTCATCGAGGCCATGTTAACGAAGGACCTCAGAGCCAGGTGGAGGGGAGAGCGTTTAATTCTAGCACTTGGGAGACTGAGGCAGGTGGATTTCTGAGTTCGAGGCCAGCCTGGTCTACAGAGTGAGTTCCAGGACAGCCAGAGCTACATAGAGAAACACTGTCTCAAAAACCCCAATAAACAAACAAACAAAGCACTGCTGTCCGGGACCCAGTAACTGTCACATTCTTTTCATACTTATCACTACGAAAGCACCATACTAACACCACAGAAACAGGACAAAAATCTCCCTGCTGTTTGCAGTTCATGGAAGAAAGCAGGTACTAAACAGTTAAATAAGCCAAAACTTGAAAAGCTGTCAGAGTCAGGCAGCATTGTGCACACCTGTAATTCTAGAGATGGTGAGTAGGAAAATCATCGATCAAGGGCTTCAAGCCCATGCCCACATACATAGTGAGTTCGAGACCACGTGAGACCCTATCTCAAATAAAAATAAACAAACCTGAAAGAAAATATAATCACAAAAAGGACATCAGAAAGAGAGAAGGCATCATGAACCCCAAGCAAACACCTTGAGTTAACTCCTCCACACACACTTCCTGGCTCTGGCACTAGGGCCTCCAGAATCTCTCTCTCACCTTGACTTTCACACTTCCGGGCAGGGGGATTCCAGCAAGCGGACATTAGCAAGCCAGAAGGAGATAGGGTGGTTGGTAACTTGGGGTGGGGGAGGCCTCCACTCCTTCCCGGCAGAAGGGTGCTGAGGCAGACAGATAGTCACATGACAGTCACCTTCTGGGAAGCCAGCTCAGCTGATGGAGATGGGCCTAGGCAGCCGGTTCCCATTCTCCTCAACGCTGCCAGCAAGCTTCCAACCCTTAAGCCTTCATGTAAAACACAGGCAACTACAGGGTCGCCCAGAGAGGCAAGCCTTCCTTGTGTCTCCCTACATTGGTGATTTGGAGCTCGCCTGGGCTGGTCTCCATTCAGTCTAATACTCCCAAGCTTATTGGGAAAGACCTTCGACAGCTGCAAAACATAGTGTAATTGGGATCCCAGTAGTCTGTAAAGGAACAGGGCTGAATTTCTGAGCAGCAGCCTCAACCCTAAATGCAAATACTCATGCGACTGGTGGAGTGCTACTGGGAGAAGCTGGAATGGTTAAGAAAAACCTCATCCAGAAGTTACATATCCACCAGCGCCCATAAGGAGGGCTCCATACAACTGCCAGGATTAACCAAGTAAGGGAGATTGTGGGTGACACACTCAGCAGGTAGGTGGCGTCCCTATGTCTTGAAGATCAAATGGCTACTCACTTGAAAGGAAAAATGCCTGGCTACCCTGCACTCAAGGGTCTCCAGGGTCACACCAACATCACCATCGGCCCGTGGGGTGGTTGGAAAGCCTTTACAGAGGGGTAAAGTTTAAGGGTTGCTAAGCTACTCTAAACAGGCCAAAAATGCGTGCTGCGGAGTCCCAGATCAGGATCTGGAGTTGTCCCTCCCTTCTCAGACCCCCCAGGAAGGAAATGGGGTGACTACAGAGGCGGTGAAGTGCCAGGGCGCACTGAGGGCCCACCTGTTGCGTGGGGGCGGGCACCTGGCGCTGAGTGTACAGAGGGACTGTGCGTGCCTGTGTGCGTGCGTGGGTGTGTGAGCGCACGTGTATTCGGGCCGCGTGCGCGTGTGTCCCGCGTGTGCACGGGCGTGGCGGCGGGCGCGCGACCTGGCCGCCTTAGTGCGTGCCCGTCGCTCTGCGCGCCCGCCCGCGGGAGCGGAGCATCGCCTCCGGCCAGGAGTGTGCATGCGTGGGGTGAGTGAGCGAGTCGGGGGCCGGGCGGGGTGGGCTGCAGAGAGCAGCCGCGGGGTGCCGCCGTTCTCAGGACGCCCTGGCACCGGGCCAGCCTTCAGGTCCCCGAGGCGCGGCGCGGCAGCAGCTGGGGCCTCCCGGCGTCCCCCTCCCCAACAGCTGGCCGCGGCCCGGGGGGCTGCTAAAGAGGAGGGGAGGGGGTGCCGATCGGCCTGTGGCGGCCAGGCCAAACCCTGCTTGCTCTCTTTCGGGCTCCGGCCGCGGGGGACAGCCGCGGAAGGGCGGGGCCCCCAGGGCGGGCGGCCGGCGGCCCTCGAGGAGCCCCAAGAACAAAAGGAGACGGCGACGGCTCCTTCGTGGTCAAAACAACCTGCGCTGGCTGCGGCCCAAGGTCGGGCTGCGGCCTCAGAACCCTGCGCCTTAACCCCTTCCCTGCCACCGTCACCGCCTCTCCCCTGCGCTTGGCCGTGGGCGATCGGGCTGGCCCGGCGGGCAGTCGACTAGGTGTAGGGTCTAGACCTCCGCGGGAGGAGGCGGGACGGACCCGGACAATCCGCTTTCCTGGCCCCAGCCTCGCTCCGGCTCGCGCCTCCCCCTGCCCCGCCCCCTTCCCACCTGGATTCCCGGTAGACTTGCCAACTCACGGCTACGTGAGGCTGGGAGGGGTAGGGGCACTGATCCGACCTGATCAGTCCCCGCAGACGTTTCCATACCCTACCGCCCTTGCAGCTAGGCTTCTGCAAGCGTGCGCTCCGCACCCTGCTTGCGGGGGAGAGAGGTGCTTCCTCTTGCAGGGTGCGGGCGCAGGTACGGCTGGGCCTCAGACATACACCGCCCCGGGGGCTGGATTCCTTCAGAACCCCCCCTCGCGCCCCACCTCCAGCCCTGTCTCTACTCCAAGCGTCTGAACCTACCGTGTGTCTGTCTGCCTGTCTCTCTAGTGTCTGTCTGTCTGTCTCTCGGCCCCTTGCATCAAGATACAAGGTGCTTTTGGACCGTCCAGCATGACCCCAAGGTGCCCACCCTAGCCCAGTGCAGAAGCTAGGGTGGGACCAAAACCCTCGCCAAAGGTCTCTGGATATCCTGAGTTCGAGGGCGCACACTTCTACACCAGGCCCGCTCCTTGGCAGAACCAAAGCCCAGGCTGGTTCTAAGGTGGCCTCTGGAGGTCTCGGTACCTTAAGTACCCTAGATATCACCTCACCTTTCCCCCTTAACCAGGAAGGAGCTTAAGAGTGCTACCTCCTGAGGCAGGGGGCAGGGCAACACACACCTTCTAGGACGCTAAAAGCTTTAGGGATCTAGATTGGTTCACTGGAAGGAAACCCACCACTGCCTCCTCCCCACGAGCCCAGCACCCCAGACCTGGCCTCCCAGCCCTTGGGGCCACCCAGTGCCCAGCGCCTGGCTCACGCGCCGCAAGGCTCCAAAGTTCACTGCAGGGAGAGGAGGGGGCGGCCAAGCATGGGGGCTGGGGCAACCAGGGAAGGATCCAGCCCCAGCCGCCGTCGCAACTCACCTCGGCGCTGACCAGACGCAGGTAGCAGCAGAGAGGCAGGAAGAGCGCCCAGCAGCGATTCATGCCGACTCCGGGCCCGGCCCCGCGGGGCCCCGGACGCGTAGACGGAGCGCGCCGCCCCCGCGGCCAGGGTGGGGGGCTGGGGAGGAGGGTGGGCTCCGCTCGGGTCCGCCGCGATCAGGCGCTCAGGCCGCTGCAGCCGCCGCCGCGGCTCACCCGCATGGCCCCCGGGCGCCGCCGCCCCCGGCCCCGGCTCCGTCGCTGGGGGGCTGGGGAGGACCTGGACAAGGGACCGGGGTCCAAAGCCGCTACCTGGGCGGATCCCGAGCCCACGCGAGCATCCACGGTCTGGGGGCTGCGTCGCGAACCAGCCAAGGCGTCTAGCCGTGTGGGGGCGCGCAGGGGACTCCAACCTCAGAGAGGAAAAGGAACACGGCAGCCGATGGTTCGTCTTCACTCGCCCGCTAAAGGCGTGTTCCTCTGCCCGCTGGCTTAGCTTTTTTGCAACATTTTCTGGAATGGCCCCCCCAGATCAGAAAGCGCAGGGCTAGGGACCTCCAAGCCCAAGTCTCCAAAAAAAAAACTTTTTCCAAAGTTGGCTTTGCAGCGGCGGCCCGAACACCCGGGCAGGGAGAGGTGCAAACTCCCGCCCGGGCCGGGTGGCGGGGCGGGAGCGTGTGCGCCCTGGCGCGGGGCCCAAGCGGCGGGCACGGCTGCTCCGAGCGCGCGGCGCGCCCACTGCGCGCTGGGCCGGCCCGGACCGACAGGTGGACGCGGCGCGGGTCAGTCTGTCTATCTACCCACTCGCTCGCCACTCTGGGCGTCCTCTGCGGGTTTCGAGCTGCGGCTGCTCCGGCTTTCTCGTTGCAACGAAGCTAGAGGGTGGGCTTTTTTTCCTCCTTTCCCTTTTGCGCGTGTGTGTATGTGTGTGTGCGCAAAATATCTCTCTGGAGAAAGATGGGCGCTGGCGGCCGGAGGGAAGCCCTCAGGGAGGCAGCGGGGGAGGCAGGCAGGCTGCTCCCGGCTGCAGGAGAAGTTGCCACCCTTCAGCTGTTCCGGCCTTTATAAAGGAGAAGGGAGAGTGCAAGAGGTGGGTGGAGACAGCCTTTCCTCTCCTGGCCTCGAGTCAGCGCCGGGAGGGGGCAGGAGCCAAGGGAGGTCCTCGGGCGAAGACTGCTGCTTGAAGGGTCTCTGATAGCCATACAGCCCCTCTAACTGTGAATCTAGCCCCTTATCAAGAACTGAAGGTGAACCGTGGCCCCACCCCTTAGCACAGTGTTTAGGGGCATGTCTGCAGGGCCAGACCCAAGGCCAGGAGTGTGGCCCCTGAACCTCAGAACCAGACATCTGCAGCCCAGCAGCTTAGATTCCATTGAGTCTAGTTGAATAGCTGGGTCACCTTGGGCAAGTCACTTTCCTTCTGTGATTCACCCTACATTCTCTAAGTGGGGGACGGGAGTGTTGTGTGGATTAAATGTCAGAATGATCAGAAAGCATCCAGCCATACACCAGCCCCAAGGTTGAAGCTCTAAACCCACAGTGGGAGCCCTTCAGCTACAAGCCGGGTCTGTCTCTCCTTGCTTGTTGCCTGGCACACAGCAGGCGCTGCCATGCCAGCATAGGCTGAATTTGAGTCAGTTGAACTGCAAAGTCACACAACCCCACCCCCCACCCCCCAGCCCTGCAGCATCCTCCCAGGGCTGCCACCAAGATGGTATTCTCACATCACTGGGGTGTTTACTACCCCTCTCTGCCCCCTCCCCCAGTTACAGGCCCAGAGGCTACCCACCCACACCAGCACTCTCACAGTTAACGCCTTCCACCCTCAGCTCAGGGAACTGCTGTGTCCCTGCCTTCAGCAGTCACACTGTCACAGTGACACAGTCACACGCAAGCACGCTTGCCAGCCCAGCACCCACCACAAGACCGGCAGGCTCACTGCAATGCCTTCTGCCTTTAGGGCACCTTGGCCTCATCCGCTTCTGCTGCCTGTCATCTCCCCTTGGTCTGCAACCCCACATCCACTGAGTGGTGATGCTGCCTCTCATGGCCCTGGACCCTGGTGGTACTGATAAGGAAGAGCCTCCCGGGCCGCTTTATACAAGGCTCCAAGTACCTGCTTTTCCAAATGATGAGCTAGCAGAGTGGCCCAGTGGCTGAGAGGTACCCTAAGGCAGGTGACCTCTGGGAAGGTTAGGCTCTCCAATGACTTCCTCTTCTGTAACTGGGAGACACAATGGCGGAAAAGAGGAATTTCAGAGGAGCGTGGGAAAATGATAGGGGGCTGGAAGTGTTTGCCATCTTTTTGACGATGGGCTTATAGGTTGGGTTGGGGATCTGGGGAGACTCCCAGTTGGTAAAATGCTTACATGTGGAGCTAAGTCCAGTCCCCAGACTCATCTAAATAGTCAGGCATAGTGGCACACACGTGTGATCTCAGAATTAGGGAGGTGAAGACTAGCGCTTGCTGGCCAGCCAGTCTAGACCAGTCCATGAGCTTCAGGCCAATGAGAGATACTGTCTCAAAGGAGGTGGACAATGTTTCTAAGAATGATACCAGAGGTTTTCCAGTCACCTGCACACATGTACACGCATGCACACACAACACACATACATGAACTTTGTTTTTAACTGATACCTGTAGTTGGTTGTACCTTGGTGCAGTGAAAGGGGTTTACCCTCCTTACAAGTGGTGGGAAGCACTCAAGAGATGTTCCTTCATAGGACCATCATCCAGGACAGACAGATGTGTTGAGACAAGATCACAGACAAGATGACAGACAGCCCTGGTTAGGTGGAAATAATTCAACACACTTGATCCCATGTCAAAAGACTCAGATATTTAAAAGTACTTCCTCCAGATGGCTGGGTGAGCTTGGTCTTGCTCTTGCCCTATGTTCTTATCTGTAAGTACAGTGATAGAGCCACCCGTGAGCTGACCCTGGGCACCCTCCGTGTCTCCATATGTTAGCTTTGTCTTACCAGTGTGGAGACTGGAGCACATAGGGACTGAGCAACTTGGACCAGATCACATAGTTCCAGTAATTTATGGAGCCACAACTTGGGCTCATAATTTTGATTATTGATTGATTGGTTTGTGTGTATAGGTATTTTGTCTGTATGTCTGTGCATTATATGCATGCAGTACCCACAGAGACCAGAAGAGGGCGTCAGATCCACTGGGACTGAAGTTACGGTTGGTTGTGAGCCTCCATGGTAGGTGCTGGCAATTGAGCCCCAGTCCTCTGAGAGAGCTGCAACTTCTCTTAACCAGTGACCTATCTCTCTAGCCCCCAGTATGGCTTTCTGCACAGTGCTTCTGTGAGCGTCATGCAGGAGTACTCTGTCCCATGAAAGTGTTCCCGAAGGAATTTATCATCTGTTCATGCCCTGGAGGAGCACACCGAATGGTGTGGGCAGGGCTGTTCAAAGCAGCAGTCTTGAGCACCTACTGTGTGTGGGCCTTAGGGAAAGCATTTAAGAGATGGAATGGGGAAGGAGACCAATCCCAGGACCTGAATGAGAGACCTTTAACTCTGTGTATGCAGACAGCTACGTTAATGTCTGTATGCAGGTTAAGGTGACAGGACATATGTGCACAAGGGCTGAAGAGATGGCTCACCAAGTTCAGTTCTCAGAACCCTCTGTAGAAAGTTGATAAAAGCCTTACTCCAGCTCTGGGACATCGGGCATCTTCTGACTTCCATGGGGACTGCCTCCATCCCAAATTACAAAGTAAAAATGTTTTTAAAAAACCAAACCAACAGGACAGGGGCAGAAGAGGCAACAGGGACTGCAGATGCTGAGGTGCATGCTGGGAGAGCCCCTCTTGCACCTCCTTGCATGGGAGCCTCTTCCCCCTCCCGCCAGGATTGACACAGCAGGCACCTCTTCCAGGAAGCCTGTCAGGCTTGGTATTGGCACCTGGTTCTCTGTTAACACCCCCACAGAGTTGTCTGGACATTGCTGTTGTAATTAACACTAAACTGAGTTGAGAATGAATGGGAGTTTTTAGCTCCCAGCATGCAACAGTTGCTTGGTAAGTACCTGCTGGAACAGTAAATAAATAATGTAGACATCGTGCCTGTTTGTTGTTGCCAACTCTGGCCAGCTTGTGCAGAGATGCCACCTTCCTAAAAGGTAGCACGATAGAGAACTCAAGCACAGAGTCTGGGGTGTTTCCTGCCCTCTCATGGTCACAATGGTGGATCTGGAGGTGCCTGGCCTGAATTCTGCATTAGAGTCAGGAAGGAATCAGATTCTCCTGTCAGGTCAGGCTAGAAGTGGGATGAGGCCTTGGAGTGGGCCCCTCACCCCTACAGCTCTCCGTCCCACACTTTGACCCATATGAGCTAAATAGGAAAGAAAACGCTGTGTGTGTTAGACCTCGGAATGCTGTGGTAGGTTTGCCCAAGAAGGACTGGTCCAGCTGTTTAGAGTAGTCTCGGCCCTCCTCCATTGAAACCCTCTGCCTTAGTTTTGTTTCTGTTGCTTTGATGAAACACCATGACCAAAAGCAATCTGGGGATGAAGGGCTTTCTTTGCCTTCCACATCCTGATCACACTCCATCACTGAAGGAACTTGGGGCGGGAACTGAAGCAGAGACCACGGGAGCACAGGCTGACTGGCTTGCTCCCCCGTGGCCTGCTCAACTACCTTTCTTATACAACCCAGGTCCACTGCTCTAGGATGGCACCAGCCACCATAGGCTGGGTCCCCCCACATTAAACAGTAATCAAGAATATGCCCCACAGGCCAATCTAATGGAGGCGTCTTCTCAGCTGAGGTTCCCTCTTCCCAGATGATAGCCAGCTTAACTCAAGTTGACAAAAAATGAACCAGCTGCACCTGGGTGTGGTTGCCCAAGGCCTGCCTGAAGCTAGGAGATGCCAGGGAAAGAGGTGGTTCCTTCCCAGGGCCCATCCCTGTGTCTCCAGCATCAACAATCCCTGGCAAGATTGCGTTTTCTCTGCCACAGGTGACCTTGCACTCAATCCCTGAGACATGTGACGACATCCTCTCCCTAACTGGGGAAGAGATCTATGGTAGACCTATTAGTCCTCCTCACTGTTCTGTTCACCTCAGAGCTGCTAGGTGGGGAGAGATGCTACCACACACTCTTATTTTACAGACAAGAGAGGCTGAGAAAAGCCAAAAAGGACCCCCAATGAGAGACTGCCTGGACTGCTTACTAGCTGTGTGACCTTGGGAAAATTACCTAACCTTTCTGAGCTTCAATGAACTCCTCTGTAGCTGTGGGTGTCAGTAGTAAAGTAGTAACCCCTCACTGGTTTGAATGACTTCACACACGACAGTGTTTTTTAAGTGCAGCGGGAACACTGTGCAAATGTTGGCCTTTACAGTACTACAAGGGATGTGTGTGTGCACACAACCACCTCCAAACCCAGGAACCAGGGTTAGGAAAACAGCCCAAGGCTGGCAGGATCCTTGGCCTTCAGAACTGAGTGGCTTGTCCTCATGTAGGGCCCTAGGCCTGCTGGAGAAATAACCCCTTCCTCCACAAGGTTCTGGCCCCTGTGCTGTGAGTCTTAGGGAAAGCCCAGGAAAAACAGAGCCATGGACCATGAGTCCAGGCTGCCCACGGGAGCCCACCCTGCTGCCTTGGCCCTATCAGGTACACAGGGCAAGGGAAGCCAGTGTTTGTTTACCCCACCAGGCAGAGCCGGAACATTTTTAGATCCATCAGGCTCCAGACAAGGAAGAGGATGTGGATGTTTGGACCAGCAACTTGGATTTGCCTACCTGGAAACGGCTGGAAGGAGCAGAGTCCTTGGATGTCACAGAGCTTGGCCAGATGGCCGGGAGGGGACCCACCCACTGCCCTCTTACTGGAATGGACAAAGGTTGGTTCTAATGGAGAAGACCCCTGCCAGGCTCAGGTCATCCCAGAGGCACTCTCCGGGCCTCTGTCATGGCTGCCTCAGCTGCAGTGCTGTATCTTGCTCACACCAGGCATAGGACAGTAGCATTCCTTGAAAGCAAGGACAAGCAGATGGCTGAGCTTCTGAGGAGGCTGCTGTTGGAATTCACTCCTAGGGAAGGGGAAACTAAGGCTCAGAGAGCCTTAAAACTTACCCAGCATTACTCAGCAAGGACATAGCAGTGATGGTCGAACCTGAGCTTTTCTCCGTGTTCTATTGTGTTTCCTATGTTGCTTGGATCAAAACAGCCCAGCTTTGGTGTGTTGTGGCGTACAGAAAACACATGAGCTCCATGCAGGGGACCTGTTAGGGCCGGAGGCGAGAAGCCAAGGATTCAGAATATCCCAGGACCTACCTCACTCAGGGCAAAATTGTTAGAGGCACCAGGAGAAGCAGCTGTGTTCTGGGAATGGGTAAGCCAGCCTGCTGTAAGTCAGTTTCAGTTCAGCCCTGCCTGAGCATTCGGGAAGGGATGGGGCAGGAGGGAGGAGGCACAGGCAGGTCGCAGGCAGCCCTTCTTGGTGGGGCTTACTTGATAGACCTATTTGTAACTGTGGTGGGCCAGTGAACAGAGCAGGAAGTTTGCTACAACATAAAAGTCACCAATTTCCTCTCAAAGGCGCACACTCTGTGGCCTAGTGCTCAGCAGGCAGCCTGCCCTGAATCCTCTGAACAGTCATTCATCTAAGGTACACAGAGCCGACAAGAGCAGGGTGTTCTCACAGGTGGGAACACCAAGGCCTCTCACGGCTCGGCCAAGATGCAGACTATGCCCTGACCTCTGCCTATTCACCTGCCAGGAGACAAAGAGAAAAACACACCCCTACCACTGCGTGTCCCCCTGGGCACTGCCTGTTCCCCTGGGCTCTACCCTCACCCACCCATTTTATGGACTGTGTCTGTACCTCCCCCTGCATGTGCAGTGAACGAGCAAGTAGACGGAGCCTTTTCCAGAGATTTGTGTTTATCTTTTTAAAGTGTGTGAGTGTGTGCGTGAGTGCATGCTTGTGCCCTCGAAGGTCAGAGGTATCAGATCCCCAGGAACTGGAGTTAAGGCAGCGGTAAGCCACAAGCTTACAGGTGCTAGGAGCTGAACTCAGTTCCTCTGCAAGAACGGTAAGCACTCTTACCTGCTGAGCCCATAAAGTCTGTCAGTCTCTCTCTCTCCCTCCCCCCCCCTTATCTCTCTTTTCCTCCTCCTTCCTTCCTTCCTTCCCTCCCTCCTCCTTTCATTCTTTCCCCTTTCTTTTGTCTTTCCTTTTTCAGAGACAGACTCTTACTCTGTAGCCCAGGCTGGTCTTGAACTCACAGACTTCCTCCTGTCTCTGCTTCCTCAGTTCCTCAAGTATGGGATTAAAGATATTCACCACCATGCCCTTCCTGAAATTTTTTGTTTGTTTGTTTGTTTTTAAAGAAAATTTGATTTCACTTTTTAGGTGTGTTGGTTGGTTTGAGACAGACAGAACACCCGAATACATAAATCTTTTATAAAACAACGTATCCCCAACTAGCATCTAACTCGCTGTGGAGCCGGGAGACCTTGGAAATCTCTACGCTTTCACTTTCACTTCCCAATGTTGGGATTAAAGGCATGGGCCGCTTTTTGCGGGGGAGCAGTGGTTTTGGGATATGTAGTCTTGCAGTCCGGAGATATATAGCCCAGACTGGCCGGGAACTGTGTAGCTCAGGTGTTCTCAAACTTGAAATTCACCTGCCTCTGCCTCCCAAGCTTCAGAGTACAGGTGTGAACCTCTACACTCGGGAAAGTACACTATATATGGTTTACATTCAGACATGATCGCTCTCAACTGCCCAGCCATGTGGGGAAAGTATGTTATCCTTGTTGACCAGACTGGAAAATGCAATCCTGACTTGGAGGATCAACGTCAAAGGCCTTAGTGTCTTCCTCTATAGGATGTGGGGGATGCAGACATGGTGTGATGCCAGGACCGTGGTACCATGGGGCTTCCTCAGAAAGATTGGCTATGACACTGCAGGCTGACCCCTCAGAGCTCTCTGCTTTATGCTGGTGGCTGGGGGTGGGAGGGAGGCAGAGGTCATTACAGACCCAGGAAGACAGACAGATCTAGATGATTGTCCAACTTGCATGGGTAGCAGTTATGTAATAGAGGTTGACCCAGTGGGGTGACCAGTGGTCTCAGTAACATCCAGCCTAGGGAGTGGACAACTCCTTGGATGAAGATGCATCCCAGCCAGCCAGCACACCCTGCCGGAGCCACCAAACCATGGTAAGACATCCATGGCCACAGAAGGGAGCTGGAGTCTCTGAAAGATGGCCTTACTCCTCCCCTCTCTCTCCCTCGGCTCTCCTTGTGCCTGGAGCTCTCTGGGACTGCCTTCATGAGCGGCACCCCCCAGGTCCAAACCGTGTCGCCTGAGTTTGTCCTGTTCTGAAGCCAGCTACATTAGGTGATGGTGCTGGGTTAGTGTAATGAGTGAAGGCTGGTGTGCAGCACTGGAGTACACAGAAGGAACTGTGCTCCCCGTCCTCCACCAAGGACCGCAGGCTTCACCGACAGGCTTCATAGCTGGATTCAGGAAGTGACACAAGAATGACCACAGTCTAGTGACAGATGAGAAGATAGCCTGAAAGAGGGAATGGTGCTCCTGGGAGAGTCTCTGCAGCTTAGACTTGGACCTAGACTTGAACTGCCAGGATTCCCAAGGCCGTTCTAGAAGGGGGAAAGAGTCATGGTGCAGAGAGATGGCTTAGTGGTTGACTTGCAGAGGACCCAAGTTCAGTTCCCAGCACACAGGTCAGGCAGCTCCCGAGCCTATAAGGGATCCGCCACCCTCTTCTTCAAACCTCTACTGGTGCCTGCAGTCACATGTGAGCACACACTCTGAAAAAGAAAATAAATCGGACTGGAGAGATGGCTCAGTGGTTAAGAGCACTGGCTGCTCTTCCAGAGGTCCTGAGTTCAATTCCCAGCACCCACAAGATAGCCCACAACCATCTGTAATGGGATCTGATATCTTCTGTCTTTTGCATTCACACTTGTTAATAGAGCACTCATATACAGAAATCTTTAAAAACAAAATAGTCGGGAGCTGGAGAGATGTTTCAGTGGTTAAAAGCACTGCCACTCTTCCATAGGACCAGAGCTCTGTTCCAGGACCCATGCTGAGTGACCAGCAACTGCTGCACCTCCAGTTCCACAGGATCCAAAGATCCTTTATGGCCTCTGACAGCACCTATACTCTGTGTGTGTGTTCACATACACAAAACTAAAAATGAAATAAATCTTTTAATAATAAATCTTGTTACATCTTTAATCTGAGCACTTAGGAAGCTGAGGCAGGTAGATCTCTCTGATTTCAAGGCCAGTTTGGTCAACATGGTGAGTTCCTGGCCAGCCAGGGCTACACCGTGGTGCTTAATCTTATCACTCAGCAGACAGGCAGATCTGAGTCTGAAGCCAGCTTAGTCTAATAACAAGTAACAAGCCAGCCAGTGTAACCCTGTCTCAGAAAGTATGTTTTTTGTTTTTGCTGTTGTTTTGTTTCAGGTTTCAGGGGGTTTTTTGGTTGTGACAGTCTAACTGCAAAGCCAAGACTACCGTCAAATTCTTGACCCTCCTGCCTCAACCGCCCTGATTCCTGGGACTTGAGGCCTTCACCACCACACCCTGCCGGAAAGACAGATCTTTCTTCTCTAGATGAAATACTCTCCCCGTGTGGAAGATGTTTGGGGTGTGCTGAGCGAGTGAAGTGTGTCACACACAGTGGGAGTGGGGCTTGGGTCTGTGTACATCACTGTAAGGGTTGAGAAGAAGTCAGATCAAAACACCCAGAAATGATGGTGGGTCACTGTGTGCAGGCAGAGAAGGCCTTCCAATCCCGGAAGACCACCTCAGTTTGGAGAATAACACCTCAACCCCCACACTCATCTCCCCTTCATCTCTTGCCACCCCAGCTCCTTCCTGTTTTGATGGAAGGAAAAAATTTTCAGCTTTTTCCTTCTTTATTTTTCCAGACGGGTGACTCGCTCAGGAGAGGAATTCCCCCCTCCCCAATCCCTCATCAGTCTATGCATCCATGCCATAGGTCCGGCCCATCCTGTTGTGCTGGGACAGTCATGGCTATTTTTGGGTGCTTTTATGGGGGTGGCGACTCAGGGGAGGGGATGTGGGGGTGCTTCAGCTGCCTCCTTCCAGTCCCCTTCCCCCTTCCAGGTTCCTCCCCACCCCCTCCCATCCTCTGGCCAGCCAGGCTCTGGGAGGAGGGAAGGAAGCCTGCTTAGCCTGGGTATAAATAACTCAGGTGGTTACTCAGCCCTGCGAACATGATAACGTGACTCACCCTGTGAAATCAAGTGGAGCAGCGAGCAGCCTCGGAGCCACCCAGGGCAGGGTTGCGGGCTGCAGGAGGGCAGCGTGGTACCCACGGACATCTACTAGTGAAGGCCCTGCCAGGCAAAGCGTAAGAGCAGTGTGTGCCACCGCCATCAGACCCTCCTGAGTCCTGATTAGGCTTTTGAGGGGAGTGGCTTCATTTTCAGGGCCCTGTCTGAGTCAGGGAGTTGAAGGGAGGTAGGACCAAGCTCTGAGCATCACCAGGTCCCCTCCCCCTGCCTGTCAACACACCAGGGTACAGACCAAGTCTACTGAAAGTTCTGGTTCCCTTCCCTATTTCCAGGACAACTGGGCCAAGCAGTTCTCTAGGCTTTGTCGAGTGGGAGCGGGGCCTGGGCTCTCCATACTTGGCCTGCTGAGGCTTCATCCCCTAGATTAGCTCTAAATGAGAACAGTCCAGTAACCATCTCCCTTCAGAGGCTGGCTCCAGTGTGGGAGCAGAAACAGGACACCCTAAGGGATGTGTGGCCCAGCAGTAGGATTAGCTTGGGCAGCCCGCTGGGCTGTGGTCCAGTCCTCAGCATGGGCAGGCCAGGTCAGAAACACCCCAGCCCCAACTTCCTGCATCTCCAGAGCCACACAGAGCTGAATCTTTGTTGCCATGGCAATAGATTTTGGGCCCTAGGAAGGCCCACCTTCTCTTGTCCTGCTAGGTAGGCCTGAAGCTGATAACAGGACCATGAGGTCAGGGAAACAGCCAGTACCCGTCCCAAGAGGAAGGTATGAAACCGAGGGCACAGCTGCTATCATCAGTCCTAGGCCAGGTAGGATACTAGGGTATCCATGAGGCCTTGGGTACAATGTCCCTTGAGCTGATCCTGAGGTCCCCCACCTGGGCAATGGCAGCACAGGGTGGAGTCATGACCTTCCTACATATGAGGTTACAAAGCTAAGGCACTTCAGGGCTCTTTCCTTTATCCCGGGGCACCTCTTTCTCACCTTTGACCTTAGTTCCAAACGGCAGTGCTCCCAGAGCCTGACGCCTACCTGACTGTACCCCGACTTCCACCCCGCTGCTTCTCCAGCTCTGTCTTGGCCCCCAACCGTGCTCCTGCCCCCACCACTATCCCCATATGCCCAGACAACTTGGCATGGATCAGGATCTGCCATTTAGCAAGCAGCCTGCCCTCTGGCCCCTCATGAACAATAGAGACTCCAGGAATATTGTCTACCCGGACTGAATCAAACACTCTAAATTTAGTCTGTCTGATGCGCCCTCTCCTTCCTGCCCCTGTTGCCCTCCTTTCAAGGCGATGAGGTCACCCCGGAACTGCATGCCTTGGCAGCCAGACCCAGGGGGTTTCCAGGTCTGGGGCACTCTCCCGCTCTTGGGAAATGGACCATGGGGATTCGAGGTCCTGAGTCTTCCCTCCTCCCCCACCCCACTGAATCTCAGAACCTTCTCCAAAGTGACTTAGGGATAACCCATGCTTGCAGAAGCCAGCACTGCGGGGTGGGGAGAGGGGGACAGACATGAAAGCAACTGGCCATGCTTTGTCCCTGCCCTGGAGGTGACAGCCCAAGGGAAGGACAGTCAGCAAATAAACAAGGAATGAGCAGAGGTATCTCAGCGGTGTCAGGGTGGCATAAAGGACACAAATCAGAAATCTGATTGACAGACACCGAGTGGGCGGAGACCTTGGCTTAAGAAAGAGGTCAGAGCAGGCTTCTGTGAGGGTGACATTTGAGCTGAGGTCTGAATGACCAGAAGGCTGAAGTCCTAGCATGGGCCACTCCCTGAAGGCCAGAAGAGGGTACATGAATAGCCCAGGAGGGAAGACCCTGTGATGAGATTGTGGGGCTGCTATGGTGACAGGTTGGGCAAGCCTAAATCCCTGCAGCTTGGACCAATAGTTTCTAGCGCTCTATACTGACTATGGAAGGCACCTTCTCAGGTGCTTCAGGTGTTCCTGAGTCACTGATCGGAGTAGGGTATGAGTCTTGCCCAGAGTCACACAGTAGGTCAGATTCCCCTACAACACTTTGGCCACCTGCCCTCTGCCCAGTGCTGGTGAACCTGCAGGTTTTAATTAAGGTGGGAAAGCGGCAGCCCCCGAGGCCCCATACGCTGGTGGGTGGGAGGGGTCTGCCCCTCCCCCATCCTCCCCCCATTACCACCCCAACATCCTGAAGCCCCTGCTCTCTCCTGTGCTGCCAAGAATCTCGGGTTGGCAGGAATGTGGGGGGCTCTGGAATGTTGCATTCTGGTGCCAGCACCAATGTGCCAGCTTCGCCAGAGGCCTCGGAGGCGGATGGGGGATCACCAGACCTTGTCTGGAATGGGGAGCTGGCAGCCGTGCCACCACGGAAAGGCAGGGCCCTGCTTGCCTGCTGAATGAAGCTCATGTGGATACGTCCCCTTTTAGAGCTGGCCTACCTGACCTCTCCTGCTTACCATGTAGGGTACCTCAGTGTCTCTTGGTTCACAAGTGAACCGTCATTCAGGCAGGGAAAGGGGAGGGTTCCAGTTAACCTTCTAGACCAGTGGTTCTCAGCCTTCCTAATACAGTTCCTCATGTTGTGGTGACCCCCAACCATAAAATTGTTTTTGTTGCTACTTTATAACTGTAATCTTGCAACAGCTCTGAGTAATATCTGATGTGTAACCCCTGAGAAAGGGTCATTCAACCCACAAAGGGGTTGTGACCCACAGGTTAAGAAGTGCTGTTCTAGACACTGTCTAGAAGAAAGCTGTGAGCACAGCTCCCACCTGAGCAGTGGCCATCTGACTGACCTTGTTTCCTCAAGGTTGTCCCAAGGTTCTGGGTGAGCATTGAACACCCAGACACAGGCCTTACCCTGGCCATGGCAAACTCCAGTGCCCCTGCCCTGTTGGTTCTGACCCCTACTCCACTTGGTGTCTCCTCTCTTTTGTCACTTAGGAGAGGCAGAAAACAGAGAGGGTGTGGAATGAGAGTCCTGGGAAGGCAGGGCACTATGGTTTACAGGAGGTGGCAGATCAGTGGGTGACGTCATCAACTCAGAAGAACCCAACAGACTCCAGGGTGAGCCCTGGATCCCCCACTGACCAGCTGTGTGACTTTGGCAAGTTATTAACCCAATCTGAGCCTTGGCTTCCTCGTGTGTGTCATAGAAACAATGGTCATGCCCACACCAGGCTATCTGCAGTGGCAGTTACTGTGAAACCATTAGGTAGGTAAAGGGGGGTGTTAGGAGAAGGGCATGTCTTCCCCATTGGTTAGAGGTTGTTAGGAGCTTGGGGAGGGCAGGTCCCCCACCCCACCCTTACAGCCACAGTCAGGAGCACTTCCCCTCCATACTGCCAGCCCAAAAAAAGCCTGAGGGACCCCCATGCTCCCAGTGACGCTGCTGGTGGAGCTGGGTAAGGCCCCCTCATCCTGCCAGAAGGCCGTCAGGCCTGGGCTGGCACTGCCCCTCAGATCCTCAGCAGGGCGCAGGCCAAGAAACCTTTATTTTTAAACCTTTGAACAATGGCTGGTGGGGCACAAGCTCTGCAGAAGACAGAGTAGAAGGGAGGGGTATCACCCTTCCCAGGCCAGCCCTGTACCCAGGGGACCCTGCCCTCCCTCCAATAGAGGCATAGAGCCCACTCCATTCCTCCCACGCAGCTTAGCCCTTCTGCCCTTCAAGGTCCAGATTCTAGAGCCAGCTGTCATCGCCCTGGTTTGCACACACAGGCCTCTCTCACTAGACAGTAAGGCACACCGGGTATGCATCATCGGACACCTGGAAGGAATTGATCAGCATCCCTTCCATCCTTAGCAACATCCTGTGGAGGGAAGAGGGACCGCTCTGAGGAGCCCGCCCACCCAGCACCCAAGGATGCTCACCCATGACTCCCTTGCTCACAACCTACCACCCAGCACCCAGGGATGCTCACCCATGACTCCCTTGCTCACAACATCAAATCCCCAAGTCTGCAGCAGGAGACACTGTCTCCAGAGGTGACCAGAAACAATTGTCACTGAGAGCCAGACAGGGAGGACCTCTCGGTGGAGCCTAGCCTCACCACAGGCCCCTGGGAGACACAGCATCTAAGAGAGGAGAGGGCACACATGCCAGTGGGAGGAGCCTCCCAGCCTTCCCACCTCTGTGCTCCCCTTCGCATTCTTGGCCTTACTACAAATAGCACTTCCTGTCGTTATCCTCTTGGCTGTGTCCTGTCCCCACCTCTGCTCTCAACATAGGAGTACTGAGATTGCAGATGTTCATGCCTTACCTATGTTATGGGGAACTGAAGACTTCATGCTTGTATGCCAGGCCCAGTACCACTGAGCCATCTCCTCATCTGTCTGTCCGCCATCCATCCATCCATCCATCCACACGCCTTTCTATTTTTCTCTTGGTGGTATCAGGGTTGTTTTTTCCCAACCAGTAAGAACCCCAGAACTCACTGTAGTAAGAATGGAAGAAGAGACAGGAGAATCTCCCAGAAACTCTCAGGCCACACAGAAACAAGATGGACCCAGTGTCAGCAAGGGAAGAGAGAACAGACTCCCAAGTTGTCCTCTGCCCTCCACAGTCATGCCAAGGCAGACACACAGAATTGGTTATCTTTTTAATTGAAAAGATGGCTGACTTGATAAAACACATAAGGACCTAAGTTTGACTCCCCAGCATCGGTGTAACATATACCTGTGATCCCAGTGTTAGGGAGACCCCGGGGGCTCTCTGGCTATTCTAGCCAAATGGTTCAGTGAGAGACTGTCTCAAAAAACAAGAGAGAACACAGTCATGGAAGATACCCATTGCCAACCTCTGGTGTCCGCACAGATGCGCATGCACCTCGGCACCGCCAATGACACAGAGACAAACATACTAAAGTAAAAGTAAACACAAGATGTGATGGGCGCTGGTCGGGGATGCAGAGAAGACAGACAGAAACGCTGTCATGGGGCTGTCTGTTTGTGCCGGTGTCCCGGAAGTAGCATGGAAGTTCCTTGGAAACCAGAGAGGCCCTACATCATCATGGTGTAGCCAGCCCATCGCTATGTGCGCATGCCCACAGGAGAGGAGCTAGTGTGCTGCCCTTCCCCTGAGCCTCTATTGGCCACAGCCAGGGCAAGGAACCAACCTCAGTGCCATCAGCCCAGTGCCATCAGCTGATGGCTGGAAAGAGATGTGGTACCCATGTGCCACCAAGAACTAGTCCGGGTGAAGAAAAGGAACCTCTGCCCTTGTCAGCAGCATAGATATGCCTGGAGGTCATTTCACTGTGTGGAATGAGCTAGACCGAGACAGAAACCACATGTTCTCACTTCCATGGGGAAGTTGAAGAAGTGGCCAGCGTGGGGGGAGAAAATAGAGGAGTGCTTACCAGACACTGGGCTGGGGGAGGGGAGGAGGGGAGAGAGGGAGGATGGGTAACAGGTTCAGGGTTCCACTGGACCAGAAAAAGTGGCTTCTAATTTTGGACCACATAGTAGGGTGTATTAGTTACTCCTGGCTGTGGCAAAATCCCCAGCAAAAGTAGTTTATGGAAGGAAGGGTTTATCTTGGCTCATAGTTCCCGGGTACAGTCAGGCATCATGGTGCAGAGGCGTGGTGGAAGGAACTTGAGGAAGCTGGTCGCACTGTCTCCACTGTAAGGAAGCGAGGATCAGTGAATGCTGGTACTTGGTGCTCGGCTCTCTAGCGTGGATTCACTTATTCCAGCTATGGAGCTACCCACACTCACTGTAGCTCTTTCCATATCAGCTAACCTAATGCCTCATAGACATACCCAGAGACTAACCACACCTCATAGATACACCCAGAGGCTTGTTTCCATGGTGATTCTAAATCCCATCAAATTGGTAATTAAAATTAGCCAAGGCTGGAAAGATGGCTCACCAACTGAGAGCACATACTGTTCTTCCAGAGGACCTGAGTGCAGTTTCCAGTACTCACGGAGGTCAGGTGGGTTACCTTACCACCAGCAACTCCAGCTCCGGGAGATCCAGTGCCCTCTTCTGGCCTCCAGAGGCACTGCACTCACAGGGGCAAACACACATACAGACACACACACACACACACAACTGTAGGCTTTTCCACTCTCACCCCAGTTACCAAAATGATGACTCTGAGATTTAATTATATATGAATAAACACCTAAGCCATAAGCTTGGGTTTGTTCCCCAACTAGTTTATAACTTAATCTGTTTATTCTGTTTTATGAGTGCCACATGGCTGGCTACCTCTTCTCAGTTTCATGAATCTGTCTCCTCAAAATTCAAGGCGAATCTCCTCCTATCCCAGAGTTCCTTTCTCAAAAACTGGAACTCCCACCTCCTGTTTCCTGCCTCAGCTCATTGGCCAGCCAGCTTTTTATTGACAGGTGATGCTTTTATACAATACACAAGAGATTCTCTCTCTACACACTCAATCTCTGTCTCTCTCTCTCTGTCTCTCTCTCTCTCTCTGTCTCTCTCTCTCTCTCTCTCTCTCTCTCTCCCTCTGTTTCTCTGTGTGTGTGTGTGTGTGTGTCGGTTGGAGAGATGCCCATTGAGAGTCCAGCACTCAAGGATGCTCACAGCTGTCTATAACTTCAGTTCCAGTACCGATTCTGAGCTCCTGAATGCATGTGGTACACAGACACACACACACACACTCACACACACACACACGTAAAATTAAGTAAAGAAATATTAAAAAACTAAAACCAGGTGGTAGTGATGCATGCCTTCAATCCTAGCAACAGAGAGGCAGAGTCATGCAAATCTCTGTGAATTCAAGGGCGGCCTGGCCTGCATAGTGTGTTCCAAGACAGCCAGAGCTACATAGTGAGACCCTGTCTCAAATAACAACCAAAAGAAAAGAAGTTTAAAACTAACACCAGAAGTTGTAGTGCACGCCCTTAATCCCAGCACCAGGAAGCAGAGGCAGGTGGATCTCTATGAGTTCCAGACAAGCCTGATCTATATAACAAGTTTCTGGACAGCTACAGCTACACAGAAAGACCCCATCTGAGAGAGAGAGAGAGAGAGAGAGAGAGAGAGAAACTTTCCTTGCAAGCCTGACAACCTGTCTGATCGCCAGAAACTACATAAAGATGGAAGAAACCAACTTTCCAAAATTGTTCTCTGCCCTCCATATACATCATACACACACACACACACACACACACACACACATACACACACACAATAGCAATAACAGCAACAATAATACCTTTTTAAGAGATGAATCGTTATATGAGGATACTATGGCTTACAACAATGACATGCCAGACTGCTTTCAGCGTTATCACTTAAAGCCAGGGCCTTGTGTGTCTCAGGCATGTGCTCCACTATAAGTTACTGTGCAGCCTCCAAATGTATACTTTAAAACACGTAGTAGAAATCTGGGTGTCCTAGTGAACACCTTTAGTCCCAGAACTAAGCAGAAACAGGTGGATCTCTGTAAGTTCAAGGACAGGAACTCTACATAGAGAGTTCCAGGCTGGCCAGCGCTATATAGTGAGATCCTGTCTCAAAACAAAGCTGGGTAGTGGTGGTACATCCCTTTAATCCCAGCACTCAAGAGGAAGAGACAGGCACATCTCTGAGTTCAAGGCCAGCCTGGTCTATAAAGATAGTTCTAGGACAGTCAGGACTATACAGAGAAAATCTGTTTGGAAAAAGAGAGCAACAAAAAACACAAAACAGATACCTCATGGAAAGGAACTTGTATGATACTAGCACAAAGAAGTAACTTCCGTTTGAAATGTTTCTCGAGTACACTATGTGCCTGATGTAATCGGCACATAGTATGTATATGCTTGGAGGATCCCACCATCCAGTACCTAGTCATGAACAACCTGCGGCAATTAAAAATTAACATTTAAATCCAGACCTGCCATCCCAGCTACTTGAGAGGCTGAGGCAGAAAGGGTGAGTTCAAGGTCCACCTGGACTCTGGTGTAAGGCCTGTTTGAATAATTTAGTTGTGGTGGTTTGAATAAGTATGGCCCCCACAGATTCATGTGTTTGAATGCTTGGCTCACGGGGAGTGGCACTATTAGAAGGTGTGGCCTTTTGGAATAGGTGTGGTCTTGTTGGAGGAAGTGTGTCACTGTGGGGGTGGGCTTGAGGTCTCCTATGCTTAAGCCCAACCCAGTGTAGAATTCAGTCTCCTCCTGGATGCCTTCAGATCAAGATATAGAACTCTGGCTCCCCTGACACCATGTCTGCCTCCATGCTGCCATGCCTCCTGCCATGATGATAACGGACTGAACCTCTGAATGAAATGTTTGTCTTTATGAGAGTTTCCATGGTCATGGTGTCTCATCACAGCAATGGAAACCCTGACTAAGACATTAGTGAAAACCTGTATCAAACTTGCTGTACAAATCTCAAGGTCTATGTTCCATCCCTGGAACCCACAGTGAAAGGAGAGAACCGACTCCTGAAAGTTGACCTCTGACCTCCACTGATGCACAGGGCCGTGTGGGTATCCACACACAATAACTAATAAAATTATATTTAGTGAAAGGAGGGCTGGGTGCGTAGCTCAGTGCACAGTGCTTCTCTAACGTATTTGAGGCCCTGGATTCCATCCCTACCAGAAAAACAAATATTGGCATTTTCAATACAGATGAGGTAAAGAAGCCTGGAGCAGCCAGGTCATCTGTAGGAGGCTGCCCATTCAGCCACACATCCTACCAATGCTGAAGAAGGAAAAGCCGTGGACCACTTCAGTGTCTGATCCCAGAAACCCAGGGCCACTCTGGCAGGCCAAGGGGATAAGTGGTTTGCCTCTCTGTGCCTCAGTTTCCTCAGTCTAACACTGGAATGACTGCAGGCAACCAATCATGACCTCTGGTGCTCCTTTCCAGGTACCCGTCCTGAACTCTATTTGAGCCGGAGATCCCACCATAGAGTCCCCTTAGAGGGTCATGAGTCTCTGTGAGGAAGACATTGAAAAGGATGAGCGACATGGTGCTTTCCTGTCCCTGTGAACAAGTGGCCTGACACACATAGCTTAAAGGAGATTCTGTTTTGTTTTCCCCTTCCCTTCTCCCTCTTGCTCTGGCCCAGCTTGCTTGCTTGCTCGCTCTCTCTCTCTCCCTCCCTCTCTCTCTCTCTCTCTTGCACACTTTCCATGCAGTGGCTCAGGGTGCAGGAAAGGAGACGGCTCATGGGACTTCTCTTTATTCCTTACAGGCCCCAGTCTACCACAGTCTTAACCACAGTCAAAGCAGGTCTCTCCTGTGTTAATTCTCTCTGAAAACATCCTCACTGACACACCCAGAGGTGTACCTCCAACTCCTGGGTGAGTCTAAGGCCAGTTGAGTTGATAGTGGTCAGCCATTGTTCTGGGTACGGTGGCATAGCCTTTAACCCCAGAACTCAGGACACAGATGCAGGAGGTCCACCATACATTCAAAGAGCCAGCTTGATTTACCTCAGGAGTTCCAGAAAAATGAATGTTACACAGACTCTCAAAAAAAAAAAAAGTTTACTTTCACAAGAATGTTTAAGAGAGAACACCATTCCAGATTGGAGGAGGAGCAAGTACGGAGGCCCAGTGGTGGGGACAGTTTGCTCATTAAAGAAGAAGACAAGGGGGAAGTGAGTGAGGAGGCCAGTGGCAGGGGATGTGTCAAAGACGCTAGGGTACTGCCTGCTTCCCAATTCCCTCCCCACTGTGACCTTTGGCCCCACCTACCCCTAACTCTAGCCTGGATTTCCCCTTCCCACTGTGGGTGGGAAGGCAGCGGCCACATCCTTTCCTAGATGGCACCCTGGGAGTGGGTGGCCTCGTTCACCCTTTCAGAGGCGTGGGGACCCCAGCAACTGACCCTCATTCTGGCTCAGCAGCCACTGTTCCCGAAGCTCTTCTCTTTTGCTGTTCACACAGCCTTCCTACGACCTCAGGACTCACCACGCAGCGGACTCATCCTGGCCTACAGTGTCCCTCCTGCCCTTCTCCATCTAACCAGACCTGTGCTGTCCCCTGGGCATCCTGGGGTAGGAGCAGAAGGTGAGTCTTAATCTCTGTCCTCCAAGGACTGGCACAGGGCTGGTGTCTGAGAAGCATCTTAATGAACAGAAGGATAGACAGACACGGACTCAAGTCCAGTTGATCCTAAATATTGGGCACCGTGTCAGAACAAGAAACCAGGATGCCTCTGATAGTTGACTGCTCTCGCATTCATGGGCAAAGCTCTTCCCCACTTTAGGAGTCTAGAGCCACTCTAAGCCCTCACATTAATCTGCAGTGACCTTGGGCCTTGGGTTTTATGAGAACAGCAGCTAGAAGTGTCTCAGTTGTCAGAGCACAAGCCCCAAGGTTGGCTGTAGAGCAGACAGCCTGGGTCAAATCCTGGCCTTGGTCACTGTCAGCTGTATGACACCAGATGATTTACTTTGATATGTCTGAGCTTGTTTCCATGGCTGTATGGGCTGAGCCTTAGTGTCTATCTCACAGATTCCTGAGTGTTTATGGGATGACGTAACAGAAGCACTGTCACACCGGAGTCAAAGTTAGGTCTTAGGGCTCTGTGTGTGTGTGTGTTTTATGTGTGTGTATGTTGTGTATGTGAGGGGATGGCGTGAGGAGGTGAGGAGTATGTATGTGTGGTGTATGTTTGCATATGTGTGTGGTGTGTGTGTATGGTATATGTGTGTCTGTGTGTGATGTGTGTTTGTGTGTAGTATTTGTATGTATAACGTGTGTGTTTGTGTGTAGTGTGTGTGGTGTATGTATATGGTATGTGTGTGTTTATGTGTGATGTGTGTGTGTTTGTGTGTATGTATATGTAGTGTATGTGGGGGAATGTTTGTGTGTGTGTGCATGTGTGTGTATCCATGTGTGTCTGTATCTAATAACTGCATCAGAGCAGCAGACTGGGTGTATCCCAGACCGATGCTCTGAGGTTTCTGCAGTGTCCAGGACAAGGTATGGGGAGAAGCTTTGGCACCGTTGCAGTGACAGGCAGCAAGTGACTTTTCAGGATGTGTGGACTGTCTGTCCACAGGGTCTATGTGGACATCCACACTGCTACCCAGAGGCAGCCTCCGCTCTGCCCTCACGCCCACCTTCTACAGGCGGATTTTACCCTTGGAGTGAGGGACTCTGAAGACAAAGTTCCCAGTGACGTGGGCCTCTAGAGCACTGGGAACAGCCTTTCACACACACTCTAATCCAGGGACAGGGCTGGAAACAATGTAGGATAGACAGGAGAAGTGTCAGCGACCCCAGTGCAAGAAGCAGCCTCTCACACCCCTGTCCCTACTCCAAGGGCATGGGGACACAGAGCATTTGTGGACCCAAGGCCCTCAGTGCAAAGCCTTCAGAGCAGGCACACTGAGGCATAGGAAGATTAAGTTTCTCTCACCTAAGGTCACATAGATGCAAGGGAGAAGCCAGGATCTGACTCCTGGCTGTGTACCTCCACTCCCCCCACCCCCATGATGTGATTCTGGAAGCTGCCCCTGTTCTATCTCCAATCTCAGGCCTCCCTGGCCAGAGACTGACATTGTTCTGAGTGTCTGGTGGCAGAATAGCTCTTTTAGAGAACATAATAACGACACCATTTAAGCCACTCTCTCATCCTGTTCTTTGCCTTGACCCATTGGGCAGGAATGACTACTAAGTCACAAAGCCCTTGTCCAGGAACACAAAGGCTGTTCTGATTCTGACCCTTGGACCACCTCCAAGCCCAGAACTGGGCCCGGGGCCAGTTCCCCTTCAGATACTCGAACACCTGGGCAGATCTTGGGTGCTCAATGGTCTAAATTCCCATTTTTAATTTGACTATAAAAGGCATGATGCATGGGTACTTGGGAAAATCTGAAAAATGCAGAAAAGTCAAAATAAGGAAGAAAGATCACCACCCACAGCCCCACCCCTGGGCTCAGCCATTGTTAGGGCTTGATGTATTTCCGTCCACAGTGTTTTGTTTGACGACTGTTTTAAAAAGCATAGCTGAGATCACACTGTATATTAAAGGGGGGGGGAGCCCAACAGTAGTATCCTGCTTTTCTGACCCGCCATTTTTATCCCAGGCTCTTTTTTGGGCTATTTTACTTCCTGCCTGGCTTCCTTTCCTGGTCTCTGAACCTCATTTTTATTGGCTGCCTAATATTTTATCAAGTGAAAGTTCCGTGGTTGACTTAGCCATCCCCTTGTTGATGGACACCTCCATTATTTCCAGTTTGGGGGAGTTAATAGATACTGAGCCGAGATTGATATCTTTGTACGGAAAGTGTCCTGTTTTCCACAATTAGAGCTAGCTCCTTAGCTGGAATGGAATTCCTGGGTTGGTGACTCATGTGTGCCCTGGAACCCTTGGCCCAATGACCTCCCAGGGGACATGGCCATGCCTGTTCAACTCAGAGGTGGCCAGAGTGCCCACTGCCACTGGGACTGTGAACAGAGCTGTTCTGCTTCTCCCTTCTCTGCAGCCTGTTTGCCTCCCCCAGTCATTCTTCCTCTGCTCACTTGACAGTCTCTCATTTTGGTACACATGGGGAAACTAGGCACAGGTCTAGACTACAGAATACTGCAGCGACCTGAGCAGACAAAACCTGCCATCAGGAAGAGAAGGGTGGGCATGAGCAGAAGGAAGGCCCAGAAGACACTGGGCTTGAAATTTGGTTATATGCAAATCAAGGTGTTCTATGGCTCACCATTTCATTTGCATGCCTCCTCGGAAGAGTGGACAGGCAGAAGTAACATTGACTTTCTTTAAAACTTGATGGAAACTGAGCAGTAATAGCGCATACCTTTGATCCCAGCACACGGGAGGATGAGGCAGGTGGATTGCTAGGAGTTCAAGGCCAGCTTGATCTAAAGAGTAAGTATCAGGACAGTCAGGGCTATACAGAAAAATCCTGTCTCAACAAACAAATAAAAAGGAAGGGGCTGGAGAGAAGGTGTTAAGAGTGCTTACTTCTTGTAATGACCATGGTTTAAAAAAAAAATGCCTTTTAAACATGTAAAAATAGCTTAGTCAGGATCTCCACTATACCCAAGGCACACTTGATAACCACAATTTAGTGATATCACTCACTCAAGACAACCAGACACGGTTCTTGAATACCAGGACGCCCACTGAACAGTATTTAAGCAGAGACTAAGAACAATGCTTTGCTCTGCATGTCTGGAGAGATGCCACCTTGATCTGCCCTGTGACTGGGGAGTCTCCCCCAGGATCTTGACCCTCAAATCAGAGACTTCTGTTCGAGACTAGACCTGATCTTCAGCTGAGATATGTCGCAGGTGAGGAGCCTTGGGGAGCTAGGCTAAGGACCGTAGTTAGTAATTTAGAGTGTGAGCATTGTGTGATAAGCCTCAGCATAATAAAATATAAGTTTTGTTATATTAACTGTGTGTATCTTCTTGCTTTCGACACTGCTCTTCTACAGGACTGAGTTCAAATCCCAGCACCCACAAGGCAGCTCACAACCATGGAGTTCCAAGGGGATGCAGCATCCTCCTCTGGCTTCTGTAGGCACCACACCCATGTGATTCAT
The DNA here is from genome assembly GCF_004785775.1 of Grammomys surdaster. Lineage (NCBI taxonomy): Eukaryota > Metazoa > Chordata > Mammalia > Rodentia > Muridae > Grammomys > Grammomys surdaster. The sequence goes on from NW_021620678.1 coordinate 1,305,996, forward strand.
AGACATGCCAATGAAACACCCATACATTAAATAAGAATAAATTAGGGGCTTGAGAGATGGCTCAGGAGTTAAGAACACTGGCTGCTTTTCCAGAGGACCTGAGTTCAATTCCTAGCATTCACATGGTCACTTAACATCTGTCTATAACTACAGTTGCAGGGGTATGACACCTTCACATAGGCAAAATACCAAAAGATCATAAAAAAATATTTTTAAACATTTTTTGTTTCAGAGCTGAGGACCAAACCCAGGGCCTTGCGCTTGCTAGCACTGAACCCCAACCCCCAAATAAAATTTTTAATTAAAAAATAAGAGTAAATCTTTTTTTAAAATAAAAAGAGGGTTGGGCTCAGTGTGGAGCACTTGCCTAGCATGCATGAGGCCCTGGGTTTAGTTGCCTGTACTTAAAGCAAACCTTGGGCGATACTCCAGTTTTCTTTGCTGTTGCTATCTTGACACACTGACTAACCCAGGCAGTGATGGTAGGCAGATCTCTAAGTTTGAAGTCTACAAAGTGAGTTCCAGGACAGCCAAGGCTACACAGAGAAACCCTGTCTTGAAAAAAAAAAACAAAAACAAAAACAAAAACAAAACAAAACCAACAACAACAAAAACAAAACAACAAACAACCCACTCAAATTAAAAGCAACCAGGGAGGAAAATATTTATTTGGTTTACTATTCCAGGTCAGAATTTATTGTTGGGAGAAGAAGGCAAGGCAGGAACTCAAGACAGGAACTTGGAGGCAGGAACCATGAAGGAGGCTATTGCCTGGCAGACAGAGTTAATGTTCAGCTAGCTTCCTTATCTAGCTTAGGACCACCTCTGCCCAGGGAATGATTCTGCTCATGGTGGACTGGACCTCTTCCTCCTCCTCCTCCTCCTCCTCCTCCTCCTCCTCCTCCTCCTCCTCCTTCTTAAATTTTTGAGACAAAGTCTCTGACTATCCTGGAACTCACTATGTAGACTAGACTGACCTCAAACTCACAGATATCCAACTGCTTCTGCCTGCCAAGTGCTGGGATTAAAGATGTAGTCCATCATGCCCAGCTAGGCTGGACCCTCTTACATCAATTAAAAATCAAGACAGTCTCTCACAGACAGGCCTTCATACCAACATGATAAATTGCTCCATTGAGCCTCCTTTTTCAGGGGATTCTAACCCATGTCAAGTTGACACTGTGTACTGGCTGGTTTTGTGTGTCAACTTGACACAAGTTGAAGTTATCACAGAGAAAGGAACTTCCCTTGAGGAAATACCTTTATGAGATCCAGCTGTCAGGCATTTCCTCAATTAGTGATCAAGGGTGGAAGGGCCCATTGTGGGTGGTGTCATCCCTGGGCTGGTAGTCCTGGGTTCTATAAGAAAGCAAGCTGAGCAAGCCAGGGGAAGCAAGCCAGTAAGTAGCATCCCTCCATGGCCTCTGCATCAGCTCCTGCTCCCTGACCTGCTTGAGCTCCTGTCCTGACTTCCTTTGGTGATGAACAGCAATGTGGACATGTACGCTGAATAAACCCTTTCTTCCCCAACTTGCTTCTTGGTCATGATGTTTTGTGCAAGAATACAAGCCCTGACTAAGACAAATTGGTACCAGCATAGTGGTGTATTCCTGTGACAACCTGACCATGTTTTGGGAAGGACTATGGAAGGACTTTGGAACTTTGAGCTAGAAGAGCCGTTGGATGTTAAGAGCTCTGTGGGTTGTTCTACAGGAGCTTGGAAGATAATGTTGAGAACAGTGCAGACAATGGAGGCCTGATTTGTGAAATTTCAGAGGGAAGATTAAAGACTCTTATCGGGGCCGTTGCTGTTTTGATTGTGAAGATTCTGTGGTTTGAGTTAGCTGGGGCTGAGGAATCAACTGTGGTTAACAAGATACCAGAACTACTAAAGCAAATCCTTTGTAGTACTGGGACTATTGATGCTGGTTAGCTGGAACTAAGAAATTACTGGTGATTAAGAAGAGACCAGCATCACTGAAGTGAAATCTTCTGGGAAGTGTTTTCTGAGAGCACAAAGAGGCTGTGTTCCACAGATAGCTTAGGTTGTACCTCCTGCAGCATCTGTCCCTGGTAATATATAAGAGTCACCCAGGTAGTACTGGTTTTGAAGTCATGAAGGGGTCATGAAGAGCAGCTGAGGCTCTGCACTGTGAGAGGCCATGGAAGGCCATTGGTGAGGTGCAGCCTCAGTTACAATTGATGGCCCAAGACTGAAGGGTCATGAAAAAGGAGTTAAGGCTTGGCACCATGAAAAGAGCCTATGAGAGGCTATTGTTGAAGCCTAGTCACAGCAGAAGACAGTTGTGTTTTGGAGATGCCAGTACCATGAGATGACCACCAAGAACAGCAGCAGCAATGGAGCACAGGCAGCTGGAGCCAAGAAGACAAGCTGTGTGCTACAAAGGTAGAGCTGGAGAAGTGACCCAAGCCCTTGGAGGAGCCCAGATCATGAGTGGATCCCAGTTATTGGACAGTTAGTTTGATTTTGCTTTTGGTTGTAACTGTGCCCTGATATTTTTCCCTCTTAAAATAAGAAAGTATTTTAGTGGAGCCCACAGTTAAAAGGCTTTGAATTGTAAAAAGATTTGAATTTTAAAAGAGATTGGATATTTTAAAGGGATTGAAATTTTAATATGTAAGAATTTGTAAGACTGTGGGACTTTTAAAGTTATTTAGATCTTGGGGATAAATAAGAAAGTAAGGGTAGAGGCTTAATAGTGATATGTTTGTGTGTCAAGTTGACAAGGGAATAGAAACCCTAAGATTCACTGCTAACCAGTCAGGTGGTTTCCTCAAAGCCTGAACTTCCAGCTTCTCCTGGGCCCTAAACCATGTTGACCACAGGAGCTCTGCCACAGGTGCTTCTCAGTTCTCTGGCCATCTTTCCCCAAGCACATTAGCTAAGTCTTGTGTCTTAAGAAGTGCAGTGACTGAGGGAAGATTTGAACCTACAACTGAGCTCTCAGAGGCCACCCTGATGCTAGTCCTGGGGGAAATCTCTGAGAGCTGAGAGGCCTAGCAGGTGGACAGACTGCCATGCCAAAGACAGTGACTATGCAGTGTCTCCCCTGGGGGAAAGGGCCTGGGAGCCGGAACTCACAGATCAGGTTGGAAACTTCCTATTTCTTTGACCTAGGGTTCCCTCTGCTCAGAGTGTTCTCGCCCTTTCTCTCCCAGCTTGATGTCGAATGAGATCCTTCCTCCTCCACAAAGTCCTAACCCTGGCCAGGATCAGGGAGGACGCTATTCATCTGGCTCCTGAGTCCTGATTGAGGAAGGAAGGGAAGCTGGGCCTAGCCAGAAGAAGAAAACAAACCAACAGTGACATGGATCCCATGGGAGATCCCAGATTGTGCCATCCCTCACCACATATGCTCTGAGTGAGAAGGGACAAAAAAGAATGGCACCTGGAGCTGGAATTCTCTTCATAATTCCCAGCTTCAGGCTGGGCATGTGGTATATACCTTTAATCCCAGAGGCAGAGACAGGAAGAGAGAGCTCTGAGTTTAAGATCAGCTTGCTTTATATTATACATTTCTAGGCCATCCAGAGCTACATAGTGAGAACCTGTCTTTAAACAATTTAAAATTGGCCAGGAATGGTGACATATGCCTTTAATCCCAGTGCTGAGGAGGCAGAGGTAGGCCAATCTTTGAGTTCAAGGCCAGCCTGGTCTACGAAGTGAGTTTTAGGATATCCAGGGACATTACACAGAGAAACTATGTCTCAGAAAACTAAAAATAAAATAATAAAAAAAATACATTCCTACTTCTACATGACTTCATTTGGGCCTTTCCTGATGGTTCTGTGCCTTGGTTCCCCAGGCCCCCCCAACACACACACATACACACGCATACACACACACACACACACACAGCAGACCGTATGGAGAACACATACATACACCAGCTACCATGAGACCCAGTGGAGCAGATGAATGAAGAGTTGGGGTGCCATCAATGAATGGAGAGATCTACATGGGACCACCAGGGCCTGGAGGCCCCCAACTCCCACCTTCCAGAGCTGCAAGGGAGCAGATCACCCTTACTCTCCTGTGGCTTCTGTCATCCTCTGCACTTGGACCTGGGTCCATCCCTTAAAGGCCTCTGCTGGAGAGTCAGGTGAGCCTTGGGGCAGGGCAGCCCCTCCCAGCCCCCTGCCTTGATACAGCAGCGTGTCTGCACATCTAGACACACATAGCCAGCTCCTGAGCCTTCGCCTCCCTGGGAAGAAACAACTCCTCAGAGGCCACCTCCCTGGCTATGGAGGGTGGGTGGTTTCCTGGCCTGAACAATGGGGCCGGGATGTCCCTGAGCTTCTGTTGTGTAGGGGTGTGAGGACATCTGACAAGGGCACCATTGCCAATCCATCGGGGAGCAGAGCAGATGTGGCCATGAGGCAGGAGAGTGCTCCCTGTGGACCATGCTGAGTCCTCTTCATAACGCAACACCTGCTGTCCTCATTGCCCTCAGCGAGGTGAGTCTCTCTGTCTGTAAAATAAAGAATGGTAAGGACATCCACACCACACGGTGGTCAAGAAACTGAATCAATCCTTGTATTTCCTCTCCTCTCCTCTCCCCTCCTCTCCCCTCCCCTCCCCTCCCCTCCTCTCCCAGGCTGACCTCAAATTCACAGAGATCCATCTGCCTCTGCTGGGGTTGAAATTCTGAGCCACCACCGCCACCAAATCTTTTCTTTAAAGTCTGCATGTTCAGCTGGTGGCCTCTGCGTTAACAAAGTAAAATCTTGCAGTGAGGGATGGTGGTTACATCCTGAGACTCAGTCACCACCTACATGGGTAAGATTCCCACTATGCCCCTTGCAGATATGTGGCCTTGGACAAGTCTTTTCTGTACCTATGTTTTCTCAGTGGTAAAATGAAGTGGACTATGTTTCCTCTGAGGCTGGTGCGATGGCTCAGCAAGTAAAGGTGCTGGCCAGAGTCTGGCAACCTGAGATTGAGCTGCGGGACCCATAGGAAGAAGAAAACAGATTCCCACAAGGTGTCCTCTGACTTCTATGTGTGTGCCATGGCATGTACAAATGCACACGTGCGTGCACACACACACACACCACACACATACACACTCACAAATAAAAAAGTTTAAACCCTCTGCAGAGAGATGTGTGAAGATCTGAGTCAACATAGACAGAATGCTGCTCTGGGGTCCTGGGGTGCTCCTAGATCCTGCAGGACCTCGCACCCTCAGGCTGGCCTCTCGACTCTGGACTGATGTGAACACTCGCCATGGAGTTGGTGATGTGGATTGCATATGGTCAGTGTTTACCAAATGTCACCTTGTTCCTTGGTGTGACCACAATGAGGCAACAGGTGACCAGGGTGGGAAGGTGGGTTGATAACTCTCTTATAGAGCTGGGTTAGACTCATGGGACAAGTTTTTGTGATACTTACGTATGTTTTAGTAGAACTGGATTAGTTACCTTAATAGCAGGTTCTTATGAATTGTGCCTGCTCCTTGGGTTTCTTCTCTTTCCCATGCCTGCCCTTCCAGTTCTCTCTGTAAGCACAAGGCCAGTGGTGCTTCATAGAAGCCAAGCAGATGTCCACACCATGTACTTGGATTTCAAGTCTCCACTGCTGAGAGCCAGATGGTCTTCTTCATAAGTTACCAGACCTCTGTCGCTCTGTCATAGCAATGGAAAGTGGACTAAGATTCTTGATAAATTAGAAGAACATACTTTTTTTTTGAGACAGGGTCTCAGTTTGTAGTCCAGGCTAGCCTCAAGCTTACAGAGACCTTGGCTTTGCTTTCTGGAACCAGGATTTCAGATATGTGCTATGACACACTTGCAGGTGACAGGACCAGAGCAGAACCCTATCACAGACAGTCAATTATAGTGAAATGCAGGATTGGGTTCCCTGCTAGAGGGTGGAGATATTTGGGGCTTGTCCCCTATGAATCAAACCACATATGCAGCCATGAGGAAGAGTCTTTGTGCCATACTGAAATAATGACAAATTCAGGTTGACCCTAACACTTGAGAAGCTGAGGCAAGAGAGTTGAGTTTGAGGCCAGCCTGGGCTACACAGTGAGAGGCTGTCTCAAAATATAAAAGATAAAACAGCCTGGTGGTGGTGGTGCACGCCTTTAATACCAGCACTTGGAAGGCAGAGGCACGTGGATTTCTGAGTTTGAAGCCAGCCTGGTCTACAGAGTGAGTTCCAGGACAGCCAGGGCTACACAGAGAAACCCTGTCTCGAAAAACAAAAAGGAAAACAAAACAAAACAACAACAACAAAAAGATAGTCAGGAGAGCAAGCCCAATTTTGGACTCTGCCCTCTTAGATCCATCCAATAGAATAACACAAAAACAGCTAGTTAATATAAATAGATAAAGGCACCCTCATTAATAGGCTTCTGCCTTCTAAACTGGTAGCAACATCACCACCTTTCCCACTGATGTCCTTGTTCTGTTCCAGTACCTATATGTCATTTAATCATCCAGCCTCCATAGTCCCAGTCAGCACTCTCTCTCTCCTGTTTATTTACATGTATATGCGTGCCTACTTGTTTGTATGTGTATTGTGTGTGCAGTGTCAGAAGAAGCCAGCAGAGAGTACCAGAACTCCTGGAACTGGAGTTATAGGCAGTTGTCAGCCGCTGTGTGGATTCTGGGCACAAACTCAGATCCTCTGCAATAGCAGTTAGCGCTCTTAACCACTGAGCTATCTCTCCAGCCCAGCGTTTGCTTATTTTAACCTCTCCTCTGCCTGCTCTTCCCCCTCCCCCTCCTCTTCTTCCTCCTCCTCCTCCCCTCCTCTTCTTCTTCCCTCTCCTCCTTTTCTTCCTCCTCCTCTTCTTACTCCTCCTCTTCCTCTTCCTCCTCTTTCTCCTTCACCTCGTCCTTCTTTTTTTCTTTTTTGAAGACAAGGTCTCACTATGTAGCCTTGATTGTCCTGGAACTGGCTCTATAGACCAGGCTGGCCTCTCTAACTCACAGAGATCCACCTGTCTCAGCCTCCCAAGTGCCGAGACCAAAGGTCATGCTACCATGCCCAGCATCATTTTAACCTTTTGAAAATTACACTTATTTTATTTGTGTGCTTGTCAGATCCTCTGGAACTGGAGTTACAGAGGGTTGCGCTACCATGTGGGTGCTGGAAATTGATCATGGATCTTCTGGAAGAGCAGCCATTGAGCTATCCCTCATTTTAACCTTTTAAGCATGTGGTTCAGTTTGTCTCCTCTTTCTGAAACTCTCTGATCACCTCTGGCCTGGATACTCCATCCCAAGCCTAACCCTGACTCACCCACAGAATCCTTGAGCTGTGTCCACTGACAGATTCACAGGTTCTGAGAGCTGTAATGTGGACGTTGACAACAATGGGGACGGAAGGCTGTCTCACCTACACACTCGGACCCTTCCTCTCACACTTAGTCGGCCCCGGTTCCTAGAACAAGGTTCTGAAGACAAGAATTCCATTGCTTATCAGCAATTCTCTCACCTGAGCATGTTACTGGACCACTTTGGAGATGGTCCAGTATCAACAATGTCACCAGGTCCCCCTCATTCACATCTGGTAACATGTGGGGCAGTACATAGCTGTGTTCCAGCTGAAGCCTGTGAGTCAGACTTAGACTCATCTTACAGCCAGGAACCTGAGGCCCAGAGAGGCAAACAAAGTCTCCACATACATACGGGCACACTTACATAGGGGTGTCCACCTCTCTAGACTCCTCACTGTGATACTGCAGGCTGCTAAGACCCTGAAAGAGTGGGCTTGGGGCTTGGGATGTGGGTCAGTTGGTAGAGTGTTTGTCTAGCATGCACGAAGCCCTTGATTCTGTTCAGGGCCACATGTGGGGTTGGTGGCTCACATCTGTAATCTTTTTACTATTATTATTAATCTGTAAAGATTAATTTTATATTTATTTATATACTTATATTTATAATAAATACAATTTCATAAATAAAATAAATGTATTTATTTATTTTATATATAAAAAATACATTGTAGCTGTCTTCAGAAGAGGGCATTGGATCCCATTACAGATGATTGTGAGCCACTATGTGGTTGCTGGGAATTGAACTCAGGACCTCTGGAAGAGCAGTCCAGTGCCCTTAACCACTGAGCCATCTCTCCAGCCCCCCACATCTGTAATCTTACCACTGAGGAGGTGGAGGCAGGAGGATCAGAAGTTGAAGGTCATCCTTGTCTTGTACAAACCTAGAATACTCAGAAACCCCCTTAGGCCCCTTTGCTCCACCTGCCCTGACTGCCCAAACCTTTCCCCACAGTCCAGTCCCCGTCATGAGCCAGCAACAAACAGGTATTTGTGAGCCTTAGAGGAAGCCTCAAGTTGTCTATGGTCTTCAGCTCAGCCACACTGGGGTGACTGCTTGAGGTCTCCCATGGTGTTCTGGCACGGGGGATAGATGGCCAGAAAGCTGGCAGGGAGGGAAGGGGCCTCGAACTCCTCTTGCCCCATCTCACCCTGCTCTTGCCCCTCCCTGAGACCTCAAGGTGGGAGGGCTACAGGAAGCTCCCCCTTCCTTGCTCCATTTCCCTGGGGCTTAGAGTTGTGGGGGTGGGCATGAGACGGAACAACAGAGCTTTGAGGCCATATCTGTGGCGGGAAGTCGGGGAGATAAGGGCTTCTCACTTTCCCCCCATCCCGGGAGAAGATAACTGGGGGCAGGGGGTTGTGTCAGTCCTGGGTCCTCACGACAGACTAACAGTGCCACGTGCCCCCAGGTCTCCCACTACCTATCCACTCCCCAAGACTCCAGGCTGAAACCCAAGGAGCAACTCGGAAGGATGGCGGAGACGAAACGGCAGATAACACAGGCTGTGTTGGCCCATACCCAGACTCATATCACCTGAACTGCCCTCTCCCCCATCCACCTGCACTCCCCCCAAGCTACCCTAAGGCACATACTCGGCCTGTGGCCATTCACCACTGCCAGCCAAGTATGGTGGAGCATGCTATAATCTTGCCATAATCTCTGGAGGAAAACTCAGCAGGATTAGGAATGTCAGAGGTTCAAGGCTAGCCTACTCTACACAGTGTACCATTTTCATGTCAGAAAACAAGCCTGGTGATCTGAGTTGGATTGCCAACTCCACAAAGTTGTCCTCTGAACTCCACACATCTGCCCTCAGGTACACACACAAATGAGAACAGGGCGTGTACAATAGACTGGATGTGAGCGGGGTGGTGGTGGTGCATGCCTATATCTCATCAGGCAGGAGGCAGAGGCAGGTGGATTTCTGAGTTCGAGGCCAGCCTGGTCTACAGAGTGAGTTTCAGGACAGCCAGGGCCACACAGTGAAACCCTGTCTGGAACACAAGTGTGATTGTAAGTGTTGCCTCCTGAACTAAGTGGCTTTGTATCTGAGGGGGTGAGTCACATGTGGCCCCAGCAAACATGGCACTTGGAGAAGTCCCTGCAGTGCCTTCTATCCTTGCTTTTTCTGTTTCTCCTTATCCCTCTGGAGCCCAGTGGGGACAGGGCTGGAGTGTCTTGCATGGCTCTCATTCTGTGGTGTCCACCCCTTCGTCAAGTTTCCTAAGGAAAGGAGCGGCTCTTGGTGGGCAGTCCCAAGGCTGCACCTGGGCTGACCACCCACATGTCCTCAAAGCCAGTGAGTCAGTCTACCAGTTTCTCAACAGGGGGGGCTTCCTCCTCACCCTGGCTTCCTCCCCAGCCTCTCCACTCCCACTCTTCCCCTACTGGAAGTAGCAGGTGGCTGGGGCACCAAGGATCAAGAGACAAATGTACTTCTTCCCCTAGACCAGCAGTCCAGAGCTGCCTCACGCTCTAGCCTTTCCCAGGACTGAGCAAATGGTCCCCAGGTCTGGACCAAGGTCCACATTGGCCTTTGTCACATCTGCTTTAGCACCAAGTCTGATGCTTATAGCTGAGTCATCGTTAGATGGGGAAACTGAGGCCCACAGGAGGACCTTCTCTGAGATCAGAGGGAAGATAAATAGTAGTAGCTCTTAGGTGTCAGGCTTGCAGTGCTGGGGCCCCTCAGACTTCCTTGTCCCCATTGTCCTGCCCTATACCCCTCCACCTCTTACCCTTACCCCCACCTCTTACCCTTACCCCCACCTCCAGTATCTATACTGCTGAGGACTCTTCTCTGTGGCTTTGGCCTGAGATGGGTTCGTGTCTCTATCATCCTCTGCAGAGACTCAGCCTCAGTTTACTTATTGTGAGTCCTGCTGCTGACAGGAAGGCTGTGCCCAGCACCTTGAAACCAGATATGATGCTGCCAGCCTGTAACCCTGGAGCTCAGGAAGTAGAATTGGGAGGATCAGAAGTTCAAGATCACCTTCAGGAACATAGCAAGTTAGAGACCAGCCAGGCGTCCATGAGACCTTGTTTCAAAACAAAACTCAACTAAAAAAAGAGAATTGCTCCAAGGAACCTGAGGCAGAGAAGGGATTTCAACCACCCTGGAGAGAGGATGTCCTAGGTCTCCAGAGACTCCACCCACATCCCTGTCTCCTTCAGGACTGCCTTGGCCCACCCCTCTAAGCAGGATATGGCTTCTGAATGTAGGTGGGGAAGAGGAAGGCGTGGGGGCAGGGAGCACAGGAATCTACATCCTGGGGACCAGGAGATGGCAACTCCAGGTGTTGGTGGCCCAGCTTCCGGCTCAGGCCTAGGGGAGAAGCCATGAGCTGCCTCCTGGGATGCAGCATCTGGCCCAGAGCCCAGAGCCCAGAGCCCCTCCTAGACTTGGTGCCAGCATTTCCTCTTCCCTTTTGGTTGGGGAGACATCCTGGAGCCAGTGCTCAGGGTCTGGGTCCCCAGGTTTGGCTCATCCTAAATTGTGGCTCCTGACTCTCAGAGCCTCCAAGTACCTGGCAAATGGGTGAAGCTGGGTGCTGGCAAATGGGTGAAGCTGGGTGCTGGGGACCAGAGCTTCACAAGGCATTTATATTTAAACATTGCTAACCTTAGAGCCTCAAAGTTCCTTGTGTGTTCAAGGCCTTTAAGTCAGGTAGGTGAGTTAGCAGTAGGGGAAGGGTGGGGTCTAAGGCCAAATGTCTAAGGCCATCTAGACTCTAGCCAGCTAGCACTAAATACTGGGGGTCTTGTTTTTGAATCCATAAACCTGTGTTCAATGTAAAAATCTCCAAGTCTAGGGGAAATATTTTGCTTGGTTGTTTTTAAAACAGAGTTTCAAGGCTGAAGAGATGGCTCAGCAGTTAAAAACACTGGCTGCTCTTCCAGAGGACCCAAGTTCAATTCCCAGCACCTACATAGCAGCTCACACCTGTCTGTAAGCCCAGTTCCAGGGATTCTGATGCCTTCGCACAGACATGCATGCAGATAAAACAACAGTGCACATAAAATAAAAATGAATTGTAAAAAAGAAGAAAGCATCATGTAGCTGAGGATGAACTTCTGCTCCTGACCGCTAGTCATAAGGGTATGCTAACACTGCTGGTTCAGCCATGCTGGGGAATCAAACCCAGGGTCCCATGTATGCTAGGCAAACACTATGCCGACAGGGCTATATTCCCCAGGGCGCTCTAAGGAAAGCTGTGTGAGCAAAACACATGTGTTTGCAGGATATGGCCTGCAGGCCATCAACGGACCATGTGATCTTCCCCATGGATGCAGCCATGGTCTTCTGGATGAAGAAAATAGGCAGAAGGGGAAATACACACAATGCCCAGCAGTGGATACCCTCAGACCCAGGCCTCCCCATTATAAAACAGAGCCCAGCTCTTCCTTCCAGAGCCTAGCTAATTAACAATAGCGTGGCCATCCCAGCCATAGAGGAACCAGGAAGTGTTTCATGAGCTGCTCCTGATCCTAGCATTGTCCATGGTGCAGAAACAAGGCTGACCGGAACGTGTGCTTCTAAGGAAGGGGTAAATACATCTTGGCATGCGTCTGCTCTCACTGGCTCAGGAAGAATGCACCAGAAACGGACTGGGACAGTGGGAGGGACGCTCTTTCCCAGGAACCTTTTGACGCATTTTAATGGTTGGCCATGTGATTTCAGCAGCTTCTCCTCAAGAAAACGGCCGTTTTGTTTATTTGTATTTAACCATTTCCTCTTCTTCCTCCTGTTTGAGTCTCTAAGTCTGGGACATAAAAGGGGGTCTGCAGGTGTCCCTGAGGTCCCCGCAGAGGGTGGGGGAGGGGATCTCAGAAGAACCCTACTGGACCCTACCGCTCTTTGGGTCCTCCGCACAGCTCTGTGAAGCTAAGCAGGGATCGCCCCCATTTTTACACAGGAGGAAACTGAGTCAGGAACTGGATGCTGAGGAAGCTGGCTCAGGGACAAACCAAGTCTTGGGGCCTCCCCTTTGTCAGCCAACGGTTCTCACCCAGGGCTTTGTGGCAGTTCAGTTCCTGGCCCAAAATGGTTTCAGGTTCCTTCCCTGAGCCAGGTGGCCATTCCGGCCCTCCATAGCCCACACTCCCGCTGTCCAGCTGGGCTGGGAGCAGCTGGGCTTCTTCCTGGAATGCCCCAGCTGGGGTCTAAGGACTGGCTACAATCCAGCCAGCCTTTACCATCCCTAAACCTCGGGCACAGCTTGGGGCTGAGCAGCTCCCAAAGGAGCTACTAGCTGGGGATCCCCCCCCACCCCCGTACATCCTGCTCAAGTGGGTTCATAGCAAAGCATCCTGGGAACTTACGTGTCCCTTGGGCCCAAGAAGAGATAGATCACCATCTAATTGATTCTTTTGATGAAAAGACCAGCAAGATTAGGATATTTGCCTAAAGTCACGTAGTAAAGAGGCACAGAGATAAACTGTGCCAGTTTGGGCTGGAGAGATGGCTAAGCCGTTAAGAGCACTGACTGCTCTTCCAGAGGTCCTGAGTTCAATTGCCAGCAACCACATGGTGGCTCACAACCATCTGTAATGGGATCTGATGCCCTCTTCTGGTGTGTCTGAAGACACACCACTGTCTTCATACACTACGTGTTTATAGTGTACTCATATACATGAAATAAATAATTCTTTAAAAAAAAAAAGAATACATCTTCATGGTGAAGATTCTCCAAGGGACACCCTCAACCCCTTTGCTTTCAGCCAACTGTTAGTTTTTGTCAACTTGATACAAACCTAAGCATGACCCAGCCCGCCGTGGTCAGTGCCACCCCTGGGTGAGCGGGCGGCGGGGGGTGGGGGGGTGGGGCAGGCCTGAACTTTCGTTCACAGTGTTGATCACAGTGACAGAGACAAGCTAGGACACCTCCCTCTGGACTTCTCTCTGGATGACTGCTCTCTGCCTCCTGGGAGGCTTAGGCAGTGTCTCCCTCCCTTGTCTCTAATCACCAAACACTCCAACTTTAAATTCCAGCACCTGGGAAGCTGAGTCAGGCAGTTCTCTGTGATCTTAAGGCCAGTCTGGTCTACATACCAGCCCAGGATACACAGTGAGATCCTGTCTCAAAACAAAGCAAAGCAAACCAAAACAAAACAAAAACCAACCAACAAACAAACAAAAACAAAAAACTAACGTTGCAGAGAGAAAGAAAAACAAACAGCTAGACATGGGGGTACAAGCCTCTAACTCTGTAATCCCAACACTTGGGTGGTAAAGGCAGAAAGAAGATCTGTAGTTCAAATCTTTCTTTTTTTTTTTTAATTTAAATTTTGCCTGCATGTATGTCTGTGTGAGGGTGTCAGAAGCCCTGGAACTGGAGTTACAGACAGGTGCAAGCTGCCAGGAGGGTGCTGGGAATCGAACCCAGGTCCTCTGAAAGTGTTCTTAAATCACTGAACCATCTCTCCAGCCCAAGTAGTTGAACACTTTGCCAACACAGCAAGTTCAAGGCAACCTTGGCTATGTGAAATTCTCTGTCTCTCACTCTCTCTGCACGTATATGTATGTGATTTGTATGTCTCTCTCTCTGCATACATGTGTATGGGTATGTGGACACTCATGACCATGCAGTTGCGCTCCTGAGGCAGTCAGGAGTCTCCCTACCTTGCTCTGTCCCTTTATTCAATAAGCAGTGTCTTTCAATCAATCACAGAAATCATTGATTTGTCTAGTCTGGCTAGCCAAATCAATGTGGGTTTCCGTCTCTGCCTTCCCGGCACTGGAATGACAAGCAGATAGCCACACCCACATGGCATTTGTGTGGGTACTGGGCCATGTCCCCAGCCCTGAGACTATGTATAAAAAATTAATTTATCAATTAAAAATTTAAATAAATTGATCAACAGCACCCTGATGTAAGCACACACCATGCTTTTGTTGCTTTCCTTCCATGGACGGACTCTTCAGTCTTGGGGTCTCCCCACTCAGACTCTTCAGTCTTGGGGTCTCCCCACTCCAGGAGAAAGCTTCCTATTGGCTCTGCTTTCCAAACAAGGAAACTGGGACTCAGTCACTTAGTGGTGAGCTTCTTTATTGTTTTGTGTTTTTAAAGAATTTTATTTTTAGGCCAGGTGTGGTGGCACTTGCCTTCAATCCCAACACTCTGGGGACAGAAGCAGGGGAATCTCTGTGAATTCAAGGCCAGTCTGATCTACAAAGTGGGTTCCAGGACAGCCAGGGCTACTTAATGAGACTCTGTCTCAAAAACAAAACGAAACAACAAAAATTTGTTAATTTTATGTATATCTTGAGTCAGAAGTGGGTATATGCACATGAGTGCAGGTACTCTCTGAAGCCAGAAGGGGCCGTCAGATCCCCTGGAGCTTGAGTTATGAACAGTTGAGCAAGTTCACTTATGTCCTAGAAACTGAACTTAGGTCCTCTGCAAGAGCAGTACATATTTTTTGTTTTTTGCTTTTTGAATTGTTTTGTTTAATTGATGTGTTTTAAGACAGAGTCTTACTATGTACTCAGGCTGACCCAGTCGTAGCTGTACTTCTTTCCAGGTTCAGGGCCCTTGACTGCATCGTCAATACTGAAGACAGTAGCAGGAAAGAGCAGAACAGCCACTGTGGAGCTTGGAGCATGCTTGGGCTCAGATGAGGCTTGGCAAGTCTCCAGCTAGCATGTGTCCTACGGGGCTGTGGTTTTGTTCCTTGTAAAGGAGGACAACAATGACCCCTCCTGGCCTGTGACTAGACCCTGTGAGGGAACAAACTTCAAAGGACGCTTCAGGGCCTTACAAAGCCCAGGTCTGGATGTGTATGAAAAGGACTTGACTTCCCAGAGAAGGGAACTCTGAGATGTTTCCGGACCAGAAGGCAATGCTGACCACCCGCCTAGGGAGGACAGGGTCGGGTACTTCCTAAGCTAAGCCAGAAGCTCTTCTGCAGTAGGCCATCAACTTTTCCAAAGACAAGGGTACGACCAGAGCTGGCTGGAAGTCAGCAGGGGAGGAGGGGCTCTTCTAGGGACTTCTGGGGTGGAAATGGAGCTGAGGAACTGGAAAATGAGGTCAGAGACCAGGTGAGTCCTCCACACCGATCTCTGACCTTCTGGGGAAGAGCTCTCCCTCAAGCCTTCTGTCACCAGCTTGTGGCTAGGCCTGGGTGTTGACTCATGTCCGCCTGCTTGGCCCTAGCTGGAGGCGGGGGTGGACCCCAATCCCTGCTTGACCTTATCAGGCCTTGCTTCTGTCCAGCTGCCTGGACATGGGCGTGGCCCTGGTTGTGCAAGGCTTGCATGAGGTCATGGGAGCCCACGAGAGGGAAGGCTAGGGAGTATGGTAGCCTAAGAAGGGACAAAAACAACAGCCAGTCTGGGGTGTCCTGTGAGGCTTGCCTGTTGGTCCCTGCCTCCTGGGATAGGGCTGGGCACTGGCTATTTTTAGTTTCCAAATGAGAAATAGCAGAACCTGGATGTAGCAGCTGCTACACTTTCCCCGCCACAGCCTTGCTCTGGGCACACAGAGGCATTGCCAGTGTCAGGGCACGTTGTAGGGACACACCCATGCCCACAAGCATATGCATAGACGTGGCAGTTAATGGTGGTGTGTAATCATACCTATATCCTTTCCTGCAGATGCTAAGACCACATCCACGTGTGCATATGCTTGTATTGACACAACCCAAGCAGCCACACTGATAGACAAAAAAACCTGCACAGTCTGAGGGAGGCAGCCTGGGCTGCAGTCACAGCTATATTAAAAAAAAAAAAAAAAACACAAAAACAAACAAAAAAAACCACATTTTCAGAGTCCCCATTGTGTGTCCATGTTCTCTGTCCTACCTTTGAGACTTTAGCCCTTTACTGGCTTCACAAAGGTACCCTCAACATGGTGTCAGTGTGGTGGCTATAGACAAGTAAGGGACATGTAAAACGACCCTTGTTGCAGGAGGCCAGAGGTGCCAAGTAGCTTGGGGTGGCCAAGGAAGGCTTCTTGGAAGAAGATGTCCTTGAAGAGGTGATCAGCGGAGACTTGCCTGGAGAAAGGAATGATTACTGCTTATGAAAATAATGGTGATGGAGATGTGGTCAGGTACCTTCCCAGCATGCCCTGGGCTCAGCACTCAGCACCGTGTAAATATGGGTATGGTGGCGCATGGCTGTAATTCCAGCAGTTGAGGAAGTCTAAAACAAAAAAAAACCTAAATAAATAAAATCCAGATGACAAACCTGTCTTAGGGTTTGTATTTCTACGTTAAACATCATGACCAAGAAGCAAGTTGGGGAGGTTATTCAGCTTACACTTCCATGTTGCTATTCATCACCAAAGGTCAGGACAGGAACTCAAGCAGGTCATCACCAAAGGTCAGGACAGGAACTCAAGCAGGTCAGGGAGCAGGAGCTGATGCAGAGGTCATGGAGGGATGTTACTTACTGGCTTGCTTCCCCTGGCTTGCTCAGCTTGCTTTCTTATAGAACCCAGGACTACCAGCCCAGGGATGGCACCACCCACAAGGCGTCCTCCCCGCTTAATCACTAATTGAGAAAATGCCTGACAGCTGCATCTCATGGAGGCATTTCCTCAAGGGAGGCTCCTTTCTCTGTGATGACTCCAGCTTGTGTCAAGTTGACACAAAACCATCCAGTACAACCGTGATAATAATAAACAACAATCATTGACAGAACGCTCCCATGTCACCAGGTCCCCTGTCAATCTCTTCATCTCCCCCTCTCCACACTCATGAGCTGGGAATTATTACAGCTGTCACCTGCAGACTCACAGGCATCAAAGGTGACATTATTGGTCATGGAAAAAATGCCAATTTTTGATTTTGAGACAGAGTCTCTCTATATGTGGCCCTGGCTACATATATAGTACTCACTAGGAGACACAGGCTGTCCTCAAACTCACAGAGACCCACCTGACGCTGCCTCCTGAGTGCTGGGATTAAAGGCATGTGGCACCACGTCCTGCTGGAAGAATTACAATTATCTGTTGCTCTGAAGCATACAGGCCTGAAATGTTAGGCTGGAAACAAGAGCAGGAGCTGAGGAGATGGCTCAGTGATTCAAATGTTTGTCATACAAGTATAAGCACCTGAGCATGGATTCCTAGGACTTACAAAAAGCCTGCCATGGCAGTGCATGGCTGTAATTCCATGACTCCTGTGGAGAGGGAAGAGGAAGAGACAGAAGTTTCCCAGAAGCTCGTAGGCCAGCTAACCTGACATACTCAGTTATGAAAACAGAGACTTGTCTCTAACACGGTAGAAAATAAGGAATGGCACCTGAGGTTGTCCCCTGACCTTCACATGAGCCCCTGTACACACATGCTCGTGCACACACACATACACGCACTCACACAGGGGCTTTTGTTTGTTTGTTTTTCATTTTTGTTTTCAAAGCAAGCACTCCTCTAGCTCCCACACCTGCACGTTGAGCTAGGCTCAGCAGACCCCTCTCTTCCCCACGTGGCATCAGCTAGGGCCCTGGGCAGGCTGCATAACCTGCAGGACTCACAGCTGAGCCTCTACTACTTCCCATGTGGGTTTTGTCCTAGAGCTGTTGGGCATCAGAGCATGGTGACTGGTTTCCCGAGAGCTGGGAAATGGAAGTTACAGTTTGGTTGTTTGTCTTTGTTTTTTAAAGATTTTTTTTGTATTTATATGCATATGTGCATGCGTGTGTGTGTGTGTGTGTGTGTGTGTGTGTGTGTGAACATGAGTTTGGGTACCCCCAGAGGCCAAAGAAGATGTCTGATCCCCTTGAGCTAGAGTTACAGGTGGTTGTGAGCCGTGCTGATGTGGGTGCTGGAAGCTGATTTCCGGTTCTCTGTAAGATCAATAGGAACTCTTAAACACGGAGCTACCTCTCTGGCCCCCAAAGTTGCAGTTTCTTGGGCCCAGAAACCCCTCTACTATCATGGTACCACATTCATTGTGTACCTACCTACAGAGAGCGCCCAGACTCCAGAGAAAGCCATGTGACCATCATCTATCAGCGTTAGGATTAAATAATTGGGGAAGGGATTACTTGAAATCACCATAGTGAAAGCGGAGGTGACCCTAGTCAACTAATGTCTAGCCCAGAGCCTCACGCCCAAGTCTGGACCCTAGATCTCTGCCAAGACCAAAACTCTAGTACAGGCGGCCTTATTTCCTCCATCCTCACCCCTACCCTTTCCATTCATATTTTCTTTTGTGCCATACACAGAGGGACCATTGTGTGTGGCTTCAGAGGCCCCACTGGCCTGGTACCTCAGCTAGAAGGCAGCCCCTAAGGGATGGAGCAAGAGGAGACTCAGACTGGGCAGGGTACCCAACAGCCCTTGTCAGAGCTCCCAAGGAAGACCCCTGGGTTCCACGGGCCGCTATTCTGCATCCTCTGTTTCCATTCACATACCTCAAGTGGGAAGAGACCACAGCTAGGCCAGATGTGGCGGCACGTGTCTGTGACCCTAGCTCTTGGGAGGTGGCCATAGAGGGATTACTGCAAGTTCCTGAAGGATTACAGTGGAGGTTGACTTCTGACATCCATCAGTGTAAGCACATGTGTGCACGTGCACACTCACACATGTACTAAAAAACCAAGCTTGTGTGCACATTCAGCAGCCATGTAGGCAAGCAGAGGAATACAGTCAGCTGGAAAGGCCTGGGTGATGGAGCGTGCACGTGGTTTCCTCTGTAACCCCAGACTGAAGCTTCAACATCAGACATCCACCGCCATAGTTCTGCACGCTGGAAATCCCAAACCTGCCGGTAACAAGTCTGCACCCAAGGACTTCAGGAAAATGTCGGCTTCTTCCTGCCTCTGATGCTACCAGGCTCTAGTCTTTGCCTCCTTCCCAGTGGGTTCTTCCCCTTCGGTTGGTTTTCAGGTAACCCACTCCTTCCTCTCAGAAGGACTCTACCTGGATTTCTGCCCCTCCCATTCCAGGGTGACCTCATTTTGAGATCCTCCCGCTAATTAGTGAGCAACCCTCCTCCTAATAAGGTCATGTTCTAAGGCACGGGCGGGTAGGAACCTGGGGGACCCTAGTCAGCCCACTACACTGGCCAGAGAGGCACTTTTTTTTTTTTTTTTTTTTTTTGGTTTTTCGAGACAGGGTTACTCTGTATAGCCCTGGCTGTCCTGGAACTCACTCTGTAGACCAGGCTGGTCTCGAACTCAGAAATCCACCTGTCTCTGCCTCCCAAGTGCTGGGATTAAAGGCGTGCACCACCACCACCCGGCTAGAGAGGCACTTTTCGTCTGCACCAAGTGAAAGCCAAAGGGGACTTTTTTCTTTTGCTCTGCCAGGGCTCACACTGGCAGGGCTCACACTGGCGGTCTTACTCACAAGAAGCAAGTACTCTCCCCAGACCTATGTCCCCTTGTTTACATTTCCTTTCTTTGTTTTAAGAGGGTCTCACTCTGTAGCCCAGATTGTCCTTACATTCCCAGTAATCCTCCTGCCTCAGCCTACCAAGTGCTAGAATCACAGACGTGAGTTCCTCATTTGAATTTTTGATCTTTTTTGGGGGTGGGGTATGTTTTTTGCTTGCTCGCTTGAGGCTTGGGTGGCTTTGTTTGTTTGTTTCATTTTGTTTTGTTTGAGATAGTTTTCACTATGTAGTTCTGGGTAGCCTGGACCTTACAGAAATCTGCCTGCCTTTGCCTCCTGAGTGCTGCGATTGTAGCCAGCTTGGTGGTAGGGTTTTTGGTTGGCTGGTTGGTTGAATGTAGCCTGATGTAGGCTGGACTCCCTCAAACTCCTTATGTAGCTGAAGATGTCCTTGAACTCCTGATCTTCTGCCTCCACCTTCCAAATTCTGGGGTCACAGTCCTGTACAGTGTTGATTTACGGGCAATTCTGCTGGGTTCTTCCCAGGGACTTAGCAACAGCTTATGGTCATCACTGGCATCACTTCCTGCCATCATTACCTGCCTCCAGGTGTGAGCTGCGTATAAAAGCACTGCTCCCCACCCTAAGCCACTCTCTTTTTCTCTCCCTCTGTTCCCATGTGCTCCCTGGCGGTCCCGCCCCCAACCTTCTGTCCTTCTCTGTCCTCCCTTCTCTACCCTCATGGCTCTGCTCCCATCTGTCTGCCTCTACCCCCTTATCCAGGCCCCCTCCCCCCTCCCTTCCCCCAAATAAACCTCCTTAATACCAGATTTGTTACATGATGTAATTTCTCAGGGGCACCTTGGCATGAGCTGGCCAGGTACAGCCCCCACCCCTGGCACCCACGTGTTGTATTATATTTCATAACCATACAGTATCCTGCTAGCTCTCATTTGAATTTTTTTTCTGGTTTTTTGAGACAGGGTTTCTCTGTGTAGCCCTGGCTGTCCTGGAACTCACTCTGTAGACCAGGCTAGCCTTGAACTCTCGAACTCAGAAATCCGCCTGTCTCTGCCTCCCAAGTGCTGGGATTAAAGGCATGCGCCACCACCGCCCGGCTTCATTTGAATTTTTTAAAAAATACATCTTGACTTTTTTATTTATTTAGTGTATGTGTGTGTGTGTGTGTGTGTGTGTGTGTGTGTGTGAGAGAGAGAGAGAGAGAGAGAGAGAGAGAGAGAGATCTCCAGTGGCTGCCAGAAAGAGATCAAAGGATGACCCTATGGAAATCAGTGTTCTCTTTCTACCTGTGGGTCCCAGGGTTAGGTTATCTGGCTTGCTGGAAAGTACCTTTTCCAGCTGTGAGGAATGACTACAGTGGACTGGGCTGTTATTGCTCAAGGCCACTGGCTAGGCCCACATCTCTGTATGGGCCATGTCTGTATATCTGTCTGTGCATCGGGCAGGACATGTCTGCATATCTCTTACTCACCTTATGGTTGGGGACGTGCTGAGGTCTGGGGTACAGGGGAGAGGGTACCCTGGGCCTCAGGCACCAGGTGCTCTCAAGTGACCCCTGGTTTACAGTAACTAATTAATCATCAAGCTGTTTAAAGATTTACAAAGGCAGAGCAGTGGGCTGGAAGGCTTAACCAGTTGATGGGAACACGGAGGGGGGTGTGGCAGGTACTTCTCTGCTGGCTGCTCCTGGACACCATGGCACATGAGGGGGGGGGGGGGGAGGTGAGGGAGACCTAATCAGCCTCTCTACCCCCCCTGTCTCTCCCCAAGCCCCTGCTGCTTTAAAAGGAATAGGGTGGGAGGTGGGGGTGGGGTGGATGCCAAAGGGAACCCAGAGGTCTAAACCAGTGCAGAAAGTCCTACTGAGAACAAGAATTCTGGACTTGGGTCAGACCACCATGAGGGCTGTGTGACCTTCAGTGACTCTCTCCTCCCCTTTGAACTTCAATTTCTACATCTACAAAATGAAGACATGGCAAGTTTTGAGAATTTGTTTAAAGAGTTATTATACTTAATTTTTTTATTATTTATGTTTTTTTGTTTGTTTGTTTGTTTTTTGTTTTTTGAGACAGGGTTTCTCTGTGTAGCCCTGGCTGTCCTGGAACTCACTCTGTAGACCAGGCTGGCCTCGAACTCAGAAATCCACCTGCCTCTGCCTCCCAAGTGCTGGGATTAAAGGCATGCGCCACCACCGCCCGGCTTATTTATGTATTTTCATTGTTTGGTTTTTTTGTTTTGTGTTTTGTTTCATCTGAGACAGGACTTCTCTGTGTAGCCCTGAATATTCTAGAATTCATTCTGTAGACCAGTCTGGGCTCAAACTCAGAGATCTGCCTGCCTCTGCTCTCTGAGTGTTGGGATTAAAGGTGTGCATCACCACTGCCCGCCAATTTAGTGTGTGTGTGTGTGTGTGTGTGTGTGTGCGCGCGCACGCGCGTGTGTGTTGCCTGAATATATTTCTCTTCACCATGTGGGTGCAACACCCTTGGAGGCCAGAAGAGGGTGTCAGATCCCCTGGAACTGAAGTTTCAGCTGTTTGTTAGCCTCTATGGGTTCTGTGAATCCTACAGGGCTCTCTGAAAACCAGCCAGGGCTCTTAACTGCTAAGCCCTCTCTCCAGCCCCAAGGCTTTGAGAATTAGAGAGAAAGACTGGAGATAGTATCTGCTGAGGGGATGTCCAGAACCTGACACTTGGGTTCTCAGTGGCAATCCCCAGACCCCCTGTATCTGGCAACCCACTCTCTTCTGGGATTAGCAGACAAGTTCAATTCTGAGCTTTATTTATTTTATTTTATTTTATTTTATTTTATTTTATTTTATTTTATTTTATTT